>NC_135746.1:25114166-25460000 GCF_041903045.1 Epinephelus lanceolatus
GAGCAGGAAGCTCGTTGACAGTAGTGACACCGTCACATCAGAGCTACAGATGGTCAGCGTTTCACACAACTTCATGTCCAAAAACCCGAACTATCCCTTTAATCGGTTCACTCTGGATCAATCATCGGCCTAAAAGGGGTCTGAGGCCACATGATGGAAAAAAACAGAAGCAAAGTGAAATTCTCACTTGGATATTCTGCCTTCAGCAGGAGTGCAATCAATTTTATTCATAGTTCTAAAGGATTTGGGGTTTACACACATTAAATAAGCTGAAGGGTTCACAAAGTAAACTTCAAAGGTTCAGCTGTATCAACCTGCTATGCTTGAGCAGAGGGTTGCCAATGCTGTTATGTCCTTAATAGGCTTTAAAAGACTAGCATTAGGATTTCATGTCTTCAATACAAGCCTCATTTGAATTACAATTTGGAGCTATCTAAATTTATTTGGGGTGACATGGTGGTGCAGTGGTTAGCACTGTGGAGTTTGCATGTTCTACCTGTGCCAACATGGGTTTTCTCCGGGTTCTCCAGCTTCCTCCCACAGTCCAATGTTAGCATGGAAAGACTTGGAATAATAAATGAATAGATAAATTTACTTGTATCGTCAGGTTCTGTATTGGGAGATATCCAGGGTCCAAAACTAACACCAGCAAACGCCCAAATGTGGGTAGATTTTCTGTTTGGCGGGTAAATCTCAGAAGGCTTTCCGCAACACTGGCAGGTAAATGCTTGTACCACAATAGTGAGGTAGCCTAATAAAAGACCATGCTGATTGTCTCCATCATGTTTTGGTGTCATTTTCAGGCATGCAGCTTCTGTCCTCTGTGGTCTGTGTTGGAGTTTGACACACACACACACACACACACACACACACACACACACACACACACACAACTGATCATCTCAAAAGCACCTAGCTTCACAGCACTGTTTACCATGAGGGACATCAGCTACAGTACAAAACTATCACTTCCTGCTGATCTTCTGCTAGGTACAGTTTTATGAGGACTAATTTCCACAAACTCCGTCTGCGCCGCGCTGTGCAGCGCTGCGGATCTGGAGCAACTGGCGACGTGTACCCTTGCCTGCTGGATGCGTTTCTGGAGCGCCGCACTGCAGAGCGGAGCCACAAGCTCACACGTGGAAACTGAGAAATCACACGATAAAAAGCACCATTCACTCCCAAAATTCCTGCAATTTCACACCACGTCTTCTCCTTTCGGTTTGTATCCTTGTAGGATAAGGATGTGTGGTGTCATACAAAATACTATGGTTTTCCACTTCAACTATGAGTTTCTCCTCGTCCATCTTTCCTCAGGCTCTCGCACTGACTAACAACTTGTGCGAAAGGATGTGACGTGATTTTTAAAAAACTGAGAGTTTACAATCCGTAGTCCACGCATTGTGTTGTATTTTGAAATTTACGGGATGCTGTGTGCGTTCCGTTTCCGGTTTGGTGCGATCTAAGCTTCGTGGCTTGACGTGCAATGGACACTCACTCGCTGAAAAATAGACCTGGCGTGTATCTCCGACGAAGCGGAGCGCTGTGGCACTTCTGGGACAGTCCAGAGACGCTGTGCAGCGCTCGCTGTGGAAATGAAGCTATTCACTAGAATGGGAGCGTACCTACCACGCACTGTGCTGCGCTGCACAGCGCTGACGGAGTATGTGGAAATTGGGGGTTAGCCAACCTTTGAACAAAAATCCACCTATGTAAAGGAGGATGAGGCAAATACAAAATGAAAGTTCTGCCAGAAATGGAGATTTGAAGATGAAGGAGTTGTAAAACACTGGGTACAGAATGATGCTAAGGCTATGGTGATAAATTTTTCTGCTTGTCACCAGTATGCCAAAGACAAAACCAGAAACAACTGATTTTTGTCTGACCTCTTCTTTAATTCAGGATTCAACATGATGCCTCACTATCTTGTGAAATGTGCTGAAACTAATATATACTTTATATGGTACAAAAACCCAATTTAACATATCGGTCTGTAAAACAATATCCTTGAGCGGTGGATTTTCAGTCCCCTTGGCCGGGGAGTCCAAGAGTTAATTTTGGACACTGCAGAAACCCCAACTTGAGGTGTTTGGATCGGTATCAGGACAGAAAATGTTGGATCCACACATCCCTAATAGACTTTCATTAAATGATGTCCAAAATAGTCAAGAGTGCATAGTCTTTCCATCTTTATATAAAAGTTTAGGTTTTATCTGGCGTTAACTGGCCACCCTGGCTTGTACTACTGTAAGAATTATGACTGCTAGCTAATGCTGACAGTATTTAAGCATGGTTCTCATAATATCCCGGCTGTTCTCTCCCTCTCTCTCTCTCAGGGCTCTCCAGCTGTACAGTATGTTCCTTCTGTTTACTTCTGCATGGATTAGCCTGCTTAGTCATTGTTTCATGATATTTTTATAGATTTTTTTTGCTCATCCGTCACAACTGAAATCTGGGCTTTTTTTATAATCCACACTGCTTTCATGTTCCATAATCCACTCTTACAGCCCTAATTAAGAAGTTATTTCAGCAGACACAGAGGAGAAAAATGGAGAAAGAGAAAGGGATCCGATAGCAGGGAAAATTTAGCTTTTAAGTCCCCTCACCTCAGGTGGAACAGCTAAAATTAACTGGCTCTTCGTGTGCCCTCTCTTTCTTTCCTCTGTCTGCTATGAAAGGCCCTGACACGACCGACTGAAAGCCTCCACAGGGTTTCCGATTTATTCTCTGCAAAAAGACATGGATCAAAAGAGATATGCAATTTCACATATCAGAGAAAACACCGCAAGGGCTGTTTGTTAAGTGAAAACAATATGCTGGCTTGCACTTCAAATGTGTCAGAGCACACAGACCTAGCCTTTCTAACAACGCTGCGCTCCAGTCTTCAGGGATGCAATATTTAAAAATACTTTCTGGATTTTGCAATCATTGCAAAATAGCCAGACATGCCCACCTATCTGTTGAATTAATAGAATTGTTTCAAGTTCATCTGGCTGTTATTATCTTTAAAGACAGGTATGAGGTATACATGCACAGCCAAAATGAGAATGTGTTTGGTGGTGAAACAGCTTAGATTGGCACCTTTGTTACAAGTGTTAATTATCCTTGAATGATAGTGGTCACTATGATGAGTTTGTTTTCACATTCATCGTGCAACTGAATGCTTTCATTCAAGTGAAAGACTGAATAAAAAGTCTCGTAGGAGCATTTAAAGCTTTAATACAGCTAAGCTAATGTTTTTGAAAACAGGAGTGTGACAATCCATCAGTCCGGATCAATGTACTGATTCAAGGATCCAATGTCATCAATGCAGAGTAAAAACACTGATTTATATTATCATCTTTAGGATATGCTTTTATTCTGAAAGTCTGTGTCACCATCGGCCAGCACCAGGCAGATAATGGCAGGCAGCCAAATGAAAGACAACGAGGATAATGTTATTTATTCTGGAATAAAATCAGCATGTGGAAATAGTTTGGATTTAGGAGAAATACGGGTCAACAAACAAAGCACATGCTATATGTAAACAATGCCGTTATGAGATATAATACTAAGGAAACACAACGTATGGGCATCTCACTCCACTAACTCTTCTTTATAGCAATATGAGCTGTTCTGTTTCAATAATTCTAGGTTGAAAAAATGTGCATGCAGGCTGACATTTAACCGTGCTGTTCTGTCGGGAGATGCAGTGACTTAAACCAATGGTGAGTAGGAAGAAGTATAAATAATACATGTAATTTGTTAAGCTATATGAATACAGAAAGAGTCCACAAGCCACTAGACTAAATTATGCAATGTAAAAGTGCTTGAGACCATAATGGTGACTAGGTAAAAACAAACTGTTTTGTCCATTACCCTTGACACTTACAATTGAGCCAAATTTTGTTCTTTTGTTAAATTCTCTTGTTAGTCCATTCATTTTATGTCTGTTGGGGGAAGTTTGCCTTCAGGCCTTCAAGCCACATCGCCCTAATTTTTTAAGAAAAATTGTGATTGTTTGGGTTAAAATTAAGATATTGCTTCTAGAAAGGGATTTCTGTCAGAAAATCCTGAAGGCTATCTTATGCTGATTTATGTGTGTTAGTGGGGATGTAAATCACTGGTTTCATCACGATACAGTATTATATCAATTTTCTGAACATCAATATAATATTCACTGATATTACTATGTCTGCCACAAAACAATTTTGATATGATGCTATCAATATGAAACGATATTGTCTGCCTATTTAACATAATCAATTACAGAAGAAGCTGCAACCCCTTTCTTTTTTGCTTTTGGCCATAAAAGTTTTAAAATGACACATGACTTATGTTAAGTATTTGTAACTGCTTAAGTGCAGTAAAGTTTACTTCAAACCGACTCCACTAACACACATGAAACAGCACATGGGATAAGTGAATTAATTAATGTTAATTAATGTTTTAATTTTAACCCAAACCCTGATCTTTATCTAAAACTCTATCCCTGAAGGCAAACGTCTCCAAACAGCCATAAAACATGGATTAATAACAAGATCATTTAACAAAGGTATAAAATTCAGCTCAGTAATAACTGTCAAGGTTCATAGACATGTCAATTGTCTTTTGCAAGTCACCCATTACTAGCTTAAGCATGTTTACATTGCAAAAATTAGCCTAGCAGCTAGCGGACTTTCCTCCATTCATAACTTACATGAATGATTACATTAATTATTTATAGTTTTTCTAACTCACTGTTGGTTAAAGTCACTGCATCTCCTGACAGAAGAGCACATTTGAATATCAGCCTGTACGCACGTTTATTCAGCTGAACATTGTTAAAACAGAGTTGCTAATACTGTTGTAGTGATAAGTTAGCAGGATGAAATGCCCGTCCAGGCAGGTAACGTTATGTCATGTTTTATCTCATAATGACATTGTTTACATACAGCATGTGCTGTGTCTCTTGACCCCTTTATTTCCACACTGCTGATTTATTCCCAAGTAAATAGCGGTATCCTCATTGTCCTTCTCTCGGCTGACGATATGGATCAATGTTTTTACTTTGTATCAATGATGCTGGATCATTGATCACTGAATTGAGAGATTGATCCAGATTGATGGATCGTTACTTTAAAGTCAACTTTACTGCACTTAACCAGTTACAATTATTTACATTAGTTAGGTTCTGTCTTTATCTTATATAGCCAAAAGCAAAAAAGAAGGGGTTGGCAGCTTCTTCTGTAACCAGCTGTGTTAAATGGGATATGATATCCACTCATATGGATTGCAGGCCCCTGAAACTAACCAAATTGAAACTGTATCATAGACTTTGCGATCAACAAATATCACATCGTTGTCAAAAAATTGATACAGTGTCATATCGATGAAACCAGTGCTTTACAACCCTACTTGTAAATGGACCCTGTAAGTTGAATTAATGCATCAAAGTTGTGACTGAGCGGCTTTACATTCTCTTATTTTAGGCTTGCAAGAGAGCAATAGAAAGGTGTGCATTTCTATCTTTCAACATCAACCTTCACGACAAACAACCACCAATTTGTTCACAGGAAAGTCACCACTTGAGAGGGACACCAGTTGATCAATAACAGCTGCACTCTGACTCATCTTTCCATCATCAGACCTTCTCTTCCTATATTCTGTCTACTGTCAGACCTGACAAATAGACCATGTATTGTTTGTAATGCGAATTATGCCTATAATGGTCAGTGTGTATGATTATGTTGTGGTCTTACTGTGTATGTTATACTAATGTTTATGGTGTGGATTTAATGCTGTCTTTAATATCTGGAGCAGTAGACAAAATGAATTACCCTGTGTGGGAGAATTAAGTTGACTCTGCTAATCAGCTGGCACAGCATCCTTGAGCCATCCTGGATGGATTCTCTTGTTGCAACCACAGTTGGCAGTGACTCATTTAACATACCGCTCTTGAAATATGTTATGTTAAGGTTAAGGTAAAAAATCTGCACAGTAATTGAGCCAGAAGGCCACCTTTAAATTCTCTACGAAGGAAAACCCTGATTTGCCGGAGCCTAGTAGTTTTATTAAATCATTCTGCCCTGCAGTGAGATATATTCACTGTTAACGAGTATTTCTTGCTCTGGTATTTCTCAAGAGACAGCCCACCCTAAGACCTTAAACAGAGGGAACGCACATTCCAATCTCCAGTGTGCAGAGAGACAGAGGAGGAGGGGAGGGAGACAGAGACACGGAGGAGAGGAAAAGGAGAAATGAAGACCAGGGAGCGGGAGGGGGAATGGGGGGAAAGAGAGAAGGATAGATAAGGTGAGGGATGTGGACAGAAATGATGAGAATGTCAGAGTCTTGTCATGCTTTCCACAACAGGAAGGAAGCAAGGCGAGAGGAAAAGGCACTGTCAGTGATGGGAGGAGGGAGGAGGGAATCGTGGGAGGTGGAGAGTAAAGAAGTAGTGACAGAAGTGAGACAGAAGGGGAGGACGAGGCAGAGATGCGAGAAAATAGCCGGGCAAGGGAGGGGGGGCGTAGTGTGGGAGATCGTAAATAGGTGAGACCCCATTTTCAGCTCCTGTCAGCGCAACGCATCGCATGTAAACAGTGAAAGTGCAAGCTGGCCAGCTATGAGATTGAAATGTCCTCTTTTTCCTGACTTTGCATTTGCCAGATTTCTCTCTGTGCGCGTTGCCAAAGCCTTGCCTGTTCCAGATCGGCCCGGGCTACACATTAGAGGATTTTTTGAAAGAGTGACCACGTCTCGATCACAGTGCATCTGATACAAATTTAAAGCTAAAGACTTATCTTGCAAGCTTTAACTAGGGCCTGGGAAAACCTTCATTTGAAACTCCCAATAAGAGCCCCGACTGTGCGCACGCTGGAGAGGGCTGAAGCATTTCCGAAGACAAGTTTTTCAGCCAACCCCAGCTGCTTAATCCAGGAACACCTGGAGAGATGTTTCGGCTGCTCTACATCCCCAAAAGCCCTTTGATAATCTTTTAGCTGCCCATCAGCAGCCCTTTCTGTTTCCCTCTTTTTCCTTTCTCCCACCTCTCCTTTAGTCAGCAGCTACATGTGTCACAGAACATGTGTGCCGCCACCTACACACTCAATCTCAATAGCCTACTTAATATTGTAAATGCAACACAGCCCCCAGATCTGCTCAGCCTTGGCATTCACAAGCACCAACAAGGGAGGGCTCATGGCATGTTCACACATAAGAGTTTTGGGTAGAGGGGGGGTGGTGTCGACACAGAGGCTGCAGCAGCTAAAGCAAAGCGGACAAAGCAGCTGAAATGCTGTCTCCTGGAGAGAATATATCTCTAATGCTGCTGTTGTGTTTCAAGTTGAGAATCTGACCCACCCCGGCCACCCCGATGAATAGAGATGGCATCTCTTTGACATGTCCATTTAGGAGTTGTCAAAGGAGGAAGCTGTGTTTCTGTGTGTGAGTGTGTGAGCCCCCTGGGAGGCTGAAGCTGGTAGCCTGGGGACAAACTCCACAGGTTGAGATGGC
Source organism: Epinephelus lanceolatus (assembly GCF_041903045.1). Classification (NCBI taxonomy): domain Eukaryota; kingdom Metazoa; phylum Chordata; class Actinopteri; order Perciformes; family Serranidae; genus Epinephelus; species Epinephelus lanceolatus. The sequence continues at coordinate 25,121,643 of NC_135746.1, forward strand.
AGCCATGGGGGGGCACTTAGAATAAGAATCCCTCTCAGGGTGTCATTAGGGCAGAGGAGGGCTCAGAGGAACAGACTAACAAACTTGCAGGCTAACTTTTGCGTTGAGCTAAAGCATCATAAGGGTATAGTTTGCTCATTCTGCTGTTAAATCATGTGACGATCAAAAGCTCCATCACTTAAATGTGGCAGTTACATCACTATTCAAATCTGACTTGACTACACAGACGGCCATTTTGATTAATGAGACTGCTTTTGACAGGGTGGAATTGATGCTTTAACTTAATGTGTGATTCCCTGCAGGCTCCCAGGTATGTGCTTTGCTTTCTTTAGCAACATATCATGCATTATTTATAAGATTTAAATACCCTAAAAGTCTGGTTTGCAGGGAAACAATTCCTAAACTTTCCCCTGCAAAAAAAACACACGGTCGGTGCATGCACACACTGCAAATGTCCAAACACCCCGTGCAAACTGCAGCGATGCATGACAGCAACATTGCACTGACTTTGCACGAAGAGCTTCGGGAAAAACACAGGAGCAGCTTCACCAGAAGTATGACAGGGTTTGTCTGTGTCGATGGACAGGAAACCCACAACTGCAGCTAGCCATCCCAATTACACAGCAGCCACGCAGGGACTTAACCAAACAACAATTACCTCTATCTGATGGTGATTTCGCTGGGGTTTCCTGTTTCTTTAAGAGCCACCGTTAAATTTTAAACTGTGGTCTGTCTCAATGAGAGGTACGGAGGGTGTGTGTTCAATAAGCTAATGACATGACAGAGCTCGTTAACATACAGCTAACTTCATCAGATATTAGGCGCCCTGACACACCACCCACTAACATCACCAACCGACTGCTAGCTAAACTTTTAAGTGTAGTTTTCCCACCTGGCATCCGTGAATGCATCACATGAAGGTTTGCTTAGACACTGAATGCACATATATGAAACAAACCGCCTACAACTTGGCTGTTAGCCCCAAACTAACGGTGTTGTTACAGCCTGTGTGTCAGAGGGAACACCAACGAAGATACAGAGCGCACTCACCTTTATTAATTTCCACCTTGTCGGCGTTTTCGAGAGGAAAAAATCACGCTCTCGCAGGTCAGTCACCGGCGTACACAAACCGTCACGGCCGGTAGAGATAAGACGAACCTGCTGTGAAGACTTCGGAGCAGAAAACCTCTACACGTCCTCACCTTTGTGTGTGTTGTTGTCCGAGCACTCCGCCGACCGCCTCTCGGTTTGTTCAAATCAGAAGTTCATCCAAAGTTGCAGCGGTTCGCTCCGCCTCGCGACGACGATGAGGTCACCGCCTCTCAAACTCCTTCTGCGCTCTGCTCTCGCGATACCAACCGGAGTGGTGGTGCTATACGCGAATGAGCACATTGCACAGTCTCGCGAGAGTGGAGCGAAAAGGCGAATGGGCGGATTGCTGGTGAGAGGATGGGGGAGAGAGGGAGAGCGTTGCTCTGGCAACAGAATCGGATGGGCTTTTCAGCGACAGCTTTTCTCCGCAAGCAACTGGTGTTTGTGTGGCAGGTTTGGGTGTTGATGATGATCACTGCACATGATGAAATCATGGCAGCTTCTGTTGCATCATCTATTGCAGTTTGCATCCAGGTATGGACAGCCATCAGAAGCCATAAAGCCTAGCTGGAAGGTGTGTTGTTGGGAATTCTGGGTCCCTTGACAAGACATCAAAATGAGCCACTGCTATATTGTGTAGCACCTCATGTAGTTAAAGAGATAAGTCCAGTATTAGAGAGTTCATTCTTAGCCTTTAAACAAACAAAATGGCAACCACGCGAACATTTGTCTGGACAGACGACGAGGTGGAGTTGCCACAGTAAATCTACACTTTGCTTGAGAAGCGTTGATAAATTCAACAGGGTGAGCAGCACAAACAGAGCTCAGGAGTCTGCCATTGTTGTTGTGATGGTCAACTTTCTCACGCATGCTTTGTGACTGGAACCGTAATGCGCATGTGCAAAAAGTCTCCATTTTCAGAGGAACTGCATATTGCAAGTTTACATGACAACGGAAATGATGCTCTTTCCATAAAACTGCACTGTGGAACCCGTTTTCAGGCACCCAAAATACTGTCATGTAAACGATCAGCCAAAACACAACTAAAGTTTACCATTTTCAATTGAAATCGTTGTCGTGTAAACAGGACCTAAAAAGTGCAACTTGCTGCAACGGTCTGCTCCACAGGTCCCCTCGGCTGACATGTGGTTATCACAGATATCAGCTGTGCTTCCTCTGGAGAAACTGACTTATGATCTCAATAATAAATCACACAAGTTCTGGCAACTTTGGGAACCATTACACATTTTCCTACAGAAACTCTGACTTGCTTATCCCTGGAAGGCAGTAACTGATTGCTCCATCCGTCGATGTCAATATCACATTGCTGTACTTTCTCTTTTTTAAAACTTATTAGCATATTAATTCTTAGTTGTAGGCTAATATACTGAAGCGTTTGTTCTTTTGGGGGTGTATTTTTTATGGATATTCCTTTCTTTCTTTTTTTTTAAAAGATATTTTTAGGGCATTTTGCCTTTATTGGACAGGACAGGTAAGCATGAAGGGGGGAGAGAGAGAGAGGGGATGACATGCAGCAAAGGGCCACAGGCTGCATTCAAACCCGGGCCACTGCAGCAACAGCCTTGTACATGGGGCGCCTGCTCTACCACTAAGCCACCGACGCCCCATGGATATTCCTTTTCTATACTTTTCTCTCTTGTCTGTCTTTAATGTCTAGGTGTTGTTTATGTTGGTTGGCTTTGTTTGTTTCTATATGTATGTGCTTTATTTAAAAAATCTAATGAAAAGAAAAGAAAAGAAATCAGTTTCTGGCCAAGTCAAATATTGGCCTTTATTCTCCTTTTAGGCCTGTTTTGGTTTCCACTACCTGAGCAAAAAATGTTAAGGACTTTAGTTTGCAGATGTTTGACTTTCCTTACCCATTATTTCAAACTTTCACTGCCATGTTGGTGCTGTGCATGTAGCACACAAAGGGTTTATCAGAACTTTTGTGCTGAAAACAGAAAAAGGCAACCCCAGAGGCTGAAAAATGCAAGTAGGTCGCTACATGACTCGCCCACCTTAACCTACACATCAGTCCACAATCAGTCCCTTTGCTCTTTGCCCAGAAGTGGAAGCCCTGACAAGAATGCTAAGTTAATGATTAGCTAGCTATGAGGAATTAGGTTAAAAGAGAGATGGTTAAGGATAGGGTAAGGCGGAATTTATACTTCTGCTTTGAATCGACACCGTAGCTACGTAGGCTCTGCATCAACGTAGAGCCTATGTCGTAGCCCGACGTGCACCTCTCTAGAAATGTAACTACACGTCGCGGCGAGACAGATCCTGGCTTCATATGAGTAGAGGAAATCTCTGCTAGTTGCTAGGCTAATTTATACAATGTTAAATGCCATAGGCTTGTGCTAAAAACATTAGCATGTTGTATTTGTAGGAAACATATGTCCAACAATGTTTGTCTGTGAATGCTGTGAGTTATAGTGAAGCCATTTTGTGTACTTGTGTTTGAAATTGTTGCTATTAAGCCATGTTTCAGGTGTGTTTTGAATCAACTAAACTTGACAGCACTTCGCAGAAACCTCCACCGCCGACTGGTGTTTTGGAGGTGGAACTGCACAGTGACACACCACCACACAAGTATAAATGCTCACAACGGCATAAGCGACCTGCGTAGGCTACGGCGTAGGGTCTGCTGCACAATTATAAATCCAGCCTTTTCATCTTATCGCATTTAACCATACTGTTGTCTTTGTTTTTGTTGACGGGCAGTGGCGGCTGGTATGTGATAGAATTTAGTTTTGAGCCATGACTCCTTCTATTCTGGCTCCCAGTAACACAACAAGACAACATTTTAAGACTCCTATGTAGCCTACAGCCCTGTGGTGATGAGTCGTGTTTTGCCTCCAGCTAACAAACTGATGTCATTGTGACGTCGGCCTTAAAATGGTTTATAGGTTCACTATGGGAGCAGGCTAGAGATCTGTTAAACTCACTTGCTTCTAACTCTACACCTCCAGATCTTTTTTTTCAAAGCAGTAGTCCTCTGACACAACCAAGTGACATCACTTGAAGTGGTTTACCAGACTTGACACAGCTCTCTCCAGCGCCACAAAGGCTTTATGTAACTTTTTTTCACATCTGTAATCATGCTCCTCAACACCTGTAAACAGACTTTTACAGGTGTTGAGTAAATGAACTTACTTTTTTCCCACTTCTGATTGTTTGGCGCCCTGAGGAAAAGTTGATCTGCGATGGCCTCTGAGCATCCCTGAGATCACAACCAGTGAGACTCCTTTATTAAAACCTCTACGGAGAGATGATAACCAATATACCATGGCCATGGTTGTTTATGCCACCCATCAGACAGCTTTGGCACCATGGCATTAATAATAAAACACATCACATCCTCCTATGTGCCATCCACCCGACATTAAATGTCACTACCAGAAATGGTGACGTATTTATGTGTGTGGGGGAAAAAACTGATTATAACTTCAATGCTGTGAGCTCAGCGTTGCAAATTCCACCTGCTTGCTTTTTCACATACATTAATTATTTCGGCATAAAATTTTAATTAGATAAGAGAAAGAATACTGCCCTAATTAAAGCAGCTCAGCAGGTACCAACATAAGGAGTGGGTGAATAGTATGGGAGTCACAGGAATTCATCGTTCTCTCCTACATAATCACCTGCGAATAGTTACAACCTTGTTCTCGGTGCTTGCTGTCTACAAAGTCTGTCCTGTCTTTTCTTCTCTATAATTATTAATTCTGGTCCCAGCGACAGTACTTCACATTCTTATCTTCATTTACTCGTTCTCTCCACATTTACCTCTGCCTTCCTTTCATTTCCACTTTCCATCTATGCATCCATTATTCTAAAATGTCATCCAGGATTACATAACAATCTAATAAAGACAAAGGAAAAGAGATTACCGTCATTAAAATCTCTCTATTCCTGTAGCTCTGTGGGTCCTAACACTACCCACCCCATTCTGTCATGGGGCGGATATTTGTGTGGGCGGGCTGTATTGTTCTCTGGTGGAAAAAAATGCTCCCCCAGGATTAGCTCAAGTAGTCTAATTGGGTTAGCCACAGAATGAGATTCAGCATGGATTAAAACACAGAGAAGACAACATCACCGACAGTAGATGATGACAGTGAAACATTACCGTTTGAGAAATTATGAGGTTTATACAGTCTGAGAAGTGTCCTGTGCCCTTCATCTGTTTTTATTTATGATAACAATGTGATACACACCACTCCTAAGAAAAGAGCCTGTGCAGAGCAGAGGCAGACAGCATCTCCAAATACTGACTGATGCAAAGGAACGTGTGTGTGTCCTTCAGCATGTGTGGCAATGACGCAACATACACTTTACCAGCTGCTGACATTTCTTCCTCTGAAAACTTTCTTTTTCCCCGAGCGCACGACTGATACTGCAAAAATGTGTGTGTGTGTGTGGGGGGGGGGGGGGGGGGGGGGCGTATATAGCCTACTAATGTGTTATTCTAGATACTAGTCTTTAGGGGCGCAGCCAATATCAATTCTGACACTTCAACCTGGGGTACCTGCTAATGCAGCAAAAAAAGCTGTATTAAAGTTCCAGTGTGTAAGATTAAGGGGGATTTAGTGGCATCTAGTGGTAAGGATTGCTGATTGCAACCAGCTGAAACTTTTCCCGGTTAGAATATCCATCAGTGTTCATTGTTCAGTAGGTTTTAACCGGGAGCCAAACTATCCACAGACGTCTCTTCTTCAAAACAAACAAACCAGGTGATTTAAACCTGTAAAAACACTGAATAAAGCACCTTCACGTTAAATATCAGTGTTTTTGACATGCTATTTGGTATGTCAGCGACCTGTGCTCACCTTTTTTCTCTGATAGCTTAAGATCCAGATGTTTATAAGGTTTTTACTGGGAGCTGAATTATCCACAAAGATCTCTTCCTCTCCAAAACAAACAGACCCAGTGATTTAAACTAGTACAAACACTGAATAAAGCAGTTTCACATTAAGAAAATGAGTGTTTTCTGACACTATCAACATGGAGGGGTTTTTAACTATGGTGGCTGATGTGAAAATGGCACTATCTAAAGCCAGTGCTTGGTTTGTCCATTCTGGGCCACTGTAGAAACATGGCAGTGCAACATGGCCATCTCCATGGACAAGGACCCGCTCCCTATGTAGAAATAAATGGCTCATTTTAAGGCAACAAAAACACAAGGATTCTTATTTTCAGGTGATTATACACCAAAGAAAACATGCCTATTATTTCTTATTTCTACCAATACATCACCCCAAATCCTACACACTGGACCTTTAATGTGGTTCGGGCACGTCATGGCTGATATTCCATCACCTTATTGTCAATAGAACTGCAGATGCCGACCTAGTGTATCAGATTGGTTCATTAATTGTCATACTTTTATACAACAAAACCACCCTTCAATTCATGTTTGAAAACGTAACAAGAGAAAATACAATAGCCTCCATTTCCATTGTGCATGCATTGTGCGAAAGTAGTGTCCATTCACAAGTCACACTTTCTGTGTGAATGTACAGTACTGCATAAACAAAGTATGGCTACAGTTTGTATGTAGTTAGGAATCAGGACACAGGTCGTATCACAAACTGTGTCCCAGTTCCATACTTTATATCAATTATGTACAGTTTGTACTAGATACCAATTGTAATGTATCATGTTTGTTCTGTTGGTATGCAATAAAACAATAAGTGTGTCCTAATTCCATACTAATTGTACACACTGTTTGCTATTTACTGTTGTATATAGCAAACAGTGTGTCCTCATACACCATTTTTTCCATTAGCATACAAAAACTTAGCATAATACTTTTCAGTTTTGCACAGGAAATGATGCAGCATGTGTCCTGATGAACTTTAGATAACCACAGCTAATAAACAATAATAAAGAGAAAGCAAAATGTCTCTCCAAAGATTTCAGAATTATTTATGTGTTGTTCATTTCTCTGTGTTGTTTTCCATATTCTTCCTGGAGCTGTTAAAGGAAATTATGAAAGAAAGAACAGTCATGATGTCAGTGACAGCGCTGGAGGAGCCAGACGTTGGTGTCAGTTCTATTAGAGACAATGGGGCGGCCACTGCAAATCACACTGTGACCCATCATATCTTTGTTGTTTCTCCTTCGACTGAAAAAGCTGCATCTCAGCCACTGGTGGACAGAGCCATGATCTGTTTGGAGACAAATAACAAGGAAAATAAAAGTGCATATTGAGATGAAAAACGTCAGTTGACACCAGGTAATGTGTGTTTTTTAATATGGTGGAAGGATTTTTCAGTCAAAGGTGAAATATGATGGATTATAGTGTGATTTGCAGTGCAGTTTTTATTTCTTAAACCTAGGTTGGTTTGAATGTGTGCTGCAACATGGTTTAACTTGAAAATAATGCAACTCAAAATTCTGATGACTTCATTTTGTTTCATGATGTGGACAGTTATAGGTGGACTGGTGGTTACAGGTAGTCTGTTGTTTATATGGTCAGTGGGAACTATGGAAGAGTCTTCAGGTTTGTCCAAATCCTGTTTATCTTTTTATCCATGAACATTATGCAATTCTAAACTTTCCAGTGTTAATGCTAACTATAAATGTAACTAACAACAACAAAACAAATGACTAACAAATGGTAGGATACAAGTTATCAATGTGAAAACAACAAATAAAGCACAAGACAGGTGGGGGAGCTAAGGGCAAACACACCGAAGAGGAACGTTGACTCCAATAGAATCGACAGCGAAGTCTGGCTTCTCGAACGCTGTCACTGAACAGGAAACAGGAAATACACTTGAACCTATTTAGCATGTTTACATTTTCAAATTTGAAACAGTCTATAGACCAAATTCTAATATTTGTTTACAGTAACTAACTCCAGGTAGAACCCCCCTGTGTCATGTATATAAACAGTGCTGAGCAAACCTTACCCTAATTAGTCACCTAAAAAAATCAGTATCAGTTTTAAGTGTATGCGATACTAAGAGAATTTTCTCAGCTTTACCTGGTTGTCAAACTGCTCTTTTTGACAGGGAACTGAAGCCATTATCTCAAAGCCACCAGACTCTGTTGACAAAAGCAGTAATTTTACTTTGCAGAACACTGGAGTTGTTGGTCTTCCACTGTCTCCATAGGTTAACGTGTGAGGCAAAGCAGTGAAAATGCTCCAAATATAGCGTACAGTTTTAAGCTAGAGTTATACTTGTGCGTCAGTTCTATGCAGAGCCTACAACATTGCCTACGCACATGGCCTACGCCGTTGTGAGCATTTTTACTTGTGCGGTGCTGTGTCTGTGTCACTGTGCGGTTACACCTCCAAAACACTAGTCAGTGGCAGACGTTTCTGTGAAGCGCTGTAAAGTTTAGTTGATTCAAAACACACCCAAGACACACATTAAACATGGCTTAATAGAGACAATTTCATACATTTTCCCCATAAATACAACATGCTAATGTTTTTAGCACAAGCCTATGGCATTATACATTGTATAAATTAGCCTAGTGGCTAGCGGAGAGTTCCTCTTCTCATATGAAGCCAGGGGCAACAGCAACATTTAACAAAGGTAACGTTACAAAATTCAGCTCCATTACAACTCACGAGGTTCACTGACAAAACAACTGTCTTATACTAAACACGTTTTCCAAACAAATATAACATGCTAACGTTATTAGCACAAGCCTATGGCATTTTACATTGTATAAATTAGCCTAATGATGAGCGGAGATTTCCTCAGCTTATACTTTTGTGTCGATTCGACACAAAAGTATAAATCCCTCCTTAAACTGATATTGATAAACTGATATACATATAGTAGTCAAATGTTTATAGGAGTCGTTGCTCAGCTTTCTGTGCATGTACATTGAGAGCACAGAAAACAAACAAACAATCAAAAATAAAATGCAGAGTCTAATTCCATGTGTTGGTACTTGGCCATTAAGGCTGATTCTAATTCTTCTTACTTGAATACACCTCACCAATTTGGACACATTATAAACTATAAACTAAACTACTAAACTATAAACTATAGAATTTAGTTTGTAATATGAAATTCGTACAAAACCATAGATAAGGTCGCAGTTCCTACTTCATAGCAATGGCTGTCACAAGTTATTTTACAGTATGTCCTTCTAATTTCATGAGGTATGGGGCCTGTCTTTGAACTTGCAGCGTCTTGGCCTATACCTCCACCATTATCTTTGATGCTCTCTCCTGGTGGTATGATGGACTGATCTGTGGGGAAAGAAGACATCTTAATGAGCGAGGCTGTTTTCAAAGCTCAGCCTTTGACCTCCACTCTTTTACAGCATGCCCTTTACTGTACAGCATCAAACGAGATGTTATCATGTCTGATGGGGCCGACTGTTACGTTCTATCTCAGATATATTAAGATGTCAAGTAGTGGAGTCAGACATGGGGCGACCACCTATAGGATACATGACCACAGTGCCCCAGGGAGGGAGAGTGGTGAAATTCCTGGCTGTGTTGCCCCTGGAAGCGGAGGAATGAAAAGAATGGGCCCCATTCACAAAGTTCCACTCAAGCGGCGCTCCTACACTAATAGAGATTGACATGAAGAACGGCGACAAGTTGTTTTCACATACACTGGCTCTTTTGTCTCCTTTACTAAGGGGCATTATGCAGACAGTGCGCTCTTAAAATAGATAGAATTTGATGCGCTTGTTTTTCATAAGTGGAGACCACTGTTTCTTGATTGGAGTGTGTGTGTAATTAGTGTTTTGTCGCACATTGTTATTCTGAGAGTAAACTGGAGGGGTTAATTCACTAGATTGAGTGATTGGCAGACATTTTTTAGGATAGACAGGAGAAGAACAGCAGCTGATGATGTTCAGTCCAATCGCTACTTAAAAAGAAAGAGAACATGCTCACAGATAGACAACCATTTTTCTCAGCACTTACATTTTAGGCTGCATCAATGCTGTGGGACATTTTGAGCTAAGTGGATAGTTTATGCCCCATGCATTCCTAAAGGATGTGATCACAAGATTGCACATGAAGAAGAAACACAAATTAACAGTGAAGCAAGAGTCTGAAGCAACACCCGCAGCTTTGTGAGGCTGTGCTCAGATACAGCTGTGATGTCAGCTAAACTCCAGCATGCTAGCATACACACAAATACAGCGTTAGCATAGTAATGTTTAACAGGTAATGTTTACTGTGTTCACCATCTTAGTCTTGGAGGATTATGAGACAATGGGCCCCTGGGTACTGATATGCAGAGGACCCCACCACCTCTGCGACATAGAAGCCAGACACAAAGACTCTTCATTGTTGTTTTGTTGTGTTTTTGTAGTTGCCTTGCATCTTTTTGGGTTCTTGTGTCGCTCATTTTGTTTCTCATTCATTCATTTTCTGTAACCACTTATCCTGTTAGGGGTCGCGGGGGGGCTGGAGCCTATCCCAGCTGACATCGGCTGAAAGGTAGGGTACAGACTATTGCCAGACTATCACAGGGCTGACACATAGAGACAGACAACCATTCACACTCACATTCACACCTACGGACAATTTAGAGTCACCAGTTAACCTGCATGTCTTTGGACTGTGGGAGGAAGCTGGAGTGCCTGGAGAAAACCCATGTTGAGACAGGGAGAAGGCCTCCCCCAGAAGGGCTCCCCCACCCTGGGTTCAAACCAGGAACCCTCCTACTGTGAGGCAACAATGCTAACCACTGCACCACTGTGCCATTTTGTGTCTCTCTGAGCTCATTTTGAGTCTTTTTCGCTTGTTTTGTGTCTCTTAGGCAACTTTGTGTCTTCTCCACCCATTTTGTGTTTCTTTGTGGTAATTTTGTGCATGTTCTTGCTCATTTTGTGTCTCTGAGGCAACTTTGTCTTCTGAGTGTTTATGTGTTTCTTCAAACTGATTTTGTGTCTGTCTTGATTGTGTTTCTTTGTGGTTGCTTTGGCCTTTTTTGTAATTATTTTGTGCAGTTCCTTTGCATTTCATGGTGGTATTTTTGAGTCTTTTCCATACATGTTAATTTGAGTGACATTTTACAGGTGAAGGCCAGGGGGGCCCCCTGACACTTTGGGCCCCTGGGCCACTGTCCAGTAGACCTGTTCATAATAATTGTAATACATCCGTGCTCTTTGTTGAGAGAGTGTTGTGTTGCGTTCACACCAGGCGCTAATAAACAATGCGCGCAAACTGAATTACATGTAAAGTCAATGTAAAGACGTGATTAGACACAAATTTCCCCCAGGCGGCACGATGGACGTGATGCGAATTAGGCGAATGAAGCAGCACGAATGAAGCAAGTAGCGCTTATTTGCATAATGCACTTATTCGCGCGAATTGAAAAATCTGAAAATCAGCCACAATAGCCAATCAGCATTGAGATCCTACAGGGATGAATGACTCTGTGGATGTACCGGCGGAAGTTCATCCATCAATTCAGCAATTTCACATACGTAAGACACCAGTTATTCGGGCGCATGAAGCGAGTCAACACAAAAGATTCTAGTGTTCAAACTTGCGTGAGTAACGCAACGCAAAAATTTGCATCGTGTTTGTTGTGAACACATTTGTTACTAAGACTTGTAAAGTAGTACCACACACAAAGTACAGCTGAGGCTGATGGAAATGTTATTTTTTTTCAGGTATTTGCCATAAACCAAAATATGTGAGGAATTAAAAGTTTGACCTGGTGATAAACTAGATGAAACGTTAGTTAATCTGTTGATACCATGACCTTGAACAGAAGAAACACTTAAGAGAATGAACTGATAATTGGTTGGAGGTGACATTATCATAAAAACTGTATGTTTTATTCCTGCCGTTGCACATGTTGGAGTCTGTAGCCTAGGGCATATGGCTGAGACATACTTGGTTTGAAGCAGTTAGAGCAAGACAAATAAACTCCTTCATCACAAGCCCTGCGCAATCAGCTTTATTTGAACATGCCTTAAAGTCTTGTCCACCAACTTGAATGCCAGTTGCTAAAACAAACACAGCAAAGACAGACTAAGGAAGGATAAATCATCAATTATTTACCATGTGTATATTTTATGGGCGCAGCTTCAGCTGTATGCCGGGAGCATATTGAATCTATTGAATGGAAGTTAGAAATAAAAGCAAAACAGAGAGACAGGCTTTCAGCTCCTCGTGTACCTTTATCACCCTCACTCTCAGTAATGCATAAAGATTTGTCTTTGTTTTCTTGTTCATTAAATGTAGCTGAATTGCAGCTGAAGCCAATTTGTAGAGCTGTTTCTCCACAGATCAGTTTTTCCTCAGCTACAGGGACCCAGACAGGTTCGTCCCATGGGAATTTAAGTCATCACTCTGCATGCTCCATGTAAACTCCATTACTAGATTTGTATTACTTATTAAGAAACTTGTATATTAAAGACAGTGCGCCATTAGAGATGAATACATAGCATATATATTGTTCTCCATCTCTGCATGTGGCAAAGAGGCAGGTGGTTTCGCAGAGGATTAACATCGGAGCTGCCTGTCAAAGGCTGCGCTGCTTTATGATCCTCTTGATCCCAGCCTCCCTTTGTAGAGTGCAGGAACTAACAGAGAACTCTTCTAAGATATGTTTAAAAAGGCAGAGGCATAGACAGAATTCAAGTTCAAAATACCCCCCATTTGGTTCTGTATGCGCACACACAGACACACACACCTCCCCACGAAGAGAGCTGGAGCAGTGTGACTCACGTTGGTGTGAAAACACAGTGGAGAGGTGGGAGGATGACATCACAGCATCCTGCAGAAGAACAAGTGCATCGGAGCTGGACCCAGTTCAGGAATGCATATAAGGGCACGTACACACACACACACCTATATATATATATATAGATATATGTATACACACACACACACACACACACACACACGTACACACACTCCTCCTCCTCCACCTCTCAATTTCACCAACCACCCCCGCCACACGTGCACACAAACACTGAACGTTCCCTCACCAGAAATAACGTTTGTTGTCCTGAGGAGACTTTGTTATGTTTTTTATTCCCAACTTCATATGGGGGGGGGGGGGGGGGGGGGGGGGAAGTGGCGAGCCAATGGTTGGCCTGGATGCGGACACGCTTTGATGGGATTTGGGGGCCGCAGTTGAAAAAAATAGATATTAGAAAGGAGAAGGTACCATCCAACTCAGATGCCGTGAATCTCCACCAATCTCTCACGTCTATGTACGACACCTGCATTCAGTATATGTTTACCCCCTGCTGCTAGGGCAGAGCTCCAGCTCCTGTGATGACAGCACAAGTAGAAAGGAAGTGTGATTAATTGTCAAACAGAAATCCCCCCCCCCCCCCCCTTCTCATACATACCGCATTCAAATGCAAGAACACGCACATGCTCAGTGTTTCTAACGCGATTGAAAGGAAGGAGGCAGGATTAAAGCTTGATCTCTGAGACAAGTTGCTGATGCAGTGATTCACCAACAAAAACACATTTCACCATGCTTCCGACAAGCACTGTGTCTTCCTTGGCAGTGATTAAAAATAGAAGAATACACGCTTGAGTCATACAAACATGGTTGCCTTTGACAAAACAAAGTCTATTTCCTAGCTGTTCTGGAGCTTTGAATCATAAGACATCTCCATTGGTTGATAGGCTGCGTATTTATCATAGAACTGCAAATGTTCAAAGTGCCCTAAAAACAAAAAGTGCTCAAATGCTCTTTAGAGCAAAGGGGAACTGCAGAGCTGAGTGGGTTCATTCTACAGGCAACCCTTTCACCTTCCACGTTCAGACATTTGATCCCTTTAAAATATTGATTAGAGCAACTTTAAGAGCTTCTGGTTCTTCTTGAAACATCTTTAAAGGATTAAAATCCACACTGAGAGCTTCATGTGAAAACATGTTACCTGTTATGTGATGCAATCAGTGCAATCAAGTGTGTTTCTTGTGTGTACAAAGGTGGGAGGATGGCAGAGGTGACTCATTTGAATTGCGTTGGCTTTGTGTTGCTTTAGAGCACTCCTTGGAATCCCGCAGTTATTAGTTTGTAAGTCTGAGGCACAACTTTTTTTTAGATTAAAGTGCATATATGGGCAGAATTAATAACTGCAAGGACCCTGTAAAAAGAAACTGCTCACTAGTTGTTTTATTATCAACATCAAGCAGCAAAGATTTATTTTGAGCTGCAGATGAGAAATAAAAGAGAGAAAATGTATCATGTCAGTCATGTTTGAGTAATATTCTGGTATACCTCGGGGTAGACTATTGGCATTTGTTTTGAATTGTGGCAATGTGTATGTACCATAAAACTTCAATTAAAAGCCTAGTCCCAATTAAACACCCAGTCCCTTTCACTAGCCTGGTGTGGCTACACATTTTGATGAATAAACACCTGTCTCAATTAGAGGCCTGGTCTGGTTGCCAAGCAGTTCATTTTTATTTTTTTAAGTTCTTTGGATGTATAAAAACAGGTTGTTGGCTACCCACTTGAACTTAGGTTAGTTAGCTGTTTAGATCGCACATACGAATATAAACATTTAAACTTTTGTCAAAGTAGAGATGCTACACATTGTTAGCTTGGTTAGATTCTCCACAATTGGTTCATTTTACTGAACCCATGAGCACCAGAGAAGACCATCATTTATTCAGATTTACTGGCATGACCAAAAAAATGGGGACTCCCTTCCTCTGCAGCTGTCATTAAGTCAGAATGTGTGCCCATTCGTCAGTTACCCAGTAATTTACTCATATTGCTTTAGTCTGTAAGGGTCCAATGATAAAGAGAATAAAGAAGATTTTTCTATGAAAATTAATCCAAGTTGTGAGTATTATTTTATCAGGATAAAGTGGTGTTGTGTCGGTATGTCGGGTGCCTTAATCCTCGAGTGCTGTAAAAAGAGAATCCTAATTTTTGGACATGTAACATTCATACCAGTTTAAATAAACAATTTGATCATATGTCCCGTCTTTGCTGAGCAACTGTTTTGTGTGAATGAAATTAAATGCCTGTCCCAAATATAGGCCTGTTGAGTTCCGTGATTTAAGCAAATACCTGTAATAGCCTGGGCTACCAAATAAAGTTTTATGATATGTATGAAATCGGCAAACTTGTTAATTTCAGTTATCATTTTCAGCTGTAATTGTAACCTATTTATTTATGAGGGCTG
This sequence comes from Epinephelus lanceolatus, assembly GCF_041903045.1. NCBI lineage: Eukaryota > Metazoa > Chordata > Actinopteri > Perciformes > Serranidae > Epinephelus > Epinephelus lanceolatus. The sequence goes on from NC_135746.1 coordinate 25,136,838, forward strand.
TCAAATGATTAATTTTTAAAATCACAATGAATCACTGAATTTCAATAGTTAATCGCAATAAATCACATTTTTAATCGCACGTTTAAAATTCCAGTATTTTGCCTTTTAAGACAGTTTTGAGGTTCATATTAACAAGGTGAATGAATGAATAGTCCTCCAAAATAGTGCTTTGCTGGCTTTGTGATTCAGTTCCCCGCTGACATCAGTCTGATTAGCTGCACCTGAGTGCTTAGCTCTTAGTTGGTAGCTCATTTAAAGTGCAGTGGTGTTGTTATTTTTCATTGCTGCAGCAGCAGGAACGTGGAAAGCCGCTGTGGCAGCTTGACTACAAGTAAGGGTGCGTTGAAAGGACAAAAAACAAAAAACACATTATCTTCAGTCTTCATTTCATTCAGGCGTTAATGCTGATAGCCCTAGTTTAAAAACATATAGTTAACACCGCTATCAGACCTATCTGACATTTCTGCTATGCTTATGTTATGGACTGTGTTGCTTTGCCAGCATTTATGATAAATCAGATCTATCGACAAGAGGGCTAGTAGTAGCTGCTTGATGCTCATTAGCTTGCCTTAACTTTGTTTGTCTACTGCTTGCCTCTGGACAAGAAGCATACAGTGGCTTTATCTGGGACGCAGCTGCCTGCTGCGTCTGGAAACAAGGACGAAAGGATATTTGAGAGTAGGCTAAATCAAGACAGTAAAGTTGTGGGTTGGAGAAAATAAAACAATCAGCTAAAACAATCATCTGAAAGATGCTTAAAGGAGCTGAATGTGACATTCAGAGCACATCTATGATTCAGAGTCTGGGACTGTCTGCACATCATTCTCAAGATGGAGGTGGCTGAGCCAGCGGCTAGCAGCTAGCAGTGCTGATTCTATAAACAGCGCTAACAATAGCAACAGTGCTGACAAAGCTAACATCAGCACCTTTATGCTGCCTCTTCAAGGCAGCAATTCCATGCCATTATGCCGCCTCGTTGTTCTCTAAGAAAAGTGTACAATTGTGGAATGGGGAGGCAGAGTTGTTTCACCTATAAGCCTGCAGCGGAGGTAGTGACAGCATCAAAACAACATCTGTGTAAAAGGTACAGCCAGCAGGATGGGCTATGGACGGAATAGGTGTGATGTTTTGATGACATATTTTGTGTATGACACACCGCTGGGAGAGTTAAAAGGCAGCTGATAGCAGTTAGCAGCTAACTTAAAGACTAAGAACAGCAGCTGAAAATGTCCACAAATTGGGAAAACAATGAGGTTTGGGAGCTCCCTACACTGGGAAATCCAGGGAAAACCATAACGTATCGCAACCCTAGTCACATCTCTATCGCTTTCAGTATGCTGGCATGCTATCTAAAATTACACGACATGATGCTGCTGTTGTTTGCTTCTGTGTAAAACTGCAAAGGTAGCATAAAGTGTAAAAAGGGCCATTGTTACCTGCAGGGGAACCGGAGGGTGGGTGCTTAGCTTCTGCAACAAGTAGTCCCAGTATCAGCAGTAACAGCCATATGAACGCAGTGCTGAGAGGCAGTGATAAGGTGGCTGGAAGGATACACACACAGAAACTCACATGCACTAACATGCACATTTGGTCGGACCAGCTTACCACAACAAAGAACAGAGAAGCTTGGATTACACAGAGGTAGCATGACTTCATCCTCTGATCAGGGCGTCATTACTCTACTATATCTTTACATAACTAATAGTTGTCTGCTGCTGTATTTTTGCTCCTGATGTCGCCTACAAGTCCTTTAAACTCTGTTAAAAAAATCTGTGATAATTCTCTGTTGGTGGTTACTAAGAGTAACACATTTTACATTACCCATAGTCATTTGATCACTTGTTAATATATAAGTATTGAATAGTGCAGCTTTAGTTTGCTATAGCTGCTGTATATGTTAAATTGTAACTATGCAGCATTTATTATTCTCAGAGAGACATGCTACATCATTTATACCATTAGTCCTCTTTTCCTAACATCTCCTCATTACATGCTCTTTTCTCTTTGAACTAAGTGAGAGCACTGAATATGAACTGCGAAATTACTCCAAAGTACCGACGACAACAACAGAGTCAGGCAAATGTCTCCACTGCTGTTGCTTTTTGGAGGGAGATGTTCCTGCAGCAGACTAGCCCTACCCACTCAGTTTGTTTTTTAGATATTGTTAAGGAGGATAGATGGAGGTGGTTCTTGAGAACACAGGTAGCTTTAAAAAGCACAGTGCAACCACAGGTGGCATGAGAAGATGGAGGACAAAATGATTCAATGCTAGATCTGGCTGTACAAGAAACCTTCCACCTACACTGCTCCATCTGAATGTGTGATTTAGAGTCTATTTTCTCCACTGATTTTCTGGCTCACTGTGAACATGAAGCTACAGCTCCATTTGGAATGGAGGCATTGGCGAGGATACTGGGAAGTGCAGAGCGGAAGGGGGGGTGTCTGGGTCTGGCTTGGCAGCAGGGCGCTGCAGCAGTTAATTAAAGCTGCCGGGCAGGTATTTAGGATTAGGAGTGGGTGTGTAGAGAGGTCCTCTGGTGGCCTTCACGTGAAGTCATCATCTCGTGGGTAACAGTGACTGTGAGGGATTCATTTCATGATTTGTTACAACTGGGCACGGAGCATTTTTGTCAGTGATACATTTGATTAATCTTGTGCTAAGGTGCCATCCTGCTGGCTAGCAAATCATAGCCTACATATCCATCTAACCATGATACAACTGTGTGATTATGTATTGTACTATTATGTGTATTATGATTTTTTTTTTAACAGAGCAACATAGGCGTAGATTCTGGGGGGCAAAATGTAGTGCATCTGCATTTGTCTCCACTAGTAAAAACATAAAGCAGAGGACTTTTATTCCAACGAACTGCTCAAAAGTGACTCATAGATACAACAATACCTCTGGTCAAGTATGTGGTATCAGTATGCAACCCCAAAAAACAAGTTGCAAACTATCATAAAGCAGAAAGAAGAACATCTACACAAGGTTGAAGCAGGAAGTACCATCAAATTTCCATAAGGTGGTGCAGAAAAGGCACAAATTGATGCATAAAAATTCAGTAAAATGCAGGAAATGAAGTGCTTGACCCTCAAATTTTCATGCAGAAGGTACCCCAGACTGCCCAATCAGTTGTTCTTATGCACAGTTTGTACTTATGCAAAGTAATGCACTGGAATTTGTACATAACACACGTAATCAGGTTGACATAAAGTTGCCATCACGTGATCAATGTGCTGATAGGACTTTACTCAATATCTATCTTCTACCTTTTGCCCATATCTTCAGAAAATTTGCTAGTAAATTCCACTGTTACGCCGATGACACCCAGCTCTATCTATCCACCAGGCCTACTTCCGTTCTCCCCCCCATTCCCTTTCTGACTGCTTATTGGATATTAAATCTCGGCTTTCATGCAATTTCCTCAAACTTAACAGTGATAAAACTGAGGTTCTCCTTGCAGGTACTAAATCTACTCTGGCTAAACCGCACAGTTTCTCTCGAACCATTGACAACTCCAAAGTCCATCCATCCCCTCAGGTCAAGAGTCTGGGTGTCTTCCTGGACAGTACATTATCCTTTGAGGTCCACATCAATAATGTTACTTTCTCTGCATACTTTCATCTACGAAATATTAATTGTCTTTGCCCATCACTTACACCTCTGAGCACAGCCATCCTGGTTACATCTGGTATTGATTATTGCTTCTCCTGCCTCTTTGGTCTTCCTCTCAAGTGTCTTCATAAACTCCAGTTGATCCAGAATTCAGCCAACCGTATCATAACCAGAACCCCCTCCATAGATCATATCACTCCTGCTCTCTCTCTCTTTCATCATAAAAAATAAATATTTTTTGATCAAGAGCAGAATGGCTTGTAATTAATTTCAAACAATATCATGGAAGAAATAATTTGTCAAAGCATATTTAAGAAAAAACAGGCATGAAGCCACAAAAACATTTTTATGAAGACAGAAGAACTTTGATTTCTTGTGATCTCTAAAGCTGCACTGATCAACATTTTCATATTAACAATGAATGAAGTGACTATGTGTTGCGAAACAAAAAATCCACACAGCGTTGGGTCTGCAGCTGTCCCCGGGTCTGTCGACTCTTTTTATTCTTTTTTAGCCAATTGTTTTGGTCTGCAAATTCCACTCTCATCAATCCTGTGTCCAGCAGCAGGCAGTTATCTTAACAAACGAACCCACAGGTAAACTGACTGTACACTACCTGGTCACCACACACAATTAGCAACTTGCTAATGAGTCAGTAACACAGTCATTGCTAATACATTTACACAATAACATAGTAATGAAATATGTTGGAAACAGAGATTTTTCAGATTGCTTTGGAGTTCTTCTGTCCCTAGGTGATCAAAAAAAATAATCATAATGACACTTTAAAGGGCCAGTGTGTAATATTTGGCATGGTTTATTGTCAATCTGAATCTGAATCTGAATATTCTACCCATTAATATGTTTATACAAGTGTATGATCGCTATAAAATAAAATTTGTTTGGTTTTCGTAGCCTTATAATTATGCTTTTATATATATATATATAGCAAGGGCCTTGCTTTAGAGAGATCGCCATCTTGCGCCGCCATGTATGTACGGCAGACCGAGTGGACAATCCAACCAGCCAGAGAAGGCGTTTCGCGTGTATAAATGAACCAACGAAGACAGTGGAAGGAAGGAAGAAGGAGGAGGAAACAGCAGAGTGTTAGTAGTTCGACGATAGAGAGTAGTGAAAAGTTTTTTTAGTTATAAAGTTTGCGAATGGACCACACTTACCACGCAACAGGAGAGAATGAACCCGAACCGTCATCTGCGAGGAAAAGAAGACGCAACTTCACTCCTTGTGATGCACTCTCTGCGGCGCTTTTCCTCCTCATGATATATCTCCCCAACAATGGTAGCAGTAGCACCGAATCCCATCCTGTGCATTCAGCCTCTCTTCTCACCCGCTCAGCATCAAACACATGGAGTTCCTCATCTGTATGCTCCGGCTCAAACAGGTATGGCTCTGGGTCTGTGTCCGCTACAAGAAACTCTTCAAAATCGCGTTCAAAGTCGTCCATTGCAGCTACTATAGTCCGGAGATATTGCTAGGCTAAATAAACAGCTGAGCACTGTTTACCGGCTACGCTGTCAGTCAGTGTGCGGGTTGGAGATTGGCGGAGCAGAGAGGGGAGGGGGGCCCCCACTCAGTATGGTAAACGAGTATGTGTGTAAAGTTATGAAGTGTGTCTGTTACGCTAGAAGAGTCAGAGTTTGGGACGGAGTGGAGTGTTACCGGAGTTTCTGGAGTGCTCAAATAAACGGGCCTTTTTCCCGAACGCTCCTCTGGTCTCCTGCTCGTGAGTGATTCATTACAATATTGTAACATGGTTTAGATTTCTAAATAAACATTCACCTCGTCGCTAGATAGACCTACTCCTGAAAAACTTGTGCGCAAGGCTTTTTGTCCCAACGAGGCCACCGTCATTTACCCGACGGGAGGGGTGAGCGAGTGAGCCCTGCAATCTAGAATTTGACCACTGATGTCACTGTTTCCAACGGTTTTCAACCCATTTTACACACTGGCCCTTTAAGAGAGCTCCGATGAAATTTGGGACAGCAGTTTCTATGCACCACAGGTAAAACCTTTTGTTCTTTTAAATCGAGACTCAGAACTTTTCTCTTGATCACTGCTTTTCCCAATTTCTCTTTTATTAATTGTCTTACATGGTTTTATTTGTTCTGTGCGTTTATGATTATGTTAAGCACTTTAAAATGCCCTTGTGTCTGAAATGTGTTTTAATTATAAACTTGTCTCTACATTTTTGTAGTAGAAGTTAGCATCGGCAGAGGATATACAGAGTGAAACTGTGAGAAAAACTTTTTTTTAAACACAGGTGTTTCCCACAAGCCACAAGACCTTTGCAGGCTAAGTGTGACCAGCTCAACAGAAGGGGCCGTTCCAGTGGCATTGACTATGACTGCAGCAAGGACAGCAAGCACCAGTTTACCCCCATGTCAAAAACATATATTTTTCCTCTCATCTGTGGTGCTGTTTATCAGTCTAGATTATTTTGGTGTGAGTTCCAGAATGTTGGAGATATCAGCTGTAGAGATGTCTGCCTTCTCTCCAGTATAATGGAACTAGATGACAATCAGCTTGTGGTGCTCAAAGTGTAGCGCCACTGCTACAGACACGTACATCAGGTGATGTGCATAGGGCACCAGTACTGGAGGGTGCACCAAAACAGCTTGCAACTGGCTCATCGCACAGTGCTGCTGAAGCGCAAAGCTCACCAAGCTGTGTGTTTGCATTCTTAGTTATTATTACAGTTATTATTGCAGTCAGTTGCCTCTGCTGAGCAACGTTTTTCAAAGCTTAAGGTCATTAAAACATACCTGTATTCAACAATGGTACAGGAATGTCTGAGTGGTCTTGCTGTCATCTGCTTCAATGCAGAACTCCCTCAGAAGCTAATTAATGACCTTGCAGCCAGGTAATGCAGATGTGTGTGCCTTTGTAGAGCCTCGCTCGACTGATGAGAAATACCTGGTCTACAGTTCTTCTATACAATCTATGTGTGGAATATATATATTGTCTTTGCAGAGTTTGGGGCACGCAACAAAGTAACTGCACTTAGGGGACCCAAATGTCCAGCAGCGGCCCTGTTGAAGCTCCACAAAAAAAACACATTTGAAATACTCAGCAGCAATGTCTTTTCAAGAAATCATGATCTGGTTACAAAAGATAATCCACAGACTTTGTTGCAAGCAGTTTCATGTAGGAACTATTTTCTTTCTACTGAACAACACCCGCTAACCATAACACTGTGCAGGGGGAAGTGTGCATCTACTGCTAGCTCATGAAGCACCACTGAGCTAGCCAACATTAAAGCTCAGCTGAGGAGGACGCCATTCATGTTTCCATCTTGCGCTGGCACAAGCATGAGCCTCTTGTCCATGAGTAGATGCACCTTTCCTTCTGCATGGTGATACGGTTGGCGGGTGTAGTTTGGTAGAAAGAAAACTGTCCCTCCATGAAACTGCTCACAACAAGGTCTGTGGATTCAACACATTCTCACTCTGACCTCGTCACATATTGACGTTTTGTCATGGACTTTTCACATCCAGATACAACGTTTTTCAAATGCCAAGTTTCATATAGTTCCATTACATTGGAGAGAAGGCAGACATTTCCACAGCTGATATCTCCAACACTCAGCAACTCGCAACAAAACAATCTAGACTGATGAACAACACTACAGGTGAGAGGAAAAATATGTGTTTTTGATTTTGGAGTGAACTGTTCGTTTTAAAAAACCCATCATTTTTATACTCCCAACACTCAAGGCTACTTTTATTTCTCATTTTCCTGTCTGGGTGTTGCCAGCTGGACTTCCATGTTGATAATACTGAACAAGTCAAAGCTTGTACAGTGTGAAGGTCAAGGAAAGTGAGCTCACTCCCTCGTGTGAACATGAATGAACTCTCCTCTCAGTATTCTGTACCTGTCCTTATCACAGAGCTTCTCTGTCTTACTCCTTTTTTCTCACTTTCCCACGCGCAGATACAGTTTTATCACCCATACGCCCAAACACTCAGTCATTTACACTCACATACGTTGACACACACTCACACACACACCATATGGCCGAATGTCAGACAGCTGCAAGACCTGGAGTAATGTGGTGGGGGATTGTGTTGCAGAAAATGATGATGATGGGCTTCTGTTCACAACAACAACACTGAGCTCCCTGCTTGTGTACATATATTTGTGTGTGTACATGTGTGCGCGTGGGTGCTATGTGTCAGCGTGCAAGTTGACTTGTTATTCTGTACGTGTGTCCGTGTGTCACTCAGCCGTGTGATAGATACTGAGCTGTCATATCTGTCAACCAGACAACAGTCCTGCATGCATATTCATTATTATGCTGATTTTCACCCAAAGAGCTTTTAATGAGTTCACAACATTAACAACTCAGATGAGGTGATGAACAAAAGCTTTGCAGCTTTTTTTTTCTCTGTAGCTCTTACTGAGAAAGCCCCAACACAGACGACTAATGACAAATTTATGTTACTGTAATTTTCCTGTGGACACTAAATTAATGTGTGGGGATGGCAGGGTGGTAAAACTGTCAGGCCTCAAAGGGGTTTAGGGATAAAGTGGACTCTTGGCTATGTAAAGCATTCAAGTTATGTGAATAAAAGTCACCACAGATGTGATTACATGATTCTGTGGTAACTAGTGGTTCTGTTTATTGTTGTAAATATTTCCTATGTAACACAATAAGTGACTAATAACTCTCACTATGACACATTTTTAAGTGCCTTGCACTCTTAAAAGCAGACTGTGACAAACTGAGGAGTAAAACCAAATCATGGGGTGAATCTGTCACCTAGTGGTCAAATTATGAACTAACATGAAAGAGAAACCTCTGTATCAGTACAGCAACAACTTTTGTCCAGAGTATATCCTCCAAATCAGGGTGTTTATCCACAGGGTTGTATAATACAGAGAGACTTGGACCCAAGAGTATAATTCAGACAGCGGTTAAATTTAAAGATTTTTTTCTTTTTTTAAATTGTAATTTACTTTTCATTGGCTTTTCTTCTTCAGACATAGTTATCCATCCTTCCTTCTCCCATCTGGTTTTAATATATGAAGATGAATGTTTTAAGATTTCATAGATCATTTTATCAACACTGCGTCTGTCGTATCTGCAGGTATAAATGGATTTATTTTCAATAAGGCAAGAAGGGATGTCTTGTGTTGATCCAGGGCACTGTGGAGAAACATGGCAGGCAGGCTGAGCAGGGCTGGAAACAGGTTGGCAGACTGGAGTAGCAGGCAAACTGGTGATTGATGGGTGTGGATCTGAGGCACAGGGAAACAAGGTACAGGCAAAAAAAATCCAAGAGTAAAAAAAGCAACAAGTAGGCTGTTGGTAGTACTGCAAGGTAGACTGAGCAATCTGGCAGAGACTGGACTGCAGAGCTGAGTTACTTGTACTGCTGGGGCTGATCAGTGGATGGCTTTCAGGTGAGCAGGCAGATTGGCAGCATGACTGATGAGACCACGCCCACAGACACACAGGGCCTTGTGGGTGATTCAGATTGCCACCTTAGATATGTGCCTGTTAAAATAAAATAAAAAACTCACATTAAATAAAAAATAATTTAAGTTTAAACATGGACGAGTGGTTTACAAAGTATTTTAACAGGTACTTCTTCCTGTTTTTGACAGTGTTTGTGTTTTTACATTTAAACTAAATGTTGTTTTCATCCCCCAGACAGGTATCATTACAGAAATTACCAAACCATTACAACAGTTTAATGGATACTACAAAGACACTGGAGGATAAAGTGTCCCATGGGCTACAGTAATGGCTCTAGTGTGATGAATATTTACATAGGGCCCCTTCCTGGTTATCAGTCATTTTAAGATAATCAAGTGTTAATCATTCAGTAGTAATCAATAATCAAGTGTTACTGCTGGATTGATGTGCTTAGCATTGGATAAGATGTCAGTTTGTGTGTGTGTGTGTGTGTGTGTGTGTGTGTGTGTGTGTGTTTACAGTATGATACTGTAAATGACAATACAGTGATGATACATGAAAATACAGTCATGAATCTGTAAAAAAAAATACAGTAATGATACTGTAAAAAACTTTTACAGTAACTTGATAGCATCCAGCTGCTAGTAAGTTTCGGTAAAATTTGCAGCAACTTTTTCACAGTGTATTTTTTCCTTATTTTTTTATGTGTGTTTACTGGTCTCCTATTAGGTAAAGTGATCCTTGTTTGTTTTTGTTCCATTGCTCAAACCTTCGATAAAATATTCATTAAATTTTTTGCTATACTGTGTGGTAAAGTTCATTATTTATTTATTTATTTATCACTTCAGGTCCTTTTTCAAGAGCTTTCAGCCACACCTCACAGTCTTCAGGAGTTTCCTCTGTTTTCAGTTGCTTCCTGTCACCATGGTTAATGTGAAACATTTTATGACAGTACTGGATTTACAAGATGTTTTGCTTTAATGTGATGATGTACTTTAATTTTTTTATGAATTTAATCACTGGTTTAGCCAAAATCAGGCACTCCTATTTATCGAAGTGATTTATCAGTTTGAGTTATACTTTATTCCTATTAAACTCCTTAATTGTTATTTAAGAATACTTCATACTGCCCACCCCTGTATATCAGTACCTTAAAAATATTCTTAATTTCCAGATATTTTTAGCCATATCACTCAGTCCTATTTCTTTTTTTCATTATTTTGCTCACTACCTTTACGTGTACAATTTATTATACTAAACAAATAGTGACATGTTACGAATCACTTGCAGATCGATGCAGGACAAACACATGTGTGCTCTTACCTACCTGGTTGCCTGGTTGTAATGTGCATGGTATCAGTAACTCAAGCCTTTATGCACAGCTCAGGAAAATAAAACAATATTTATGAATAAATACCAATATTAGAAAATGTGGGAAACTAAACTTCTGGTTTGCATCACATCTGTACTACTTATAGCCTTCATTAGTATGATAGATCAAGTGCTGTTGGTGCATGCTGTACTTTTCCCAACAGCTGTAGTCATTGTATGCCATGACACTGAGGCACGTTCAGTTTTAATGTATAAATGAGGAGGATATGCACAATCTACAGTCTGTTGTGTCTTTGTATTGTAGTTAAGATAGGGTCTTGGGATTTTAAAGGAGTAGTTCAGATTTTTTGAAGTGGGGTTGTATTGTGTAGTTATCCATAGCCTCTGTGTTTGAATGCAGCCTGCTTCTCCAAACTGGGGGCGTGCCGACTGCCATTTACTGTATGTAATACACTGACAATGTATAGGCACCCCATACAACCCTACTGCAAAAAATCCAAACTATCCCTTTAAGTACTCATTACTCCAACACAGTGTTAAAGTATATTGTATATAGTAGCCTATATATTGCATCTTGGGTCCCAACATAACCAAGAAGACACACTGGCACTAAGTCGTATATCTGCAAGTATTTAATCATAAACATCTGACATCTTTTCTCCAAGAATAACATGTTGCATTTTACATGTTGCATGTAATATATTTCCACAAATACAAGTTGAAGTAGTCTAAAAAAAAGAAAAAGAGTTCTTGAAAACAACACAGATACATTGTGTATCTAGAGCTTAGTCCAGAACATCATTCAGCACAACATACTGCCATTTCACACAGTGCACAGATTAACAACTGTTTTGAGTAGCATTTCGTATTACTAAGTTGCAAAAAACAAAAAAAAGAAAAAAGTAGCTAAAGTTCGTCCGATGATGGCCGTTCTGTTTAAGTCTCAAACAGGCAACTCTGGTCAAATGCTATACTTGTATGACGGTCAGTTGATCATTAACTTCATTGAAGTTGCAATAAAGGAAAGGAAAGAAGAGTGGGTCGCATGCAAAACTCTCGCTTGTCCCTTTTAAAGTCTGAGGGGGGAAAAGAAGAAATGGCATCTCCACTGGACTCTGTACAAAACAGTGAGAAAAGGACAGAATGACCAAGACATTATTATCTTCACAGAGGGAATATTTCAGACCATCTAGGATATCAATGTTTTTATACAGCCCTCTAATGGTAACACATTAAATAAACGGCATATTCTCATGATTCTACCGATCTACAATTCTCTGAAAAACCTGGTATGTACAATGCAGTGGGCAATTATCAAGCCATCTGTTCGTTGAGATACTTTCTGTTATAAACACACACTATAAAATAAAAAATATCTTCAGTTTTGCTACAGGGAAATATAATCACTTTGCTCTCAATGTTTCCCTCAATTAACGACTTACACAGGTAAACTTAACTGCAAACAATCAGAGTGTATGTGTGGTCTTACATGGATGATTTTACAAGCTGCAAAACTTCCTCTGGAGCAAATGTTTGCATATAAACGGTCAAAGAAAAGAATAAAATGGCTGCATATACTGAAAATCTTTTCATCACATTAAAGGTAGTCATTGCAAGCATGGATGGATTATTGAACAGGTCTGCTGGGCACAGGCCCAGGGGCCCAAAGTGTCAGGGCCCCCCTGGCCTTCATCTGCACAATGTCCCTCAAATGAACACAGATTAACCAGGAAGAGACTCCAAAGGCCTTTATTTTTTAACACATAGATCGCACGATGGAGCACTACGAAGTCCCTTCTTTATGTCAACTTTGCATTTTTACACAGAATGAAACAACATTAGCCTCTAGTGTGACATACACATTGCCAGCACATTTATGAACAACTTGAGAATTGCAGGTGTGAATGCTGCATTTTGAAAAGCTGACTGGCTTTAAATGTTGACTAATACCATTAATGCATGAAATCTATGGACTATTTTAAGATTCCTGGTCTCAGTTAACACTGAGTTCAATGCGACAGTTGGTGGAGTTTCTCTTCTTCTCTTTCAGGCTCACTGTGCCAAACGTGTAAGTCGGATTGTTTCCATAGCAACATTCTTTGAAAGAGCACAAGTTTTACTCCATTTTGACCAAAATGATGTATGTGGAGTAAAAATTATGGGTGTGACAGTGAGCTAAAGAGAAAGGTTTAAGAAGCTCTCTGCACTCTGACAGCTGAGTCCCCCACTCTAACTCTGAACATTTTGTCCTATACACACCAATGTAAAAACCTGAGGAGGGCATTTCTACCATGCTTCAAAAAAAGTCTAAATATTTCAAAAAGTGTGAATGGGATTTTAGAGTTGAATACAAGCCAGTTTTTGGAGTTTCTACGTGAATGTATGAATGTAGAAATAGATTTTGAAAATGTTTGAAAAACCTTCCATTTGTATCAAATGTGGGCATTCCTCATTTAAATGGTGAAAATTTCTCAATAAACTGAATATTTTGGAAAGTTTTTTCATGATATGGATGATCAAAATACAAGCACACGTTCTAACTGAGCAGAACATTTTGATGTTCGGTTTCTTTGTTGAACAATGTGGAGGGATCGTGAAAAAAAGTGGGCAGAATTTTTACATAGAATAACATAAGGTGGGAATATTCTCCAGCATCCCTGCCCACTTGCAATGGTAATAACAATCATTTATCTTCCTTGTTACATGGCAGCTGATCTCACCCTCTCCTCAGAGAATAAGGAGCTCCCAGACCTCATTGTTTTCCCAATTTGCTGACATTTTCTGCCACTGTTCTTATTTTGAGTCAGCTGCTAACTACTGCTACTACCAGCTGCTTTTTAAATCTTCCGACGGTGGGTCACACATATAACATGTCTTTTTCAACCTCATAAGAGGTGCCATCCATAGTCCCATCCTGCCAGCTGCCCTTTTACATGGACATCATTTCAGCACTGTTACTACCTTTACTGCCAGCTTAAAGGTGAGACAACTCTGTCCCCCATTCTGCGATTGTACCTTTAATACAGAACAGCGAGGCAGCATAATGGCGTGGAATTGACCTTTTTAAGCCCCGCCCTTTGTGATGGTCCAACAAGCTGTCGGAATAAGCATGGAGAAGAAACATTATCATATTTTTGGAAAAATTAAATAGTGATTCCAGAGAGAAGCAGACAGAGGGGTCTACAAAATCAGCTTGAAGGTTTGGTTCTGGAACAGAAAAGAAATGTATATCTTTTTCCAGCCTCTCCAGATAACGAGTATCATTAATACACGATGTGCCCCAGACACAACATTTAGCTCCAAAGCCACAAAACCAGCCTGAAAATGAAGGAAATCTGAAACGATTGCATTAGAATCAATGGAGCACAGCTGTGTTGGTGCTGGACCCTGGTTGAGCCGGCCCTATGCTTCGCTATGATTGGCCAGTCTGCGTCTGGGGGCGGGACTTAGCAAAGGGAATGCAAAGGAACTGCAAAGAGACACAAAAACGACCAAAAAAGACGCAAAATAACTTGACACAAAAAGACTACAAAGCGCAGTAAAACAACAACAACAAAAAAGAAGAGGCAATACCAAACCACAAAGTCTGTGTGTCTTACTCCTACATAGAAGAGGTGATGGGGCCTTTTGCATATCTGTGCCCGGGGGCCCATTGTCTCATAATCCACCCATGATTTCAAGTGCAATTACAACTTAAAACAAACACATACGAGAGTAAACTAGCATAACTTAACACTGAACACCTCTCCAGTGTGTATGCTGTTTTCTCAATGCATGTAGCACCCTCTTATGGTCAAATCCTCACACTACATCTTATGCATTCAAAGGTAGAAAGGTTTTGGGTGCAGGAGAGCTAATACCCACATACAAGGAAAACACAAAGGGGTGGATGAAGGCCAAATGTAATCAGTCATTGATTTGCCAGCCCTATGATCAATATCAGAGACAGTGCTTGGAAAATAACGTGAAACACAACATTGTTAAAAGTTTCAAGTCAGTGATGAAGTCATTCCCCGTCCTCTACATCAGACAACTGTACAAAGTCTGCAAGAAAAGATGATGCAATCTTCATTTCCAGCTCTCCTGGAAGTTTTGTGTTTAGTCTTTTCAACTGTTTGTCAATTGCAGAATTAGTAGTGGACAGGGTTTGCATTTGTTTACACCAAAGACACACTGAACTGAGCAGGAATTAGTGCTTTAGACAATGAACATTCAGGCCCACTGAGGGAAACCTTGACATTTGGACCTTCAGTCGGCTAATCCACGACACACTTGGCACCGCGTGGCAAAATGTTTCCACCTTTGTCCTTGAAACTGCTCTCAAATGGCTCGTTAGCATTTCTGGCAATGCTAATGTGAAACAGAGGAACATAGCTGCTTTAAAAATTGCAGGTTGATGTTCCCATTTATTTCAACAAAAGGAGACACATTTTGCCCAGTGTGTGCAGAGTGTTTGGTGATAACAGACTAATTTAAATTGTTTCTTTAACACCAGCAGCCTTTGCCTTGGTCGCCAGCCGTGCTGTCACAGAGTCCTTCCTCTTCCTCCAGAGCAGCAAGATTAATCTCGTCATTAATGGACGTCCGGAGAAGATCCAGGTCCTTTCTATTGGCTGCCAGCACCTGTTCAGCCAGTCGTGTAAAAGTCTGGGAGAGAAACAAAGCCACAGGATAAGATAACTTAGATAAGATCCATTGATATCTTCACCTGTAGGCCTCATAGCTCAGGGGTTAGAGCACTGGTCTTGTAAACCAGGGGTCGTGAGTTCAAATCTCACTGGGGCCTGTTTCCTTTAAAGAGTAGTGCCTCATTGCCTGTATTCAATAAAATTCTGTCTGTTCTAATTGGGTCTTCCCATGTTATAATCATGGCTAAATGCTGCTCTGCACATGGTCATAAAACGACATGAGTTTGGATCAGCTCACCTCTGTTATGTTTTGGTTGGTGAAGGCACTTGTCTCGAAGAAGTCCATTCCATAAGCCTTGGCCAGCTGCAAGACAGATAACAGTGACGCATTTCACTTCGCTGTTTTTGTCATTTTGAATTAGGAGCACAGACAACTGACTCCTTATTTCCTTCCACACAGGTGCAGCGTGCTCTGCTGCCTGTCTGCTTTTAATGGAAAATATGAGGCAATGTGAGGCAACAGGAGGTGAAACATTAGTCAGTCTTAGTCTGAGGTCTGCTCGGTGTGTCAGGGCCTACAGAGCAGACATGAGTGCCTGACTGGAACTGCACTAATTGTTTTTATACCAGTGTCCATGTCAAGCCCAAAGGGTGACACGGTTTGATGAACTTGGAGCCAAAGTTTCTACCAGAACCCAGATGGAATTCTGAGCCTGATTTTCTAACTGAAAATTATTCTAGAGATTACAAGCTTTTGGGCAACCTGGAGAAAGTACCTTTGTTCAATTCAACATTTATGGAGATAACCTAATTTGCTGTCTTGCTCACCTAATTTGCAATAACTATACAGTTACTGCCGGGAAGCAATTAGCCTAGCTTAGCATAAAGACGTAAAGCAGAGGAAGACAGTTAGCCCGGTTTTCTTCAAAGTTCAAAAATAAAATATCTAAAACTTTAATTACTGTCCCACAGCTGTATGCCTCTGCACACCAGTCAAGTTTCTCTTACAGTTTACATCTGAGTCTGTGAAAACATGGATACTTCACACATATCTTCTCCTGGGCAGCACAGAAGATCTATACAATCTGCACAGTTTCATGGTGGACACTCAAGATTAGTGTCACCAGTTCAGTATCTGACCAAATGTCTCCCCTTCTGTTCCTGAGATATGTTGTTAAATATTGGCCAGAGAAGTGTTTATGCAGAACATTATGATGTCAGATTGCAGTTGACCTTTGACCTCTTGGATATAAAGTGTCATCACTCCATCATTATATCCTATAAGACATTTGAGTTAAAACCCTTAAGGTGTTCTTGAGATATCGCATTTATGAGAATGAGATGGATGCAAGGTCACAGTGACCTTGACCTTGGACAACCAAAATCTAATCATTTTATTCTTCATTTGTGAACAGTGAAGTGAACATTTGTGCCAAATTTGAAGTAATTCGCTCACGGTGTTCTTGAGATTTTGCGTTCATGAGAATCAGACAGACAAGGTCACAGTGACCTTGACCTTGGATTTATGACCACCAAAATTGAATGAAGTCATTATTAGGTCCAAAGGGACATTTGTGCCAAATTTGAGGAAATTCCCTCACAGTGTTCTTGGGATATCGCGTTCACAAGAATGGGAGGGAGGGACAGACGAACAGACAGACGGACGGACGGACGGACAACCTGAAAACATAATGCCTCCAGCTACAGCTATCACAGATGGCGGATGGCGACAGTGACAAACAATATCATTGGGATCACTTTCAGAGCGATTTTATGATTGCTAGAAACACTGACAGCCAATCAAAATCCATCCGAATCAACAGGGTGTCAGTGTCAGCATGGCAGACGATATTGTGGAGAGACCCATCAAAGACACCATCAAAAAGAAGGACTTCCAGGATGCAATCAGGCTCACCCTCTGAATCAGTGCTAAGTGTTTTGTTGTTATTATAAAGAGGCTCTGCATGAAACTCAGAGCGTATGAGTTGCCCAGACAAAGTCCTTAACATGGACGTGGCTGAACTGGTGGCTAGCAGCTAACAGAGCTAACTCCATAAACAGCGCTAAAATAATGTCCTCAATAAAGTGGCCAGTGTTTGCAGCAGAATAACTGGCACTGCACAGGAAACTCTGCAGGATCTTTACAACATGCAGTTATATAAGAAAGCAGAATCCATCCTGTCTGATTGTTCCCATCCTTCACATCAACAGATTCACTTTCTGCCATCTGGAACCCTCCTCCGACTTCCTCTAGCTAAACCAACAGACTCAAACACTCCTTTATATACTCTGTCATCTCAAACTCTTGGAGGAAAACATAGTTGTTGTTTTTTATCTGTCATGTATATCTTTGTGCGTGTGTGTGTGTTTCAGACCTGTGTGTATATGACAACAGAGTGAAAAAAAATCCAATTTCTCCTCGGGGATTAATAAAGTATATCTAAGTGCTGTGCAAATGGATAACTGTTGTTTGTAACAGCACATAACTCTGTCTAAGACAACAAATTGACATTTTTATATTTGCAGATTAAACAAATAGGATACAACGTGTTAATTTATGAGCTTAAGAGGTGATGAAAGGCATCATTTTGAGCTAAGCTAACAGCCTCCAGCTCCAAAACTAATACAGACATCAAAGTGGCATCAATATCCTAATAATTTCTTACAGAACCCAAACTGAACCCACAATCTTCTGCTAAACTAATACAACAAAGACAACCAGCATAATAATAATGTACCCACCTTGATGCCTTGCTCTGTGGCCACCTGTCTCTTGTCCACCTCATCTGCTTTGTTCCCCACGAGGATCTTCCGGACCTTCTCCGGAGCGTACTGCAGGCGGTTGACATATGAATATAAAGGGAACGAGGGATATTTACAGATAAGGAAGAGGAATATAAAACAACATTAAAGAGACAGGAAGAGAGAGATTTCAAATGTCAAGAGATTGCAGAGGGGAGAAAACACAGCGCTCAGGAAATGAGACCTAGATTAAAAGTAAATGGGAAGTGTGCCAAGATCAATAGAGTGTATATTTGGAGGGACGCATAGAGGAAATTAGGTCCATAATGACTAAATTAATAGAATAAAATCATGTGGGAAATGACAGGGGGGAAGCAGGGCAGACGAGATGGCTTTATGAAGATTCAAAGATAATAAAAGAATGTGACTACAAGAGAAAGAAATGTCTATCAAATATTCATGAGTCCACATTTAAAAATAAGATGACAGGTATTGATGGAAAATGGAAAATAATAAACAGAGCAGTTTGGTTTTTATCACACCACGTCAGGCGTCTGCTCTTTGTCAACCCGAGGCCTCTGCTCAGTGAGGAGTTGTGTCAGTTTTGCCCTTTTTCTACACTGCGGAAGAAAACTGTCTGTTGATACTAAATCCCAAATCTGTGTGACTCACCTCGTCCACATCACTGGCCCACTTCATGATGTGCTGGAAGGATCGCTCACTCGTGATATCATACACCAGGAAGATTCCCTGAGGAGAGATGTTCCAGGATTAAAAAACAGACAACGCAGTTTACAGCATGTTGTGACACTTAAACGCAGAATTTTAAAATCAATACATTTAGAAACATTAATTTGATTCCTGTAAAGAATCCAGACCACCACTTAGAGAGCTGGCAGCCTCTGCCAACAATTCATTTTACATTGTGAGACTGGCTGGATGAGACATCTGCTGATTTTTATAGCACAAGACAGGAACAGGACACAATACCACTGACCAGTTTCTGGGAAATGGACAATTCAGTTTCAGTCTGTTTAACCTCTGTAACCTCTTTAACAACAGAAAGCAGAGGCAAAATAAAGCAGTGTCAGGGTGGTGGCTGTGTTTGGCCATGAAGAGCTACTCGTAACATCCTCACACTTACAACACAGTTGCTGTGAAATCCTCCCAATATTTTAGTGATAATTTAAAGCTGCTATATGTAGAAACTTTTTTTTTATAGTCAGTCATTTTTATTGTTTTCTTTTGAGCAGGAAAAAAAGCATCAAATGGGATACATCATATGGCCATATAAATCTGACAATGCTGAGACAAAATGAATAAATGACAATTAACAATGCTAAAAATGAAAATACGTAAATAAAAAATAAATAAATAAATATACATAAGTAAATGAAAATAAAAAATAAAAATACATAAGTAAATTAAAAAAAATACATGAGTAGATAAAAAATGAAAATACATAAGTAAATAAAAAATAAAAATACATAAGTAATTAAAAATAAAAAATAAAAATACACAAGTAAACAAAAAACATAAGTAAATAAAAAACATACATAAGTGAATAAAAAAATACATAAGTAGATAAAAAATAAAAATACATAAGTAAATAAAAAACATACATAAGTAAATGAAAAAATACATAAGTAGATAAAAAACAAAAAATAAAAATACATAAATAAATAAAAAATAAAATACATAAGTAAATGTAAAATAAATAAATAAATGAATTAAATAATAATCGGCAAATGTGAAAACAACTGAATATCACAAGACACATTTCTTAATCATTTTGAAGGATTTGACCCAGTATGTTATCGTATAGTTACCTCAGGGACCTTTAATGAAGGAGATGTAATTCACCCACTTTGCATAGTATTTCTCCACCCGATTAATAACCCTAGAGGAGGGGACCTCATGTGCAGCCACAACACCAAGGTGGGTGAACCACACCCTGGCTGGTGGTAAGATGACTGCCTTCCATTCTGTTATACTAACTTTTCTCTCCAATATGATTGATGTCTGGACCCAGTCTGCCTAGGGTGCAGGCAAGGGTTTTAAAGGGACGGGATCTCCCAGGACAAAAAAGTTTGGGCAAAATGGGATGTCTAATTTAAGGATCATTTTGATATCCTCATGTACGGAAGACCATGATTTCTGTGCAGCAGGGCAGGACAAGTGTGCCAACGCTCATCCTACATCTCCAGCAATACGGGCTGCCTCTGTTAATTTCACCTTAAATAACCTCGAGGAGGACTGGTATACCCTGTTTGATACTTTAAACTGCACTGGTCTCGTTCTAAGTTTCTGTGATGTTTTCTTACAGTTCTTCCCACTGAGCAAGCAATGCCTGTGGATGTCCAAGTCTAGTTGATATAAGGTCCACAGACGTGGTATCAACTAGACTTGGACGTCCACAGACGTTGCTTGCTCAGTGGGTTGTTCCATTACAACACATAGAAACTTTGATCCATGAGAGATCCCTTTAAAATGGTTCATCACAGCACCTCAGGTGGTGCCAACTATGAGTCATGAGTTATTCTTGTAGCTGTGACTAATTTAATTTCAGAGATTAGTTTGATTTCAGTTTGTTGTGCTACTTTATAATAATAATAATATCACATCAAGGAGGAACTTAAGTGTTTTTCACCCTGAAACCAATTTTCCTATGTTTTTGTATCTAAGTGACTAATGAAGACAACAGTTCCTGAAAGTGATCCAGTGTTGAGTCAGACTGCTGCAGCCACAGCAGTGTAACAGGCTGCGATGTAAACCCACAGGCAACTGTGCCCCATCAACTTACATCCATTTAAAGTGCTTGTTTTGCCACTGACAGGCTCAGATTGTTATTAGAAGTGAAACTGAACATTTTTCTTTACCTTTAGCTTATCTGTTATTATGACCAAGTCTTGCTCAAGGAGAAGTCTCGTTCTGAAATGTCGTAAGAGGTGACATGTTGCAGGAAAACCATCAGTGGAAACATTGGTGAGAGGAGTGCAGGGAAGAGTTTGTTGTGTTGGAGTACAGACAGTGTAGCTTATTGTTTTTTAAAAGATAGCACTAAGCTATGGCTGAATGTTTCACTGATTTCAACAATGTGAAAAAGTCCATGAGATTTCAGAATGAGACTTTTCTTTGAGTGAGCCAGAATGATGATTCATTTCTTTGTAGGGTCCATAATGTTGTCAAATATCAAATAACGATCTGAGCCTGTCAGATTGTAAACTCACGCTGCACAATTGCCTATAAGGATTGTATCACAGCCTGTTTTGCTGAACTGAAAATGTTGTCTCCATTAGTCACATGCGAATGAGGGAAAATAGGGTACAGGCAAAAAAAAAAAAAAAGTTCACAAAATGAGTTGCAGCAGCAGAGTCAGTGGAGGAGAGTAGATGACTACCTGTGCTCGTCTGTAGTACTGCTTGGTGATGGTCTGGTATCTTTCCTGGCCTGCCGTGTCCCTGGAAAGACAACAGCCATAAACGACAAATGTTAAATGTGTCCAATACTGTGCTTCATGAACAAATACCTGTAAAACTATTGACATTACCATCAGCCCAAGCTGCTGTACATTGTGTTTTACTTTTGATTAGCAAATGTTAGCATGCTAACAGACTAAGCTAAAGTGGTAAACCTGTGGTGTGTCTCAAATCACATACTTCAGTTAGTACACTTTTATGTAGTATACTATGTGCACTATGTACTTATTGGCGTAGTGCGCAAATTTCGACAGGGTAGTGTTGTCTCAAACCAAACACGGCCGTTGTGCACTTACCGGAAATAAACGACCGCAAATTAGCTAGTTAGCAAACTAGCATTAGCATTCACGTTATTGTTCACCAAATCATTACAGACTGCTAAATGAACCCAATAAACATACTGCTGGCTTATACCCGACAACAGTATAGTGGTGCATAGCGCAAATAACACATGTATTTGTATAACGCAGCGCCGTTCACGGTTGCACAGTCTTCGGCCGCCATTTCCAGTTTGAAAAGTGTTCCCTTCCCTTCCGATACGTAGCCAAGATGGCGACCATTGAGTGCGAGAAGTGTCCATAGTTCCACACTCAACTTCTTGACCGTTTTGAGTGCACCATCCGGGTTCTCATAGTGCACTGCATTTTTCCATACTTTTCAGTGTGAACGCACTTATGCACTCAAAATATTAAGTGTAAGTACAGAAGTACGCGATTTGAGACACAGCACTGGTAAACCTTACCTGCTAAACATCAATATGTTAGCACTGTCAGTGTGAGCATGTTAGTTCAGAATCACCCCTGTGCCTATGAGAACAGCCCCACAGAGACACTAGACCAATGCTATTGATATTGGAGGAGACACATTTTTGAAAATATGATTTAAAAAATTCCACATTTAGGTTTTTAAAAATTCTCTAATTCTACAATATCAGGGCATGGAAACTACACTGTAATCACTGCTCCAGCTTATAAAAACTACAGCATTACTTTTAGGTCTGTGACGCGACACAAACTCCAGTCTCCTGCATGAAAGTACTATTATTCAATTGACCTGAAAGTAGTTCAACATAAACATACTGAGTCTAAAACTACAGAGAACAGTTTACAAAATGTGCAAATTTGTCAATGTCAAACTTAAAATTGCTCCAGGCTGCAAAAAAAAATTCCCCAAAATTACAAAGGACATGACCTCAGTGCTGTGGACTCCCTAAAAACTTGGTATGTACTAGGATGGGCGTGGTTTTGCAGGATGCAGCAGTGCATGCTTGTATATTTTGAATATTTTTGACTGATACTTAATAGACTATTGTTTGAATACTGGGCCCAGTGTGTGACTCTGACCAAGGGAACCCCCTGGTTGTTCTGGTTATTACTGGTTTGTGAATGTTAATTGTTGTTACTGTAATTTGTGTTATTGTAATTGAAGCATTCGCTGGCACAAAAAATGTTTGTTTGGGATAAATAAAGTTCTGTTGAATTGAATTCAGCAAGCTTCTCGACCGTCCCAGCCTGTGCTTTAAGTGCATGTTCATGAGTTTTCCTCTTTATATGACAGCATGTATGTACCTTTGCAAGAATGCAGAACAAAAATCCTGAATTATTTTGGTTGGATGAAAATGAGAATGTGGACTGAGTGTCAAAGTATGGACTCATTTTTATTACTAAAGCTTTGAAAATTAGGCAAACTAGACTGAATAATATACACTAAAAGTATGAAGGCATGTATAATATACTATAATGTGTTCCTATAATTGGTATATTTGGTTTCACACATATGTACATGAAAATTGAGAGTCAGCTTTGTAAGTCTGTTTGGGCATCTATTGATGCAACATACTACACTGATATCAGAATACAGACCATCCCCTCACTACCCTCTTATCTGAGTAGATTTTTGTTGTTTGACATAATGTCGTCCATCTAATTGTCAATATATTTTTTAGCACTATTTAGTTGTACATATTTTCCGGTATAATATTATGATGGTCAGTTTGATAATTTATAAGCAGTCAGGTGAAAATAATTTGAAAATCTGTGTATCTTTGTAAATCATCTCTGTTTGAAGGTACCGTTAGTTGTGAGGTTTAATTCTGGGCTGAAGTCAAAGACTACAAATAAATAATATCCCATAATATCCCCTCTGTATGAACTGCTGTTGTGTAATATCTAATAACATTTTTTAATCTCCTGCACAAGGCCGTCCAACATGGCGTCCCATGCCACAGCCTTACCATATCTGTATCCGTACTTTGATACCATCTATTAGCAGTGTCTTCATTTTGAAGTCAACTCCTGTGGGAGAGAAGAGATAAGGTTAGGAAACATTACACTCACATAGGAGCTCTGGATGTATGTGATCTTCCTCCAGACCTGTGAGTGCTATGTTCTGACTAAGTGTTCTGAATCTTCTCACAGGCGTTTGCAC
This sequence comes from Epinephelus lanceolatus, assembly GCF_041903045.1. Taxonomy (NCBI): domain Eukaryota; kingdom Metazoa; phylum Chordata; class Actinopteri; order Perciformes; family Serranidae; genus Epinephelus; species Epinephelus lanceolatus. The sequence continues at coordinate 25,160,502 of NC_135746.1, forward strand.
TCTCCACCCCATAATTGACTGAAATCAATTAAGCCGGCGTGTCTTTTACAGACAAAGGTTCACCAGTATCTGCTGCAGCTTTGCAACATCATAGAGGGCATTAACGCAACGACAGCCACATCATCCCTGTATAATCAGCCTGTTAGAAGATGGGGCTAATGATCCAGCGAGCACAGTCCTCGTTTAGTTCACTTCTCTGCATCGATCATACGGGAGGTGAAATAAGGGAGAAGGGCGAAACGATAGAGGAGGAGATGAGAGAGAAGGAGCAGAGCTGAGATGGCGAGGGGGGGGGGGGGGGGTCACTCATGCTTCAGTGATCTCTGATCTTTCTCAGACAGCTGTGATATTGTTCATGGATGGAAAACCACAGGCGGGGCCCATTTTTTATTTCTATCAAGACTCACCCTGAGTTCATTTTTAAAGGCCTGAGTAGATATTGATATACGTGAAGAGAGGCCGCTCAGAGTAAATAATTTTTTGCTGATGCTAAGTATTTTTTTATGCTTTTATAACAAAAAATAAATCCATATATCGATTACTTCACCAGGAATTCATTTTGTCAGGGTGGAAAAAGACTATCTATACAGGATACAACAAGTCATGAATCTAAATTCCTGTAGCACAACCTCACTTCCATGAGAATTATTTCACTGCACAATAACCAAACTCAAGTCTCAGCTGTGTAATGTGGAGAATAATATATCTAATCTAAATTGTAAATGCCTCTACAGAGTCAAATAACTTATTATTATTATTATTTTAGACTAAAATGTATCAGAATCAGCTTTAAAAATTCAGCATATGTAAAGCATGTTCAGACATAGAATGTAAGCTCGTCTTTATTGACAGAGATATGACAGAGGAACATAGATGGATGGATTACTGCAGGGTTTAGACAGCCTATATTTATCTACAGCTTTGAGAAAATACTGAAGTTCAGATGTAGTTTTTAACCAACAGCAGCACCTCTAACTGTAAAGCTCTGTTTTTTAAAGGGACAGATCCCCCCAAAATCAAAAATACATATTTCTCCTCTTACCTGTAGTGCTGTTTATTAGTCTAGATTGTTTTGGTGTGAGTTGCAGAGTGTTGGAGATATCGGCTGTCTGTCTTCCCTCGAATATACAGGAACTAGATGGCACTCGGCTCGTGGTGCTCAAAGCGCCAATTTTTTTTTTTTTTTGTTTAAAAGTCAACAACATTGTCTCTTTACAGAAATCATGACCTGGTTACTCAAGATAATCCACAGACCTTGCTGTGAGCAGTTTCGTGGAGGAACTAGTTTCTTTTTACTGAACTACACCCACTTACTGTATCACCACACAGAAGGAAGAGTGCATCTACTCATGGACGAGAGGCTCGTGACAGCACAAGATGTGAACATTAATGCCGTCCTCCTTGGCTGAGCTCTAACATCTAGCTAGCTAATTGGTGCTAGGTGAGCTAACAGTAGATGCACGCTTCCTTCTGCGCACAGATACAGTTGGTGGGTATAGTCGGGTTTCGCGTCCCTTTAAAGCTGTAGTTGGTCTACATAAGACAAATGATCTGTGAAAACAAGAATGTTTCTCTGCCTTGTCATATTTCTTATAATGTCCTTACACATGTGGATGAAAACAAGCAATGAAATCTGAGGAGTCTCGAAGTCAGCTGCCAATCACTGCTCGTGAACTGCAGTCAAACTGACAAACGGCAGCGCTGACCAAATATGAATCAATCATGAATTATCTAGCACCACTGAACAAGCTAATGTTACAGCTCAACCGAGGAGGACTCTATTACTGTTTACATCTCGCACTGTCATGAACCTTTCATCCATGACTGCATGCTTCCTTCTGCATGGTGGTGCAATTGGTGGGTGTAGTTCAGTAGAAAGCAAATAGTTCCTACATCAAACTGCTCACAATAAGGTCTATGGATTATCTTGAGTAATCAGGTCATGATTTCTGGAAAGAGACATTGCTCAACACTCGGCAACTCATACCAAAATAATCTAGACAGCATTATGGGTACAATCAAAAACCTGAGTCAAAGAATCAAGCTTTTACCATTTAAATATGCCAGTTTAACCATTAACTCTGTCTCTACTGAGTTATTTTCCTCTTGTCTCTCTTCTCCACAACTGTCTCCTCGGACTAATGCATCCAAGTCGGAGAAAAGCAAACCCACAGGCTTCTACAGACCACACTAATCCCTGAGAAATCAATTAACAGTTCATCCCAATTAACCTGACACTCAACACCAATATGTCACAGCAGGCATCACGCTCCGAGAAAGAGCCACTGAGTCCAATCGATTCACGTAACTGGAAGAAGTGCCGGTTTTTATTGCTTCATTTCTGCAAGGTTTGTATTCCAGGAGATTGACATAAAGAAACAGCTGACATATGTACTATGGCTGGCCTGGCTGTTTGCTAAAAACAAGCTGGAGTCAAGGAAAGACTCCGCAGAGGCTGGAGCTCACTGAGTCGACAGCATGAGGCCTCATTTAAGTCGCGAGGCGGCCTTTGCCTTTGACGAGAGAGCATTCAGACTAAGTGAAAGGTCAGCATAACAATCAGTGGCTTGCCTTGCCTCAGGCTGGAGAGGAGATCATGAAATAGAGGCTGTCCTCCCGTGTCATCGTCCGGCTGTATTAGCATTGTATAAATCTCCTCTTAAATATGAGCTGCATATATGGACTAATGCATTCTCCAGCTGTACAGTAGTCTAGTCTCCTGCAAGGGGTTGGACCAAGTCTGGAAAGATGAGAATAAGTCAAGATGACTACCCAGACGACTCTTATGAGAATAAATCACAATCAGCAACTGGTCTCTCAGACATTAGTGCGTTTTGAGTTATATTTACCAGAAAACAAAAGATGCTTCCGCCCACACTGTCTGCTTCCTGCTGCTCAACAAATAAATTGTATGAGCACCCATCTGATTGCTCTGCATTGTTTTATGACTGCCTGGTGAAATGAGGCTGTTTGCAAACAATGAATAACTCAACGGCTGTCGTGAAGGTATGAAAAATGTGTCTCATTGTTAGAGGTTTGATATTCAAATTGTTCTGGGCGTCTCCATCGCTACAGCAGAAGTCCCACTGGCTGAGAAGTGGTAAAGAAAGTCCTGAATGTTAGGTACTGTTAGAGGAAGATCAGGGGTACACGCATGTCATCGTCTGCAATCAAAAACGTTCAAGACAATGAGTCGCCAGAATAAATGTTGGCATTGTACGTTTCTGCAAACCACAAACATTATGATTATTTGTATATTATCATTTAGTGAGTACGTTGAAGCTTCACGTTATGTTCCAAAAATGGTGTGGTTAATCTAACAGGGTCAATTCTATAGCAGTAATATGTGTAACAAAGTCAAATGTGCAGTTGTAATGTTAAGTATTACAATTACACAAAATTTGTTTCAGTTGTTATTACCTGACACGCTTAGGCCTCCATAGTCAATATGTAACCAGTTTCTGTACCCCTACGTTAACGTTTGGGGGTAAAAGGAATAAAGGAATAAACAGAGATCACCTCCAAAGATATCCACGGTCTGGGTCTCTTCATAGCAACACAACGCAGACAACACTAGAGTCCACCGGTCACATTAACATGTGGTTATGTTTAGGCACAAAAAAATTTTTGGTTAGGAAAAGATATTTTGGCTTAAAATGCCTGTTTTTGGTGGCGCAATCACAGCTGGAAATTCTACCGATGTCTCCATAAAATACAACCACTTTTGGTCACATGATTGCCGCTGGAACTGTTGCTAATGTCTGACCCAAAAAACAAACAAAAAAACAGTTTTGTTCATTGGGCTTGAACTTTGGTCTGCAGCTTGGCAGTCGTCTCGCCAGTGTCTCACCAAAAAAAATCACATTTCGTCTGGTAGGCCCCTGGAAATGCTGCTGTTGTCTGGCAATTTGTTGTTTGTTGGTCTTGAACAGTGGTCTGCAGATTGGTAGCTGTTTCGCCTAGGTGGAAACACTACTGGAAATGTAACAGAAAATGCAGCCAAAAAAAACAACCCCTTTTAATGGCTATATCACTGCTGGAAATACCACTGTCTCACTTAAAAACAACTAGTTTTGTTGTTCGCTGGTCTTGAGCAGTGGCAGTTGTCTTGCCTCTGTGTCACACCATCCATTGTCCCCTACACCTCCTGATGACAAAGTCAGAAAGGTTGATATCATACGTATGAAAGGTACAAATATAACGTATCCGTGGTTTGCAGAAATGTACAATGCCAACATTTTTTTTGGCGAATGGGTTCTTCAAGAGCAGCCTTCAGTATTACAGTGCAATTACCCAGCCAACATTTGTACATAGGGTCCTTGTGGGTAGTAAATGGGCTGAGAAATAGGCCCTATATGGGATTGTTCACAGGTTCCATATTGACCCAATGCCAACTGCGCACAAGGATGGGTCTACCCAAGTAAATAAGTTAAGGTGCCCATTTATGGCCCATACACAGTTGCTACCCAGGTAGCCCTAGCATAACCAATGTGGAGCCCACTTGGGTAAACCCACCCATGTGGGCAGTTGGCATAGGGCCAAGATGGAACCCATGAACAATCCCATACAGGGCCCATTTTTCAGCCAATGTAGTGCCCACATGGGCCCCACATACAACAACATCCACATGTTGGCTGGGTATCTGGCATCAGTTCAGTCTGCAGGGGAACAAACTCACCTGCAGGCTTTCATATGCAAACTGAGACTAAACTGTGAATGACATATTTGTCTTAACTGTTCTTTCACTGCAAACAAAAGCTCCCACCTCACACTGACTGAAGGCCCTCGCATTTGCCAGGTTTTGAGAATAATTTGGCTGTCCATCCTAAATCATGAACGCCAGCTTGTAAAGAAAAAAGAAGTCATTCTACAGATTTCCCTCTCCTCTTCAGAGCGAGCTGTGACAATGGAGACAAGCACAATGTGCAGGCAGAGACAGCAGTTAATTTAACATGGCAGCCCTTCACAATCAGCAGTGTGAAAGTCATGTAAAAACTAATGGGTACACACCCAAAATTGACTTGACGAATTACCAGGATGACTGTGTTCGACTGTGCAAGACGGATTAGGCGGTGACACGTGTCAGCGTGCTGTAGGTAATGGCAACAGACTCGCTAATGGATGGACGGATGGGCGCTTTGGCACTGACACAAATTCACCGGGGAGCAGGTCTGTCATCCATGACTATCAGAGGATGGCCAACAACTGTCAACAGCTGCTGTCTTTATGGTGCAGCAGGACATGGGACACTTTCTGTCCAATTAAGAAGTTGTTATCAACCTGGACTGAACAATTAAGCTTTGTATTGGCCTCTAATGTGATGAAACCTGTACAATGACTCATTGTGTTTATTTTATACCAGACCAGTGTTACACAGCATTTATATTTGGATCAGGATTTTAGTTAAAGACGTAACTGAATCTAAATCTCTTCCGAGAGATAAAGACTGAGTGAAAACTGAGAGGAAAAACATCACTTTCACTAAAACTAAGAAAACAGTTAGGTCTGCACCTGGTTTAAAGTTGTGTGGGAAGACTTAAAAAGCCTCAGCCTCACACTGCTCCATTTTGCAGAAGCGTGCTGGTAGTTTATATTGGTGAAGATTCTCAGTCATCCAGGTCATGGTAATAATCTTGAGTGCTATAGTGTAGGCAACTGGACCTGCTTGAGTTTCTTGAATGTGCATTCCTGACTCTATTGAACTGCATATATGACATTACTCAACTGCATCTGCCTGGGTGTTTTGTCCTTAGGGTGAACGAGCTTCTGCCTCCCCTTACTGGATTTAAGTGCACAGGGATGTGGTGGTTGTTGAAAATCCTCCTGAGTTTCTCGGATACTCCTGCGACATAAGGAATGACGGTGTTGTTTCGTTTTTGTGTCAATTCTTTCTGTCCACTCCGGGTCTTTTTGAGATTTTATTGCGACAAGAAAAACAGAAAGAAAAAAGAAAGAAACTCAAGCAAATCCAGTTGCCTAAGATATAGCACTTAAGATTGTTGGTAGTTCATTCACATGTGCATAGAGATTCAAGTAGTTACATTACTTTTATTCCATTTTTGTGTAGATAACTACTGAAACTACTTGGGCTGGAAACTTTTTGGTCGACAATGTTTGGTCGACTATCGGGGCAGTCGACCAAACATTGTCGACCAAAAAGGTCATTAGTTAGCAATTTCATTGGTTGCTTAGTCGCAGAAAAAAAAGTGTGTTAAGAGCTGCGCCTTGTCAAAATAAATCAAACCATATATGACTGGACCATGTGGGAATTTAATTTGAAAGGGCAGACACAGGAAGTGGCCACGCTCAGCAGTCAGACAGGAGTCAGGTTAATTTCCAGGGCTGGTACCTGCAGTTATTCCACAGGCTAGTTAATAACATGTTGGGCAGGAAATCCAAAGTGTGGGATCATTTTGAGAAGGTGAAGGATGAACCCAAGGTGATATGTAAACTCATCTTCACTGGTCGACTACAAACATGACGTATCATCTGAAACATGGAAGTAGCTACATGCCCATTAGCCACTTAGCACAATCATTACTGCTTTGCCGACAGCGTCATTAACAGGCGACTCGCTCAGTGTGTGACGTGCACTTGTAGATAAAATATCGGCCTATATTAATGAAGGTTCATTAGTACGGTTTGTATTTCTCTGTAATGTAGCACAGTGTTAACAATGTTACTGATACTATTCTTTCTCACACCTTCAACTCAAACCATTGTGTTGCCCTGCCCAAAATATATAATCTATTAATTAAATTAACATCATAAACATGCGGCGACTAATCAACTAATGGCCCTAAATGACGACTATTGGTCGACAAGTAAAATTCTAAGTCAGTTTAATTGTTCAACTTCATCCACTATAAAATAACTGGTAGTTTGCAAAGCTGTGCTCTTAGACATCCCCAGCACTAGAGCAGCCGTTAGCAGCTTTTAAGATTAACAAACCAAAAAAAGAGACTCATAAAACTCTAACTTCCGCACTAGAGATATAAGACCACAGCTTTTATATTCCTGGAAAACCCAGAAAGAAATACCACTCTGACAACCCCTCTGTTTTCTCTGATAGCTCTTTATGAGCTGATAACTGTCTGTGGCGGCTGTGACCCGTGCCCGGCCCTTTAGACTAATGAGTTCGTCCAGCAGCGGCGGGCCGGGTGTACGACCAGGCCGTGACCGTAACACCACAGGGATCACCACCAGGAGGACAGCTGCTTATTGAGCTATGATATAGGGCAGGGCCGCGCTCGTACTTTATAGGTGTTGTGACAGCCAGGAGCTCGCAGGAGTCCAGTGACGAGGCTGCCGAGGTAATGGTGAGGAAGATTAAACTGAACAGTGTGACTGAATAGCATTAATAAATCATCTCTACAGCTGCTCTTTGCCAGAGCAATGTGCTCTCTGGGGCCCAGATGAAAGTCTTATGTGGAACAGAGTGACCTGTTAAAATAATATGTGATACCTGAATGAGCCAAGGTGGTTTATTCCTCCAGGTTAGAGCCCGCTACTGATTTTTACTGAAGGAGAGTAAAAGCCGGAACTTTTGCTTTATCATGAGCTTTGACCAGGGGAAAATGTCATACCCTTTTAATATTTTTCATACATATTTTCATCTGCTATCTGCAGCTCTGAGTGTCCTATGCATTGTCGAAAAGCCTTGGCAGATCAACGATGGTGGATTTGAATGACTCGTTCTGTGGTTACGACTCTCTTCCTTTTGTGTGGGAAACTCTTTCAAAGTTTGAATAAAAAAGAAACCCAGGATGTCCTTTAACAAGACCATAAGGTTAAAATAAATATCTGCTGTATTTCATCATGTTGCCTGTGAAGACTATTTGCTGTATCAATTTAAATGGACACCACTGACCTGATGTAGAATGCCAAAAAAACATACAAAGGCTGGGAGAAAGTCGTGTTAAACATGAACCAAGATAAACATAAAAATCTCTAAATACCTGTTTACAGCACAGGAAACAAACAACTCTGGAAGCGGGTACCTCTGTACAATTTTTTTTCTTTTGTGTATTTGTGTTCTGGGGCTGTCTGTCATGGTTTGAGTTGAATATTTAGCAAAATCTTGTTTTAGACAACACCGTACTCGCAACTTTATGACAGGATGGGGAAGACCCTTTCCTGTTTCAACATTACAATGCCATCTTGCACAACACGAGGTCCATAAAGTGAAGGTTTTCTGAGATTGGTGTGGGTGAGGTTGACGCCCTGCACAGAGCCCTGACCTCAACACAGTCCAACACCTCTGGGATAAACTCAAATGATGTCCTGTGGCTGAAAGGAGCAAATCCCTGCAGCCAGAGTCCAAAATATTGTGTAAAGCAGGTTTCAGCAGTATCTATTTTTTCAGACCTTAATACCTTTTTAAAATTTAACGGAGTACACAGTATATGATGATATTTGTGTGCAGCGCAATCTACTCTGACCCTGCCCTCTTAATGGCAAGTTTGCAGCGTTTTGCAAGCTCTTGTAGCTTTTTCAGTCTAATGAATAAACAACATAAACTAACAACTTGTCAAAAAGGTCATATTCTTACACATTTTTCACTTATTAAACAGAAAAATATAACTGTGCACCTTCTGAATTCAAGTTTCTCTCTTTCACCACACTAAGCAGGCAGCAGTAACTCAGCATATAAGAACCTGAGTTGGGAACCGGAGGGTCGCCGGCTCAAGTCCCCGTCGCGACCAAATATGGAGTGTGGACTGGTAGCTGGAGAGGTGCCAGTTCACTTCCTGGGCACTGCCATGGTGGCCTTGAGCAAGGTACCAAACCCCCAAATGCTTGGAGCACTTGTACATGGGCAGCCCCTTCACTCTGACATCTCTCCATTTAATGCATGTATAGGTCCTGTTTGTGCATGTGTGTGTATTCCAGGTCTGTGTGTATATGACAACAGAGTATAAAGATTGAACTTCCCCTCAGTTATCAGTGTATCTTCTTCTTATAAGACTAAGTTAATTGCCTTGTCAAGCTGTCATAAAATACACTTCATTCAAAGTCAGTGGAAACAAAATTAACCTTAGTCTAATGTTGGTCTAGCTGGTCGTCTAGTTAGTTAGTCCTTTATTCCAACAATCACCAACTCTGCTTTGGCCAAAACAAACCCTTAATTCGCTGAGTTAGATGTGGAAATACATTGTTTCCCTGCTGTTTCTCTCTGCCTTTGCCTTTTTACTTGTCCTATAACGTTATCCCCACCACTCCAAGTCACATCTCTCCAAGCACTGCTGCCTGTTCCACCAGTAGAGACTGACCTCTTGTGGCGTGTGCTGTGCACTACAATACATTGCTTCAATACTTCATTTCTCGTCGAAATCCAGTGCTTGGGCAGTGACTTCACAGTCAGAAGCCAACAAAAAAAGTGTCCTTTAACGTCAGCATGATACGTAGCCGGTTGCCCTTTTAGTTTAACGGCGTCCATCGGCGTCAGGTAAGGCGACGAAAGTCCAAGTGGGGCGGGCAAGAGAGGTGGAGGGTAGGTCCAACAAACACTGACCTTTACCTGTGAGAGCGGTGTTCATGTTAGAGCTTAGATCAGGCCCAAAAAATTCAGCCCGACCCGGCCCGAACCCGTGCACGGTATGTCTGGGATCGGCCCGGCCTGTACAATTAACTGTAATTATGGGCCCGAGCCCGATTTAAACCCGACATTTTTCAATAAGTTGGCTGTTATAATTAACTCCCACTTATCTCTACCACCCCCCTCTCTCTCTCTCTCTTTCTGTATGTGTGAATTGCAACCCCCAACCTGTAGCCATTTCTCTCTTTCTCATATCTGACTCTCTCTCTCTCTCTCTCTCTCTCTCATATCTGACTGGCCCGGCCTGAGCCCGTCAGAGGGGTGGGGGGCCCCGGCCCGACCTGGCTTGGGCCCGCGGGCCGGGTCGTGCGGGGCTCGGGCTCGGGCAGAGAATCTAAGCTCTAGCTATTGGTCAGTGTTGAGCCATCAGGAAACATCTGTCGCCCTAGTTATTGTAGTGTCTGCACCGTTGACAGTTGCGGGCCCTTGTCGGCTTTGTTTTGGCCAATTCAGCATGTTGAATCAGTGTTAAATATGGTGGAGTAAATGCAATCATTTGTATTGGAAGTTTAGCTCAGCACATGAGAGACAGAATCAGAAGTGAGGAAAGTAAACAAATGGCTAATGTCAAGAGGGCATGAGAAGCAGCATCAATGTTCATGGTTTTAGAATAAGATGCTCCTCATCCATCACACAGGAGTAATGTTTGGGTCCCCACATACTGTATCAGCATCTATTTGCTCAGTCTATGAATTTTATGGGTACATTTTTATGCATACCTGCAGGAGATGCAAAATAAGACTCTCATCAGGTTTTTATCCTCTAATGTTTCTACAAAAACTTGTGGTGCTCTGTTGAATCTAACCCTGCATGGGTGAGAGGTCCAGCAGTTTTTGAGATAATTAAGAGCAAAAACTGAGTGAGGGGAGTCGACTGAAATGGAAACTGATGAATTATGGAGTTAACCATGGAGGGAGGGACATGGGAGAGAATTTATATCCCTCTGTCACCGTGAAGGTTGGGAAATTATTTATTGATCGTCTGCAGGAGAGCACTGACGGTGGTCACTCTTGATCTCTCTGTCTCTTTGGACTTTGTCGGGCTTGTACAGTCTCAGGAGGCGAGTCTGAATTATCGCCCGTGAAAGACCTCCCAGCACGGCTTCTAGACACAGGCTGCTGCCCACAACTAATCAGTCCAGTATAAATATCCGGACTCCGCCACCTGTGCGGACACAAGAGCCTGATACCTCAGCACCCAGCTGTGGTTGAGAGCAGTTGCAACAAAAGCACAAACAAATCACTACATGAAGAGAGGATGGACCTTTGTTGTAAAAGGCTGCAATTATATGAACATGACTCTACAGGGAGGAAGTGTCCTGTAGAGCGCTATAGGTGCACGACTTTAAATAGCATACTGCAGTTGTAGTAGGCCTTATGAGCTCCTATCATTATTGGGTGGAGCTGGTGAAACAACAAAAGCCTTTGAAGTGCAGTGCGATAAGCAGAAGAGTCTGAAACATGAGTTTGTGTCTCACGCTGTGGCAGTGGGGTGTTTGCAGGAGTTCACTGAGTACTCAGAATTCATACAGGCTTTGAATCCACCATAAAAGCCTCCATGCAAACGCACCAGTGGTCCAAACCATGTTAATAAATGATGCCAAAATTAACAATTAATGCTGGAATTGTATTCTCTTTACTGTCAGATTTTTCAAACACCATCTGTCAGCACATCCCAGCCTGACCACCAGCTCCATGATTTATTGTCTTGACCTTATTCAGACAACATATTCTCTATCTTCACAACAAAAAGTCAGCTATTCATCAAAACCAGGAAACCAGGAGGAGCATTTCCTGACTTTAACTTCGCACTCAAGCCACAGGGATGTCTGTATCCTGTATTCCGTCCACATTATGTCCAATTACTGCAAACAATGTCAGAAAGTAGTCGCTCCCACAAAGAGTAGGAGCTTACTGGGTGAAAATATCTCAACACACGCCCAAACGTACACTCAGACACGGCTGCCCGGTTGCCACAGAAGAAGAGATAAGAGACACAACCGCAGCATGTGGAAAGAAAAAAAAACCCCACTGCTTACTGTACATCCTTATTTCGCTCACCTCAAAGTGAAGCACGGTAATGCGCCTGTCATGCTCTGCACTCTGAATCCTAACTATGGAGGTAGATATACTGCACAGCCCATATTAACTATAGAGGAAAGAGGCTGGTTCGGCTTTGCTGAGTCAATAGTCATATCCAGGGATGAGGCAAATCCACGAGCACAGGTAGGAAGAGGTACTGTTAGTTTACTCTACAGCTATATATATATGTATATATATATATATATATATATACATATATGGTGCTGGATTTGTTTTCCCTGTCAATTAATTAATTATTTGGTCAATGCAACATCAGAAAATTAATGAAAAAGCCCACAATATCTTACCAGATGCCAAGCTGGTAAGGGCTGGGTAATAAATCAATATTATATGTGTATGAGGTGACACAGTGGTGCAGTGGTTAGCATTGTCACCTCACAGGAAGAAGGTTCCTGGTCTGAACCCAGGGTGGGGAGTTCGGACCTGGGGTGGAGGAGCCCCTCTGTGCAGAGTTTGCATGTTCTCCCTGTGTCAGCGTGGGTTTTCTCTGGGTACTCCAGCTTCCTCCCACAGTCCAAAGACATGCAGGTTAATTGATGACTCAAAATTGTCCGTAGGTGTGAATGTGGGTGTGAATGGTTGTCTGTCTCTATGTGTCAGCCCTGTCTGGTGACCTGTCCAGGGTGTACCCCGCCTCTTGGCCAATGTCAGCTGGGATAGGCTCCAGCCCCCCACAACCCCTAACAGGATAAGCGGTTAGGGGAAATGTATGTATGAATGTATATCTATATGAGACAGTTAGACAATATCTTAGATTTTCATTCATTCATTTTCTGTAACCACATATCCTGTTAAAGTTTGCGGGAAGGCTGGAGCCTATCCCAGCTGACATTGGGTGAGAGGCAGGGTACACCCTGGACAGGTCACCAGACTATCACAGGGCTGACACATAGAGACAGACAACCATTCACACTCACATTCACACCTACGGACAATTTTGAGTCACCAATTATGCATGTCTTTGGACTGTGGGAGGAAGCTGGAGTACCCAGAGAAATCCCACACTGACACAGGGAGAACATGCAAACTCCACATGAACCCCCAGCCCAGGTTCGAACCAGGAACCCTCTTGCTGTGAAGCGACAATGCTAACCACTGTACCACCATGCTGCCATCTTAGATTTTGGATATTGTAATATCGTAAAGCCTGCATTGAAGTAAAGTGATGTCATTTCCTGAACTTACCAAACCATTCTAGCTGTTCTAATTATTGCCTTTACCTACCTTGTCATTATATCCACATTACTGATGATTATTTATCAATATCTTACTGTGTAAATATTTTGTGAAAGCACCAATAGTCAACCCTACAATGTCGTCGCAATATCGATATCACGGGACATGGTCGAAAATATAGTGATATTTGATTTTCTCCATATTGTCCAGGCTTATATTTTTGTACAAAAACACAAAAAAATACTGTGATTAAAGAGGAAGCTGAAACCATCACGTTTTGCTTGAAAACCAACTGAATCGATTGACCAATTACCAGAATAGTTACTGATTAATTTTCAGTCAAACAACTTATATTTGTACCATAACTGTTTGGCAAGTAGGCATCGAGACGTCTTCAAGGATTGGAGGATCAGAGGTTCCTTAAAAATGTCTTTACCAATCACCACGCCTTCATCTCTACACATGACAGGCATCTACGCACTAATTCTGCAAACTTATATGATACTGAAAAAAAACTGTTCTTCATTTTGAGGCCCCTATCAGTTTGGTGGGTGCCTGACGCGCAACCTGCTCCCATGTATGAACGTATGCCGTTGCTATATTCTGTGTGGCACTTGCTTCCACTGGCAGTGCCAAGTGCTGATAGTTGGTAAACTCATCTGTATGACTGCCAAGTGTTGGATCTTCCCCCTCAGGGCTTCCCCAGCCAATGCAATTACACTGATTTTACAGTCTTTATTCCACGTGAATAAACCTCTCTAATTAAATCTGCACAACGCCCTGTTAAATTCCTGATCAGATCTAATGTGTGGGATAGAAAGTGATGATCCAGTGGCCACAAAGAGAGGCTGATGACATCAAGAGAAAAGGCTGAGAGACCATGCAAAGCAATGGGGTTGTTAATTAAGGCAAATATGATGGATACAAATGAAGCAATAACTCCTGGTGGCAGTGCAGAGTCTTACCGATGGTGGAGATGTGAGACGGGTGAAATTCGTTGTCCGTGAATCTGCATAACAAACATGTTTTCCCAACCCCAGAATCTCCGAGGAGCAGGAGTCGGAAGAGCACATCGTACTGTTTAGCCATGGTGTTGGATGTAGTGTTAGATTAGAAACAGCCCCAGTCAGCTAACTCAGCGATGGATGAGCGATCCCTCCCCTCCTGCATCCCATGTCTGCTCACACGGTCACCATGAGGCTGTGGCTCTGCTGCTTTGTGTTCACTGACGCTGGGTCGGTAGGTGACAAAACAGGGATGCTCCAGCTTCCTAGGCTGCCTCCAGCTTCCAGTGGGTGCGGTGGAGCATAGTCAGGTAGGACTCAGTGAGGAAATAAGACTTCCGGTGCTGCTTTCCAACATAAAAGCTGCAGAGGACTTATTTTTAAGGATTTTTTTTATGAGAATGAAAACACCTCTGGCAAAAATCACATTCATTATAAAAACAGGTCAGTGCAAAGAAGTTACAGTAGTAAATAAAATAAATATAAACATCTTGTGATACAACCATGACATATTATCACAAAGGGCGTGTTTTTAACTGTATTGAAAATACATTAGATAACAGAGGAAAAATTTAATAAAACAAAATGAAATAAATAAAGTAAAAATGAAATAAAAAATAAAATGAAATTAGAAAAAAAGAAATTAAAAACAATAAAATGAAATGAAATAAATAAAATTAATAAAATAAAATAATGAAATAAAATAACATGTACACATAATAAATAAAAATAAAAATGATGAAATGAAATAACATGTAAACATAATTAAATTAAATTAAATAAAAAATAATAAAATGAAATCAATTGAAATAAAATAGAATAGAATTAAATTAAATTAATGAAATGAAATAACATGTACACATAATAAATTAAAATTAAAATAATGAAATGAAATAACATGTAAACATAATAAAATAAAATAAAAATAATAAAATGAAATCAATAGAAATAAAATAGAAATGATAAAATTGAATAAAATAAAATAAAATTCCTGAAATAAAATTAAAAAAAGGGGGGAATAACTTTATCTCAGTTATCTAATACGGGGGGGGGGGGGGGGGGGGGGGGGGGATGTTTAAGACTATCAATTGTTGTACTTGTCTTCCTATTATCAGTTTAAAAGACTTTATACTACTTTACTTACTTACTTTACTGAATTTTATTTAATCTGATTCTATTTTATTTAGCCAAGAAGGTCCCATCGATATACAAGATCTCGTCTTCCAGGGAGCCCTCGTGAAGACAGCGGCACAGGCAGTTACAAAAGTAAAAAAATAAAAAATAAAAAGCTAAGTCGCATACAACATACACAATATGTTAAGCAACACAAGAGAAAAATGTAAGAAGAAAAGGGGTTTACAGGCTAAACCAATGATGTCCATACACCATCCACCATACAGAATAGGTCAAGGACTTTATGAAGCAGCAACATGTTTCCTTCAAGGCAGTTTTAAAAAAGCCCTTTATAATGTTCAAGGACAGGAGTGCTTCTAAGGTAGCAACACTTTAGAGCTTTGGAGAAAGCAGTTTTACCAAGCTCTGAGCGCACCCTGGGGACATTTAAAAGAATAAGATTTCTTATATGTGTGATAGTTTATAAAGCTCACAGCATATTCTTATTACATCTGCTTATTGCAGGTTACATATCATCCACTTTTTATGTAATGTTTATTAAAGTATCCATACTTTGCTTCAAACTGATCAAACTAGTAGTGGGATATTTGTTAAGTAAAATGCACAATGCAAGCATGACATATTAAAACCAGATTTTAACTCAGGGCCCCTCTGCAACATGGGACCTCAAGACTAGAAAGGCTAATGACAAACATGTACAACATGCTTCGCTGGTTATTTGAAAAGCCCATCACATCCAGTAACATTTCCTTACTGTCCTAACTACACTGTCTCCACAGTCAGATCGTATAATAGCTGTACCTCAGCTGGCAGCCAATAGGATTCCCCAGCCAACACTCCCACCTACGCCCTAATCTTAGTTGTGTGCATTTGTTATTAAATCAAACCACATCTCAAACATCAACTCATAAGATGTGCTAACAGTGTGACAATGACAAATATAGTGTTCAAAACTTCAGTGGTGTCATTTCCTGTTTCTCATCTGACAGGTTTGCATTTTTAACATTTATTTACAATCAAATTCGTGATTAAGTAATTGAATCTGAAGCTACAGGGCCTCTTAAGATCTCAGCCAACTGAAATGTTTCCTGCTTTGACTGGTTGGTAATCCATCTGTGTGTACAGCTGTGTCACAGCTGTGTTTGGAGTCAAAGGATCTGATCTTGTGTAAACCACCTTTCAATAAAACATGATAACGTTTGTAACCCTTCTATCACACAGACTGGTATTACTGGACTGAAAGCAGGCACAGCTCCAACACACTCTGCCTGCCCTTTGAAAAATGTTGGAGAAAAATTCTCATTGAGAGCACGTGAAGACAAATTCTACCAGATCTGGCCACCCTTTATCGACCACTTCAAAAATGTTGTTAATCCTTTCCACAAACTAGCCTGGATTAAACACCATTCACAAAAGCACTATTGACATATTTGAAATACTTTTTTTCCAGCTTATTCTTTTTTTTCCCACTGCATTCTTCCCTTTTTATTTTGTCTTATTCAACTTGTCTCAATAGGCTACATTTTTTCTGTTCTCTAAGAACTGAAATTCCAAAAAGTTAAAGTACTGCAGCTACTGCTTTTTCCCTATACGTGTGTGATAATTCACCTGTAAAACATGGGTTTGTTTAATTTCTATTTTATATAATTGTTGTTTTTTGATGTCATCTGCACTTATAAAATACTTATCGTTCAACTTGTGTGTTTTACTCTGAAAACCCCCAATAAAAAAGAAATGCAAATAAAAAAAAGCTTTAAAAACATGCTAACTACAGGGGTGTCTAACTTTGTGTCACTTTTGTCATTAGTGTCCATAAAGGCTGTATGGAAATAAAAAAAAAATCATGTAGAAATGTGATTTTTTTTTTCATTTTGAGCGTTTATTTTGAAGGCTAGATCACACCACTTCCGGTAGTGCACCATTTTGTTTGTAGGCGACTTGACGCAGATCAACGGTAGGAATAACGCGCGCGGTGGTATTGCTTCTTTCGACGTCAGTGACATAACACCAATGAGAGAGTGGGAATGACATAAAACTATAACACAGACATTTACTTACTCGTTTATTCATAATTTGTCATAAAACTCACGTCAAACACTTTTACCAGAGGCTCTGAGTGTTTGTGTGCCTTTTATCGCACTGTGAATGACTAAAGTTTGTTCCCTTGGAGACGCCGTAGCAGGAGTGCGCGCAGTTTCCGCCCACTCCAACCTCAGCAGGAAGTGAGCGGAGTCCAGAGAAACTAAACTACCAAAACAAACTAACAGCATCGCTTCACTCCCCGCTCCCCTGCAGCTTACGGGTCCTGTCGCCACCAGCACCATGGACGGTGTACCGACGCCTCTGCGGTGCTTCGATGAATGCCACCCCGCGGAAATGTTCGTGGATGACGGTGTGGAGACTGTGACTTCGGTGGAGCAGGTGAGTGGCGGCACAGATTAGCTCCGTTAGGTAATGTGGCTAATGCTAATGCCGATGCTGAGATTGAGTGGCAGCCTCTCTGCTCAGGATGGAGGCGCGTGCGGAGAAGTGTGACAGAGATTGAACTCTCACACGCTTTATTTCTATCACCATGAATCAATCTGTAGATTAGGAGAACGACCGGAAACTGATCAGAAGTAATTAGCTAGCTGGTTAGCAAAGTTGAGCTTTTAGGTAGCTAGCATTGTACCTTAATGAGATTATGAATTAAGTTAGCCTTTAGCTAAGTAACTTAAACAGTTAAGCCTGAGTACAACACATGTCAATTTACTGTGAGACTGTTGACCAGACTGAGAGGAAAACTCCACATCTAATAGACTTATTATGGTCTGGATTTGAGTTAGTGTGGTTTATTAATTCAAGGATGCAGCAATTAAAGGGGAAGAACACTTAAATTGTGAAATTCTGACATAATGTTTTTGTGGTTTAGTAAAGTTTAATCAGTATTTGTGGACATGAGCTACTCTCTCTCTTTCAAAGCCAGAAACCAGAAACTTGTGATGTCATCAAGTATAAAGTCTGGAGCTGCTCCATAGACAATGAATGGGAACCTGATTTTGTGGACCATCAGGATGTTGTCATCAGGACGGGTCTTTTTTTCAATACCCAAATGATCTTTATTCTACTGTACAGTCCTGAGACAGAAAACGTTCCCATATACAGGGAATATTCCTCTGGGTGCTCTCAGTGTCATCTATAGCAGTGGTTCCCAACTGGTCCAACCATGGGGTCCAATTTCTCCAGTCATTAGTTCAAAGTAGGGGTGGGGGAAATAATCAATACAGCAGAAGAATAACAGAATAATATAAACAAATGCTTATTCAGTTTACTAAGAACATTTTTCTGCTGCAATTGAATGGCTGAAGTGAGATGAACAGACTGCAAGCATAATCTTACCAGATAATAAAACAGACGTTGACAAAGCTTTTCTTTGGGGAGATAAATTTGCAGGTGGAAAAAAAGGTAATATATGGTAATATATTTATTGCAAAACTCAGCATAAACCAACATATTTAAAAGCACAGTAATATTGTGTCGTGATTTAAGTATCACGATAATATCGTACTTGGAGCCTCTGGTGATTCCCACCCCTTGATCAAAGTCCAGACAGTTTAATACATCAGCGTCATACTTGCGTTTGGCCGTGTCACTGCGCTAGTTTGCTGTCTCTGTTGAGTAGCTGTCAGTTATTCACTCACTCTACAGCAGGAGACAACACTTCAAAGTAAAAGCTCTGTGGCAGAAATTCACTGTACTCTAAAATAATGTTTTTTACAAACTTGACATGTTGGCGAGTCACTTGCAGTCCAATCACAATGGACCCGCGACCCACTTTTGGACCACAACCCACCAGCTGGGAACCACTAACCTATAGCACCTTTTCAATTCATTGTCCATGGAGCAGCTCCAGACTTTATACCCTATGAAATCTTAAATTTGAGTTTCAGCACTCTTGTCTTTGGATCTGGAGGAGAGATAGTCCTTTTTATTAACATATTTGGACTGTCTTCAACCTTAGGAATACAATGTATGCATTTTGAATAAGGATGTAGTTCCCCTTAAAGTAAGAGATACCTAAAAGAGAAATGACCCCCTTTCCTAGTAATAGAGTGTAACTACTAACTATCTTTGCTCAAGTACGATAAGATCAGATAACTTTATTTGCCATTTGTAGAGTCAAGTCAGAAATACACAAGTAATGATGACTAGTAAAAGTAGTAGAGGTAAAAATAGTGTTCTTATCTGTACTTTACTGTACAATTATGAGGTACTTGTACTTTACTTCAGTATTTCTATTACATGCTACTTCATATTTCTGCTCCACTGCCTTGTGGAAGCCAATATTTTACTTTTCACTCCTCTATATTTATGTAACAACATCAGTTCCTAGTTACTTTGCAGAATTAGATTATTGATACAAAATATAAATCAACTAATTTATGATGTATTATTATGGATCAAACCACCCACCCAGCAGTATGTAAAATATATCAAATGAGCTCCACCCTTGCCAGCTGCAACATTCAAGTTATGGGCAAAGAAATGCTTTACTTCTTATTATAGTGACATATGTATTATTCTGATGTGGGCAATTCTGCATAAAGAGGACTTTCACTGTTTGTAGGCTACTTTAAGTATATTTTAATGTTGCTAATACTTATGTACTTTATCGTAAAGGTCTAGTGTGTAGGATTTAGTGGCATCTGGTGGTCAGGTTGCAGAACTGAAACTCTGAAACTCCAATGTGCTAAGCATGTGGAGAACTATGGAGGCCAACGCAATTTGCAAAACGCACTGTATAAAGCCAGTGTTTGGTGGCTACATGGCAGACTCTGAGGAACAGGACCCACTCCGTATGTAGGTGTACAAAGCTCATTCTAAGGTGACAATAACACAACATTTCTTATTTTCAGGTGATTATAAACTAATGAAAACATGGTTACAAATATTAGAGACAATGTCCTGCCCCTTACCCACTCCTCTTCATCCCTTATGGGACATGAGGTTTCAAAGAGCTCAATATTTTTGCTCATTGCTGTTTCTGTAATAGTGTTTTTTTTATGGGGTGGTGTTGTTAATGCCAGGCTCAACCCCCAAGCTTAGAGGGTAAGTGTGCTGACTTTCGTCTGGCTCATCGCCTGAGACCAGTGTGGTAAGGTTGAACCTACCAGGGGTCCTAAACCCCCGTCCAGCATCGCTCTCAAGGTCTTAGAAGTGCATAAGCCTCTGCACCACAACAACATAACAGCACAGGGAGAAGATTTCTTGTCCCTAAATGTCCCTAAGTCCTACAAACTGGGCTTTAAGTAAGATTTTGAATGCAGGACAATTTGTAGCGAAGTATTTTTACACACTTGTGTTGGCCCTCTCCAGCCAGGGGCCCGTAACCAGAAGTTACCCAATTTAGAGCCTGGCTGATCGATTTGCTTTCATGATATTACCAGCTGGCACATAGTATTTGATTGCTTACTTTTTTCATTCATAGGAGACAGTTCATGTTCCTCAGCAGTGACATTTTGTAAAATATCATGGTGAGCTCAGCAGATAATTTGCATCCATCAGCTGATAGGTACCAATAAACTGCCAAAGATAAGTTTAAGGTCATTTAGAAACCCTGTCACCAAGTCATATTTTAGATTTATCCCATTACAAATCGACTTATTTACACTAAATCATACTACACCTCCCCTCTTTTGTCATCATTTGTTTATTTTGTGGCAAAAAAAATTAATTATAAGTGTCACTTATCTATCACAGAGAAATTATAAAAGTCATGCCAGGTCAAAAATGTAACTACTGCAATTTAGAATCAGCACAGTGCAACATATGTGATGCTTCTATCTTTAAGTCTGTAGCTCTGTAAGCAAACCGAACCTCTGCTCTGCATTTGACTGATGAAAACAACCAGCTGATGAAAGGCTGATTTTGCTGTTGGTTGTCTTTAGCTCACAATGACCTTCATAATCACTGTTTACGCTCTTCTTTTCTGCCCTTTTCTTTTCTTTCCTGTCCTTTTCAACTAGAAAAAAGTGGAGCGCAGCATTGAAGAAGTCATCAGTGTTTACAAGCAAATACACAGCCTACCACA
The DNA here is from genome assembly GCF_041903045.1 of Epinephelus lanceolatus. NCBI lineage: Eukaryota > Metazoa > Chordata > Actinopteri > Perciformes > Serranidae > Epinephelus > Epinephelus lanceolatus. Next base: position 25,181,586 of record NC_135746.1, read on the forward strand.
GTGAGTATCCAAAGAGACGCCGTGTACTGCTACAGCTGTTTCTGAAATAACAAGTTCCAGTAAATGGGAGCACAGACAGTGGTTGGGTTTGGAGACTTTGTCTCTGACTTACATGTTTCTTTTCTTATTGTACCACTTCGCCTTTACACAGCATTTTCTAAAACCAAGCTTCACTATCATATTGAAAACTCTCTGTCGCAGTGCTGTTCCATTAGGTCTGAGCTGTTTTCACATCAGTGGTTGCGAGGATGTTACACACTGCTTAATGCTGCTAACCAACATTAACCCAACATCTGACAGGAAAGTCTCTTCCAGGAAAAGCTCTGCCCTACAGACATTAACTTCCCTGACTTTGGTCAGACGTCACAGTGTTTAACAAAAATCTGATATGCATGCAAAATAATCGAGGGAAGACTGAGGGTGCTTTCAGACCTAGAGTTGTCTTGCTTTGGTCTGAATCAGGGGCTGAATTGTCACAAAGTTGCATAATTGCCTAGAGTTGGTTCGTGTTCTCACGGCAGCATTTACAAGCAGATCAGATCAAATGCCTTGTGTGAGAATGCTGCTCTTGATTGGTCAGAATTTCCATGTGGGAAAAATCCAGGAAGTAAACAAAACGTTGAAGAAGAGTACACTTGCAAGATAAATGTGACACTTTCTAATGTCACAATGGAGGGACAGCTACACAGGTTGATTTTAGCGCTGCTCATCGTGGACTATATTGCTGTCATTGTTCATTTTAGTCAAACCATACAGTTTGAAAACGAGGCGCAGCTCCAACTAGAAAACAATGTTTTGATGCATTGGATGTGCTGAATGTGCATATTAAGGCAGTACAGGAGGAGGTGCACATTAATAATCCTCCAGGACTGTAACATGCTCATGTTTAACCCAAACAATGTGTCATGTGACTGCAGTTGGTTCAGATCGAGGTCGGAACACGTTCTCACCACAAATGAACTGCACCAGAGTTTGTTTGTAACCGGACCGAGACCACCTCTTCAAGAAGGTCTCTGTCCAGTTGTTTTGGTGTGTACCTGAGTGTGATTGCTGTGTTGACACCTGCCCAAACGAACCGCACTTAGGGAGCAAACGAACTTGAGTTTGATTGAACTGAACCAAACAGGGCAGGTGTGAAAGCACCCTTAGAGTTGTTCAAGTGCCAGTATTGGAAACCGCTTTAATACGGTCTAAAATGCTAGATTGGGTATCAGCGAGTAGGTATGTTTATGCACAGATCCGATACAAAATAAATCTAAAACACTAACCAGTGCAGCAAGTTGTGGAGCCACTGGCGACTGCTGTTTTAGAGCAGTGAAGAAGAACTGACACCGGTAAATATTGGATCATAAGCCATTAATAAAATGTAGGCAATTTGGCAATATTATTTACCAGATAAAAAAAAGAACGTTTTAAGGCATCCATTCTCTGCATGTATTCACGTTTTTCAAAGGGATTATCTTGGGTTCATCATGCCATACAACAACAATAGCAACCATTTCACATCAGTAGCAGGTGGGTGCTATACAGATGTTAATATTTTTTTTTTTCATGCAGTGATATCAGATCGGTACTCAGTATCAGCCAATATGCAAGTTCAGGTATCAGAATCGAAATCGGGTAGATAAAAATGGCATTGGAACATTTGTAGGAATATCTGAACGGCTGTTATGCTAAAAAATTATTTTAAAATTCTGTAATATAATTTTAAAATGTAGTAATATTAATTAGAAATATAGTTTTACCCAAATTTTTTTCCTTTTTCACTAATTAAAAAAAAAATGTCAGTCTGTCTATTTTTTGCAATCTGTGGGACATTTCTTATTAAAGTAGTAAAAAAGAGAAAGTTAAAAACAGGAAAATTATTTTCAAAAGAAAAGTTAAAAACAAACAAGTAAATGACTTGGAAAAAAGTGCTTAAAAATGATCAGAATTCTGTACAATAATTTTAAATTTGCAACAAAAATAATTGTAATATAGTTAACATAGTTTTTCCCTAGATTCTTTTCTTTTTTCCCCCTAGTTTTTTATTTTTCAATTTGTGGGACATTTCTTAAGTTGCTTATTGTCGTTTTACAGATGTTTTTGAAAAAAAATTGCACCAATTTGCTTCCTTCAAAGGTTTAAATACTTGTGAAAGGTTTCTGAAAGCAGCACAAGAAAAGTGATGTTGCTCCAGGTTCCAAAGGGTGAAATGATTGGCAAAATATTTCATATCCCAAATATTGAGCATAAATCAGTGTGAGTCCAGCTATGAGAGAGAAGTGAAATATTAAATCTGTGGTGTACTCTTTTAAGGGAGGTGTAACTGCCTCATGTTGGTATATGAAATGGAAAATGAAGTAGCCTTGCTTTGTGCTTCAGGTGTGACTCTGTCTCGTCAGATTTTAGTACAATAATTACGTAAAATCAGGGCCCTAATTTGCCCTGACCTCACTTCAATAGATCATAAAAGCCTTTATATAGTATATACTGAGTGTGGAAAAACATGCATTTTCAAACCCAGGGTAACAAATTGCTCAGATAATGTGTAGCCGTAGTGATGAGGAGCATCTATTCATCACACTTATAATGCTGAATTCATTTCACTGCCATTACGAGACATTTCCAGGAACACTGCTCATTGGCTGCGGCTGTTTTTGATCACCGACACCTGCTGTTTGCCCGCGGAGACGCTGATGTATGATGGCTGTTATCTAAACGACGTGTTGATCAGCCCACATACTTTGCTCCTGCTATCAGCTGTCATCAGTCTCCTCTTAATGGGGTGACTCATCTCATTTCTATGACAACTGCGCGGACCTCAATGTCACCGGCGCTGCAGTCAATGGGGAGATGTAGTACAAGAAAATGAACCGTGTTCATCAGTGGAGGTCGTGCGTTTGGTAGTGATCATGTGTTTGACCTGGACTCTGGGAAGGTAATTGCAGTCTTACATGAAAGTCGTATAATTGTCCAAATATGTCACTGAAACCAACATGAGACGGCCTAAAACAAACATACAGTTTGAGTGGAAGTTTAAGAGTGAAGAAGTGTTTACTGCTCTTTATTTTTTAAATGTAAGTTCTGCTCAACGTGAAATTATCGGTTTCATTTATTTCCACGCTCGTCTGTAGTTACATCTGCCCTCAGCTCCTGAACAGCCGAGTGGAAGCCTTGTCTGGCGAGCGTCACTGAGGTGGGCGGGCTGGCTTTTAGCTGCTTAGCGCTCGTCCTCTTCTCCCTCCTGATTGTTGTTGTGTTGCAGAATAACTGCGATGAAACCTTGGGCAGCGGTCTGTGACTAACTCTGTGTAGGTAGAGTGTAATCACAATGGTCGTAGAGAACGCAGGCGGGGAATCGGACTGGGTGGGTGGAGAGGAAGGAGGGGAGGGTCAGCTGTCTTTGACTCAGTGACACACACACACACTGTCAGACGCGTGTGTGTGTGTGAGGAGCTACAGATGCAGATGAAAGTTCCTGTGGAGCACGCTGACATTCAAAGGATGGAGGGGAACAGTGTGTGACTGCGGCTCAGAGGGTTTTATGTTTTTATGTGCTCATATATAAATACTACTTTGTCACTCTGCTCAGGGATACGAGGAAACTTCACTGTTGGCTGACACACACTACATCAATGCACACAAAGCACAGTCATGGTTTATAGAGTGCATAGCTTTCATATTTGAATATTTGTACAGTTTTTTTCTACATATTTATACTCATCTGGGGCCTAGTTTTTTTTTAAATGTCATGTTCATTTTTTAGAGAGACAAGTACTGAGTATATCATGGACTAATGCTACATACCAAAGCATTATTAGCTCAAGCTAGTTTGCAGCTCTCATCCCGAAACAGACCTTTATGCAAAGGCACAAAACAGCACATTTATTATTATTGGCACCTGAAAGTAGTAAACCAGTTCAAACTCCTGTTTGTTTGCCAGATGTTCCTTTTTCTTTCCTGTTCTAAATGAGGACAGACCATGAAACCCTCCTGCTGATAGGAAGTGAATAATAAATTAGGAAGAGAAACACAATGGAGACACTAATGAGGCTGCAGAGGAGCCAAGATACCTCAAAACATATATAGGTTAATAAATAGATAAACAAGCTGATAGCAGTGCCTTATGTGAGGAAAAGATTTCAGTTAGTCTCAGATTTTGTGACATAGTTTTAATTTTTAAAAGTATTAAGTGTATTGCTTATGAAAGTGTGAAGCACGCAGAGTGATCACCTGGTGGACATCTGATGGAAACACAAACCATTTTTCATTTTGTGTAATAGCTATGAGGTTACACATGATGTTTGAAATGGCAAAAACAAGAGTGTCCATGAATAGCATTTCTCCAAAGGGACTGAATTGAGCATCTCCTTTTTAACTGTTCTGTCTCTTTTGACATTTTCTTGTCTGTTTCATGCTGCTGCCTGTTTCTACCTGATCCTTCTGTCCTGTGTTTGGTGTCCAGGCCGACGTTGTTGCGGGAACAGCACTACCTATATCTCAAGAAGGGCTTACGTCACTTGTCAGATGCTTATGAGGTACAGTATCACAGCCAACTTCTGGCTGCTGGATTTGCATCAGTCACCAGTCAAAAACACACTGGTAACCTATTGAATGGTTGGTAGATTTTGGACTAAAAATGTTAATTTTCAACCCTAACTTCATTATTCATGATAAAGATAAACCAAGAATATATATATGTATATGTTTACCCCAGTATTGTACCAGAGATACTTTTGATAAATAAATAAGGGGAAAAACCAGAATATACACATTTTTTTATACCACATAAATAACATTACAAAGTTATCCAGTGAAGTGGCCGTCAGGCCAGAGCAGTGGTCCTACAGCAGCAGTCTCATGATAAACAGAGAGAGAGGGGCTGAGTAAATCAATTCGCTGCACGCATCTCTACAATGAAATACAGATTTTAACTGTTTAAATGGTCAAATTTGCGGTAAAGTTGCAATGACTGGACAAAATTGCAAGGTCGTGCTGAATTCACAGGGATTGAATACATTTGCGTTAACAGTTGTGATCCCAACATCATGAAATCCTGGTGGGACTGATTGTTCAGCCTGTTAGACCTGGCCTGTGGAGGTCAACAGCTCATATTCCCCATACAGAGGATGAAGAGGACACTGTGAATATCTTAAGCCTTAAAAATTTCACTCTTACGGAAGGTATGAGACGGATCAGACAGTTCAACACCAATGATCTTACTGGCCCCTTTAATCCTTTGAAACCTGAGCAAATTGGCTTGATTTCTATTAAAAACATGGGAAGAAGGCAACGAAAGAAGAGATGACTCAAAAATTGGTAAAGAGAGAAAATTAAAAAAAAAAAAAAAAGACAAGAAAGAAAGAAAGTTAAAAACAAACAAGCAAATGACCTGGAAAGACTACTTAAAAATTACAACAATTCTGTAACTCGATTTTAAAATATAATATTAATATTAATAATAATGATTAGAAATATAGTTTCCCCCTAGATTTTTCTTGCTTTCCTTATTTTTGTTCTTCATTTCTTAATTAATCAATTTACTGTTGCATTTTGTCATTTCTCACCAAGTTGCTTATTGCCTTTTTGCCCATGATTTTTTTAAAAAAAAATCACACCATCTTGCTCAGCGTTCAAAGGTTTAAATATGTGCGAAAGGCGCTTGAAAGCAGCACAAGAAAAGTGATGTCGCTCCAGGTGTTAAAGTGTTAACTAAATAGTGCAACTAGGCATGTTGCAGTATAGCAGTATTGATGATAACCATGATATTTAAAAATGAAATATCAATATCATGTTAAAAAAAACATAATAATACCATGTTCATTATCCAGCACCTCTTAAATCATTTCCATTTCTTTCTGTTGTTGCTTTGTCTCCCTCCCCCAGCGCCATCTGGGTGCTTTTTGACTATTTATTAAGTGTTATTGCTCTTTTTGTACAGTTTGTACAGTTATGGTTACAGACTGTCTCTTCACCTCCCTGAACTCGTATTATCAGTTTGATTCATTTGTCAAAAAATGAGATAAAACGCACAATAAACAAAGTTAAAGATGAGTCTGACTAATAACATTATCATACCAGTCCATTCACTCAGCGACTGCATTAGTTCCAGTGTGTCAGTCGTAGCCAGGACAGAAGGACAGTAACATTCGCTGCCTCTGCTTTAAATAGAAATACCACTGTATTCACTTGGCAAAACATATTCTCGTCTGCTCAGGGGAAGGTCACCTCTGTTTTTGTGTGTTAACTGTTCTCTAGTTTCACCAGAAAAGAGAGATGAAGGCGTGTGTTGTCCACTCAGCCCTCATGTCAGTGTTTGATTGACAGCCAGTGTGTTACTCTGCTGTCACACTGCTCAGTGTCTGTATGTCCACTTCAGACACTGCAGCAATGTTGCAGAGATCTGCTGATGGAAATTAGAAGCTGAGTCACAATATTATGTAATAAAGAAACAGCCCATCAGTGTGTTGTTTTTATCACAAACACCATCATCTCTCAGCGCTATGGTTCCCCTCCTGCAGGCTCGCTCTCTGCTGCTTCTGTTTACTCTCGTCTCTGTCTCTGACTGACTGATCTCACTATCTCATTTACTGCTATAATTGGTCATCTGATGCCCATCTGATCATGTGATGTGTGTGTGTGTGTGTGTGTGTGTGTGTGTGTGTGTGTGTGTGTGTGCGGGTAGTGTCTGGATGCTAGCAGACCGTGGCTTTGCTTCTGGATTCTTCACAGTCTGGAGCTACTAGAGGAGCACATTCCTGCTACGGTCGCCTCTGAGTGAGTCACACACACACACACTCTCACTCTCACTCTCACAACTAGGCTGCTACAGCAAGACATTGCCAAAGACTTTTTATTATTTATTGCCATTGCATAATTCTCATAATTACTGGAGTAGAGCAAATAATGCTGCTGCAATGAAATGAAAAAATGTTGATAATTAACTTCAGCTTCACACACACTCTCTAACTGCAACATGAGCAGTTGTAGTTTTGGTTTATTGTGTCATACAATATAAATATATATGACAAATAACATAATACAATTGCCCTACGCACATAGACTTATAAGACACAATATTTACGCTCCAAAAAGAGGGATAAAATGTTAAAGTGACAGGAGTTATTTCGGGGTTATAACTTCGGGGTTCCTGCAGATCCTTGAAAAGTCTTAACCCTTTGAAACCTGAGCAAATTGGCTTAATTTCTTTCTAAAACATGGGAAGAGGGCAACGAGAAATAAAAGAAAAAATGACCCCAAAAATATGCAAGAAATTAGTAAAAAGAGAAAATTAAAACAAGAAAATTTGTACAAAAAAATAATTTAAAAAAAGAGTTAAAAACAAACAAGAAAATGACCTGGGGAAAAAAGAAAGAATTTTCTGAATCTGTTAAGTCTTTGTAATTTATGGCGTTATTTTTACCAAATGTTTTTCCCATGATTTTTAAGAAATTGCACCAATGTGCTCAGGGTTCAAAGGTTTAAATATTTGCGGAAGGGGTCTGAAAGCAGCACAAGAAAAGTGATGTCGCTCCTGATTTCAAAGGGTTAAAAGGCACTGATTTCATTAATCTAAAATAAGGCCTTAATGTGTATTAAAATGTCTAAAATCAGTGTTTCAGTAGTCGTATAAATGCTCAGACATCGGAAAGACAGTAATTTCTGATGCTGCATTTTAAAATTTCCAAATAACTGGATAATTGGATGATTTAATGATAATAATCCAATTTTTTCCCCCTTTGAAATTAAAAACGCCTCTCACATTAACACCACACAGACCAGGATAGTGGAACCAACAACATTCATATTTCGTTTACAGCCGGGATGCTCAGAGAAGAGAATTCACTGTCTGTTAGCTTGTTGTTACTGTACCCTGGAGAACATGGGGAAATGCACATTCAAAGAAAATTGACTGTTGAGGCAAGATTTTTCAGCCTGGCTGAAACTGGTACAGGGCAGTGCAGATGAGGCTTGGTGTATTTTATGCAGGAAGTTTTTAAAACTCGTCAGAATGGGAATCAAGACAGTGGAATCCCGCATGCAGACTCAGAGTGAGGAAGTGTGAGAACAAACACCACATATTTCTCAGTTCTCTTCTTCCCTTGTTCCCTCCATGAGACCAAAAAAAGTCAAGTCTTATGTCTCAATAAACATTTGGACAAAATTGTTCCTGAACCTAAGTAATGGGTTCCAGTTCTTATTTTTCTTCAGCTAGTTATCTTTTTTTTTTTTAGTCTGACACAGTCTTACACTCAAAAGTTGTCATTCTGATTGGCATTATAAAAGTCGGAAATCCTTTAGCTGTCGGACCCTGAAATGGTCCCAAGATGTCAAAGGACAAACACAAAATATGACCAAATCTGTGTTAACTAAACCATAACATAGATACAAAATTTGTGCAAAAATTTGAATTAATAACCCATCACTTTGTTTTATTAAAAAAAGCACTGACCTGACCACTGACCTCCTATTTTTGTTAATGTCAGTACAAAACAGAAGAGCTCCAGGCTATGTTATTTACTGCAGACATCATACTGAACATGATGAAGATAGAGAGGTAGATTTTATACTAAAATATAAACCCTAAAATGATCATATAATGAGTGATAATCCATTTTCTACTATTTCTCTTTATTCAGGGTTGTGCTGTTAAATCATTTATTGCCTGTTGTTTCATAAATAACTGCCCCAATTAATCTTAATTCATGTCTGTAATCGAACACCCACAGTAATTATCGCCATGGTGTTTGTGTAAGAAGAAATTAATGTTTTCCTCCGATCACTGTGACTGATAATTGTGATTAGTGTAATGACAGCATTGAGCAGAACAAGCAGGTGTATTGTTTTAGACATGTTTATGCAGCCGTGACTTCAAACGCTGACGCTTTTATTGCCACCAAAATGTCATTTGATTAAATTACTGCCAGTCCAAAGTAACGCTCAGCAGAGCCCGTGGCGAGCAGCGATGCCAGGCTGCCAACCCACACTCTCATTATGACTGCGAGGCGTGCCAACACACCGGCTGGCACTGCCCAGCGCCAATGTGACACCCTCGTGCTCACACACACAAACACACAGGCCCTGTTCAAGGATTTTCAACAATGCAACCTACAACAGCTTGCTTTCGCCGTCCCATGAAACATACACTGTTCTCAGGTCAGTGCTGACACTGCGCTGTTCGGCTAGAGTTAATGTAGGTTTCACTTCCAACTCAGTTGGCTCGCGGCGTGCTCACAGTTTTGTGATTTCTCTCCATGGCGGAGGATGAGGAGGACGTTTATGAGGGAAGCAGCTCGGTGCACAGGACTGGAAAGAAATGAGAACTGTGGTTGAGATGGTCCGTGCTCGGTGCCACGTCAGGGAGAGGGAGCTCAGCCAGCGGTGCTCACTTTACAGCCTGATGAAGTCCTGCAGATCTGAGATGCAGAATTAGAGCTCTGATTAACTAGTGAATAGAAACTGGGTGTTTAAAGGGGACCTATTATGCTTTCCCTTATTTCCTGTCATATATATATATATATATATATATATATATATATATATATATATATATATATATATATATAAAGTTACAGTGTCGGATGTTCATATTAAACAAGGCCAAAGTTTCAAATAATGAGGTCAACATATGTAAAAGTCATCCATGTGACCAACAGTCTCAGGCTTCAGACTGTTCTGAATGTTTCCATATGGTCATCTGCTTCAGGCACGTCACTGCAGGTGTTTACATTACATAGCCTACACTGCTACATGTAGCTACATGCTAACATCAGGGAAACAGATTTCGGATCATATTCCTGCTGGAATATGTAATGGTTTTGGGTTTTTTTGTGACTTTTCATGATAGAAAGTGCCAGTATATGCCGTTACAGTCATTCCCCAGCTGCAGTGACAGTGCAGAGACACTGAGAGCGAGACCTGAAATTGTTGACGAATCAGAGCTGACTGGGCTTTGACACACAGTTGAAAATAAAAACATGTGTCACTCATGTTTATACACTGACTCTGAAACTTTCTCATAGTAACATTCAGGTGCATGATGATATATTCAAGGATTAGGACTGCACACAGACAGAAAGCGATTGTGTCGATAAAGAGGGAGGACAGCTCAGCCCCTTCAGTTAGCAACGGTGCCAAATGCAAGACATGAGCTGAGAGTGGAGACAACCGGGGAGGTTCCTCCAGTGGGGAGGAGCAAGGGAGCAAATGTCTGTTTCCATTTTGTCTCATATTGCAAATTTTTGGAATGAATAGAACAATAAAATGCATCAGACTTTCTGTGTGTAACGTTTTTTATGTGATAATGATTTAACAAAACACATGAAAAATATGGACTTAAGGCCTTTGCACAAATTGAACCTGTTCAGAAAATTTTACTGACAGACGAAAGTTTTGGACTCAGTATGCAAATGTGATTGACATAACTAAAACGTAGCGTCTCAGACAGAGGGTGAATACAGGTGTTCCAGCGCAGACGGTATGAGGAAAATAAAGTGTTTTTTTTTAAACATTAAAGCATGTAGACATGTAGACAGAAACTCAAAATACAAATATGAACCAGAAAATGAGCATAACAGGTCCCCTTTAATGTGTGGAAAAAGTGGTTTGTCCATGTGAAGTTATCAGTGGACAAGTGTTTGCATTTGTTTTTGAGACTGTGTGCATGTCGCATCTTTTTGAGCATCATTAGGTCTTATGCTGAGACACATTCACGTTGAAATCTGTCCTGTGCAACGTCTGATGGAAACAGAGTGGCAACATTTGGGATTTGTGCTGATTACTCAAACAGTAACAAGCCATGACTGTAATGCGTTCACTCTGTTCCCAAAATGATGCACGACATGATATTTAGCATTTGTCTTTCAGTCCTTTATTGATCCCAAAGTGGGAAATTCTGATGTCACAGCAACAGGTTTATTAGGCATTGTATGGGAACAGTAAAAACTTAGACATATATATAGAGAAATATGTATTAAGAAATCTGAGCCCCGTCGCTGGACCAGTTGGGAACCACTGCTCAAAATATACATCTATAGAATAGACAATATATGTACTAAAATACAAAAACATAAAATCTGTCCATAGGATAACATACTCCTGTTTTGTACATTGAACAAATGTGCAGATTTGTTGAAGTTTTAGTTTTAAGAATGCAGTGAGGTCAACTTAGAGAATAATATGTGCAAAGCCACCATACACAACAGTGTGTGTATAACCTACACTGATAAGAACTGTGCAACAAAACCCATAAAAAATGCAGACCCTCATGTTTTATACCACTGTTAATGCTTCTGTCTCGAACCCAAATATCTGTGTTGGTTAAAGTTACATAATCAGAGCACATCCTGTGATCAAATATGCAGGACACACTCGCTCATTCTCTTTATGTAGGCTGATATGTCAGTAACATTCAGCTGTTACAGTGCCTACTTGTGTAAGTAAATGAAACAGTTTGTGGTCATAACTTTTTGATCTTCTTCTCCTTCCAGTGTGTGTCAGTTTCTGGCTCGCTGTCAGAGCCCAACAGGCGGTTTCGCCGGTGGACCAGCACAACATGCTCACCTTGCACCCACCTATGCTGCTGTCAACGCCCTCTGTATCATCGGCACAGAAGAGGCCTATAATGTTATAGACAGGTATGGTGATGGTCACACGGCCCCAGTTACCTCACTGTTCTAACACAACACCAAACATAATGTTAAAGAACACAGAAAATATTCTGTTAAAGCTGACTTTTGTTTTGTCGTAATACTCCTTTATACGTAGATGATTGGATGCTTCTTCTGTAGATATTTCAATGTCAAAATGCAGCCTAGAGTCAAGTCACTTTGGTGGCAGTACAAAAAAAGGCAAACTCTGAGTAACACGATGCACTATAGTATATAAATGTACGGTGCCTGGGAGTGGCCATGGGGAGGAAAAATAAATAAATTGAGGCCATGTTTCTATTCATTTCTGAGCATGAGATAAGTGTGTATACAGAGAGCCAGCACAATGAGTCCAGCTCCAATTTAGTTTGGGCTGTTTGTGGTAGTTTTCCTTTTCCTGTACGTGTAAATATCATCACTCGTGCTCTCTACTGCACCTTACTGCTACACTGAAGGCCTTTCCTTTACTCTGGTGACTAGTGTTGCGTGGTATACCGGTACTAAAATAGTACCGCGGTACTAGTGTATTCCAAACAGTACTATACTGCATTTGGAAAATACCGGTACTTTGAAATTGATTCAATTCATTAATTTAGTTAATTTATTTTACTCATTTATGCACACAAACGCCTTTCTTGTTCCTATTGGAGCACAGATTGCACAAGTGGTGTGTATGACAACACCTGTATCAACATTTGCAGCTGGCACACGTGAAAAAAGACAAGAGAAAGTCTGCCTCGCAAAGGGAGACAACACGAGACAACACAAACTTGGTGGAACATTTGAGTTACCAAACCGTGGCGTCCGTACCGAGGTACTTACCGAACCATGATTTCTTTGGTACCGTTACACCCCTACTATTTATTGTTCTAAAGGTTTGTATCCAAAAGGACTTTTCCTTAGGAGAAGTACCGAAGAGTATCGAAAAGTATCGAAATTCATATTGGTATTGGTACCGAAACAAAGATTTTGGTATCGTGACAACACTACTGGTGACTCTTTACAGCCATCTGAGAGCATTAAGTATCTGCTCCATCTGCAGTCTTTAGCTGGAGTGAGGTTGCAAACCGTGAAGCTACAAAAATGCACGACAGATCTGCTGGTAACATTTTGTGCTACCGGTATCGGATCGTTGTAAAATAACCACAGAACCCTTCGTGTTTACGTACACATAGAACATGTCGTTTTGATGAATTCTTCCACTCAGTTTCTTGTGCAGATCAGCAGTTGTGTTGGAGACTGACACGATGAAAACACTTGATATAGCTCCTTGAAAAGTTGCACTTAAAACTCACCCTGCTTTAGACTCCCTCAGGACCGTTCTTTCTTGCCAGTCTTCTTCTTGCCGTCGGCTGCTTCTTATGGAATGCAGTAAGTTAGCAGCTGTATCAAATCAAAATAAGCCAGTGTTAACCCCAGTGCTAGGGCTCACAGTGGGCTGGTAGCCAGCAAAACTTTGTCAAGTTTGTCTGATCCCAGGCTGCTCCGACTCCCCACCACAGATTTACACAGGTTAAACCAAGCACTGCTGCTGGCCACTAGCCTGCTGTTACCCCTGATGGTGGAGTTGGCTGCGGCAGGACTGCAGGGTGCGCTGTGCTGGCTCTTTGTATCTGCACTTACCTCTTGTGCACGCATTAATTAAAACATGAAAATGATTTACATAAATTGAGGTCACAAATTAGATCTTGAACACATTGATTTAGGGCCATATAGACTTGCCGCTTGATCGAACGTATGCTTACACAATGCGCCGTGTCTGTGTATATACTTGCTGCAGCACTACCTAGCCAAATCGCACAATACTGGCGACCTTGGGGCTTACCTGGGCCGACCTGGGTCGGTGGCTTAGTGGTAGAGCAGGCACCCCATGTACAAGGCTGTTACCGCAGCGGCCCGGGTTCGACTCCAGCCCGTGGCCCTTTGCTGCATGTCACTCCCTCTCTCTTTCCCCCTTTCACACTTGTCTGTCCTGTCAATTAAAGGCCAAAAATGCCCCCAAAAATATCTTAAAAAAAAAACAAACAATACTGGCGGCCTCCACTTGGGGCAGACAACAGAAATATAACCCAGAAATCAGGTAGTGCATGCCGGGTGTTGTAAACAAACATGGATGCCCTTGTTATGCTTGATGAGGAAGAAGAACTATGTCACTATATAATGGCATGGAAACATCATAGAGATGCGGGTAGTTCCGTACCAGGTCTGTCAGCCTCTCTTCAAAAGTTTCCGCCAATGCTCCGACAGCGACTCCATCTGGTCTGATCTCACGGTCATCGTGTTCATTCGCACGAGCGCACGCATCACAGTACCTCGCGTTGAGATGTGCGGCCGACCCATCAAGCGAACGCAGATCATGCATGGCAGCCATGATTCAGTCGCATTCGCATTGTTTGTGGCAAGAATACTACGGCCCTAATTCTCTGCCAGCCACCGTACAAATCACCTCAAGAGTATCACATTGTTTTTATATTGAAGTCACATGCAATCTGAATGGTGTCGAGGGCTTCAGGTTATAAATAAAACAATAAAGCAAGGCCTTTTATTTCCATTTATATTAAATCAGTTTGATGGCACGTATAAGTAGGTATAATCATATTTACATGTCAAAGCTTTAATCAGTGGCTGTATAATGATGCTTTTTAAATCTCTTTTAGTATAATTGAATTTTTATTATGATATTATTACAGTTGTAGGAGAATATTACAGACACATCTTGTTAGTGTTATTTACCAGTAGTTAATTATAAGAGCATGTAGAGGTAGCGTTTACACAACTCCTTATTTTCTGCATTTATATCTGAGTAACTGATGCTACTGTTTACAGTCGTAATTTCTGTGTTGACTGTTTATTAAATCTGCAGTACTTAGACTGCTCCTCTCACTGTGCACCCCCCCCCCCCCCTTATTTCTCTCGCCTCATCTCCTTCTCTCTGTCCATTATCTCCCCTCGTCTTCTTCTCTCTAATCCCCCCTCTCTCCTCCTGTGTGTACCCTCTCCAGGGAGAAGCTGTTAGATTTCCTAATGTCAGTGAAGCAGCCAGATGGCTCGTTTGTGATGCACGTCGGAGGGGAGGTGGATGTCAGGTGAGTGCCCAGAAGATAACGCTACCTTCTCCACCCTCTCTTCTCTGTTCTCTCTTTTTTTTCTATTAGCAGGAAGATAAAATCACCACAATCACAGGCTCGATTAAAAACACGTTTGGTATCCACAGTTATTCATTACTGTGTGTTTGCTGTGTGACCGTCGACACACTCTGCAGATGAATTTGCACATTTAGTCTCTCCACCAAATAAGTAGGACATTATTAAAAAGTACGCCTCTCGTTTTATCTCCATCTCCTTTTATGCTCTTTTGTTTCCCTGGAGTGTTGATATAAAAGAGGAGAAATACCCACATCTCGCTTGCGTAAGAGTGGATTTATATTATTTGAGTTAGTGTGTGTGTGTCACAGTGGGTTTTTTAATAAGAAGCTTTGAGGTATCGTCTTCTGTTCCAACAAAGAAGCTCAGAAGTCAAAGTTACTTTTTCACTCTCAGAGGAGGCTGTTATCTGCTGCCAGCCAATTAATGTTCTGCTGTCATTACGTGTTATTTAAACTCTTTTCCTCTGCGACGGGTTTCTTTATCTGACGCTGTCCTGTGAGAACCACATATCGTAACTATTCACGAAGCCTTGTTTTAATTTCTGAGGGAACACAGTGGGTTTTAAAGGTTGTTAATATTCATTCAAGGATACGACTTGTGATATTCAGTGTTTTTCTTAATGTCAGCAAACCCCATTAAAAGACTAAAACCAACATTATATTGATCCTACTGACAAGCATTGTCTGTGTAGGGCTGCCCCTGACTAAGAATTTTTCTAGTCGACCAATAGTCTAGCGGGGCAACACACTGGTTTGAGTTGAAGGTGTGAGAAAGAATAGTATCAGTAACATTGTTAACACTGTGCTACATTACAGAGAAATACAAACCGTACTAATGAACCTTCATTAATATAGGCTGATATTTTATCTATAAGTGCACGTCACACACTGAGCGAGCCGCCTGTTAGTGATGCTGTTGGCAAAGCAGTAATGATTGTGCTAAGTGGCTAATGGGCATGTAGCTGCTGACATGTTTCAGATGATACGTCATGTTTTTTTTGTTAGTCGACCAATGAAGATGAGTTTATCACCTTGGGTTCGTCCTTCACCTTCTCAAAATGATCCCACACTTTGGATTTCCTGCCCGACCTTTCAAATTAAATTCCCACATGGTCCAGTCATATAATATTTGATTTATTTTGACAAGGCGCAGCTCTTAATAGAGTTTCACGTTTGCTTGTTTTGTTAATTTCTGTGACTAAGTGACCAATGAAATCTTGCCGACTAATGACCTTTCTGGTTGACTAATGCTTGGTCAACTATTAGGGGGGCAACCCTATGTCTGTGTAGCCAAAGCCTGATATATCTTATTCCCTTCTGATCCCTTCACATTCTTTTATTACCACCAATACAACCACTGTTGTTGAAGATTTACAGCCATTAGCGATTGCAGTTAAGATAGGAAAACTGAATATGAAATATGGCTTATCAAACTTACATTTGCATTTTTTCATTGAACTTATTTTTAGCAACAATTATTTTAAAGATTATGCATGACTGACATTTTTAAATTACCATTTTCTTAAAAAATCTTTTGTACCCTCTGCAGTACTCCAAAGTACCTCTAGGGGTACCTGTTACTCCCCAAGCATCTGAGAAGCTTTTGAGAAGACCATGAACTTTGTTTTCTGAGCATTTAAAATCAACTTTTAAGTCAGCAGAGCATTTAGGGTTGTATTTAGGTTTTTGTTTTCTCTGTGCGTCGTCTGCCTCTGTCCCTCTGGAGAAATATGAAAGCTGTGTTGGCAATTAGATATGAAAGTTTTGACAGCATTTTACGACTGCATTTTTAAGCTCTGGAAGAAGCTCCCTGATTTCCTGTTTTCCCTGTTTCCACGTCAACACTGCTGAGAAGAATAAACACTGGTCATGCACACAGGAACAAGCTTCGTCAGGCTTTGGCTACACACACATGATAATTCACTAATGTTTCTGGTCTCTTCAAGGGATTTCTCGATAATAACACAGAGATAATTTAACCAGCTTTATCTTATTATTTGTTAAAGCTTTACAGTCTCTTGACAAAGGAAAATGAAACGCATAAAAGCCAAGGTGACTTCACATTGACTTGCTAGTCTTCCAACCACTCAAAGCTCTTTAACACTACATGTCACATTCATCCATTCATTCACTCACTGGTCGCCGAGGCTACCATACAAGGTGCCACCTGCAACTCAGATTTTAACACACTCACACACCGATCCATCGGGAGCAATTCACTATCTTGCACAAGGATACTTCAACATGTGGACTGGTGGGCAACACGCTCTCCCTCTGAGCCACGAAAAACAAAATGGATGTTTATATTTGGCCTGCTGGCGGTCTAAAAATACTAAGCTTTGGATGACAATGTGTAAGTGCAGGACGAGCAGACTTCCTGCTCACCCACGTCTCTCTCTGTCCATCCATATCAGCCTGTGTTTCTCTCTTACAGGAGTGCATACTGTGCAGCGTCTGTAGCGTCGCTCACGAACATCATCACACCTAAACTGTTCGAGGACACGACCAACTGGATCCTTAGGTACATGCCGCCACCATCACAAAACTGTTTTGTGCCTCCATTCCTCCGTAAACCAGGCAGAGTTTTAGTGTGTGTTTTATTTCCTCTGTCTGCAGCTGTCAGAACTGGGAGGGAGGTCTGAGCGGAGTGCCTGGTTTGGAGGCCCACGGTGGCTACACGTTCTGCGGCACGGCTGCCCTCGTCATCCTGGGCAAAGAGCATATGCTGGATCTCAAAGCGCTGCTGGTGAGGAACTCTCATTCACCTGACATTTTCTCACTTTCTCAATCACAGGCACATTTTTGTGGATAATGGGGTGTCACATTTCTGATTCTAAATCGAGAGTCAAACAAATGAGCTGTCAAATTCCCTAATTGAAATCCAAAGATAAGCAATTCCCTTCTCCCCTGTGTGCTTGCGTGTCCAAAGACAAACACAACGCTGACGACATGGCGTAGCTTACCATAGCACGCAGCTGCCCTTTGAGACAACATGGCCACTCGCTGAGTCAAAGTTGACGGAGGAAGAACAGTAGAACTGGAAAATCCTCCCCCTCCTCTAAAGTTAATGGCGTGCCAGCATTTTGCCTTCACCATGAGTTTTGTAAACAATGAATGCGTCATTGACGGAAAAACTAGTTTATAGGCTGAGCTAGTAAACTGAGAGTGAAAGCTGCTTGCTGTCATCTAGTGGCTCTGCTTTTTGTCCCCGACTGACTGATGAAATAAGTCATTATTATTAATTTACAAATAAATTATTTAAATTTGACCAAATGGCTTAAGTGTGATACATTCCAAAAAACGTATCACGCTTGATTCCATGTAGCCCAGTGGTTTTCAAACTTTTTGTTCCCAGGGCACATCAAAGAGCAAGCCCAAAATCTCAAGGCACACCTGTATTTATATCTGTGCACAACAGCCTCTATAATGTGTGTCACTCTTATCACGATGTAAGACAATAAAAATAAGTAGAAATAAGACAGGTAGCTTTCATGATAGAGTCTAGATAGAGTTTCTTTCACTTTTCTTTCAGTGGTTGGTCGACTTCACTGGTGCTTTGTTGTAATTTGCTCTGTACAATAAAGAATCCATTGTCCCGCTCACAGCTTTCTCCTTTTAAATATTATCATCCCTCACACTGGCTGCCAGTCAGGGCTTTTGATGTGTCACACACTTATAATTCCCACGCGTGAACTGCGACAAATAGGTTCCCTGTGAACGTTTTTTAAAACCAAATTAAACTACATGTGGGACCTCATGGATACACTGGTTTGGGTTGGACAACTATCGCATGAATGATTCCAGCTAGAGAGGATACTTTAATCTCCAAATGCAGGAAGTTTACAACACTGACAGGAAGTGTGTTGTTCGAAAAAATATCTTTAAACTCAGTTCTTACAAAATATACATTTACAATTATTAAATCATTACATCCAGTTTCCCTCCTTTAAACAAGTCTAATTAACATCTCTCCACCCATGCTAAGATTACACATGGTAGAAGTTATTAAGAGAGCCAATTCAAATCATCTAAGCTAGCACATGTCGTGATGCAGCACTTAATTAACAAAGCAAACTGGAAGATACACAAACGTAGGCTTCTTTTTAAAGAAGAATCTGAAAATGCAAATGACAGTCACTGACAGGAAATGACAGTGATCTGTTGATATTAACGATTTGAGACTTGATAGTCTAACAAAAGTTAAATCGTATAAATCGAATCAGGACCTCGAAGTGGAAAGTCAAATTGAAGCATGGATTTGGAGAATCTCGAGACCCCTAACAAATAAGTATTGAAATAACATTAAACAGGACCTGTGGTGCTGCTGCATATCGAGTCCTAAAGACAACAATAAAAGATGCTATCAGTATCCGTGACAACAGAGCCTTTGCGTTGAAGCAATATCCCTTTTATAGGCGTCTCACCGCTGTGCAGGGCCGAGCACAAACACACAGCTGTGACAGAATAAAATGTTATAACCCAGAGCGAGATTTCATTAAGTAAAACTACTGATAATGCCTGCTGGAGAGCCATTGTGCTGTGAAATAGTACACAGCCTGGCTCTTTTTTTGTTGCTTATTTAGATAAGATTCTGTCCTGAATGTGTGTTCAGCACCATTTTGTGTCTCGCAGATCTATTTAGAGACGTCGCCGTCAGCGATACCGTGACATTTTTTCATTTTAGTTGTTTATGTAGCCACTGGGCTCTCGGCATATCAGAGGACAAAGCTTCCATCCGTTTTCTTTCAGTGGCTGGAGTTGTCACCATTTGAGATACTGTGTTGATGCCTGTGGGGAAATTCTCTCATCATTTGACTGCTTCCAGAGGAGGACGAGGTTTGAGCAGCGGCCCCGGAGCTTTAGTTTGGGTAGAGCTTTAGAGTTGTGCTCAGGGACTGTGCAGCAGGGCAGATGCTCAGTGACACGGAGCCTAAGGTCATCTGGAAGAGAAACAGAGATGGTGTGTCACCAGGAGGCCAACCTGCAGCGTTTACATCTACTATTGAAAGGAGAAACACAGCTGATGTTCAGAATCAGTGCTTTAATTTCTTTAAGCCATCATTCAGGAAATAAATCAAGTGTGTTTTTTACTTTCAGGCAGGTGGACTAATCTAAGTTCAGATGCCCCCGACAGGGAAATTAGTCGTTAGGAACACCCCCCCTTCTTTAAACAGCTTCACAGATCTGAATATCCATTGACACCCAGCCAAAGTCACAGGTTAACAGAGCGCGCGCTCTCAAGTATCCTCTGTCACTGAAACCCTCCCTGGTAATATGGATTTCTGTCTCAGTGGTTTAACCTGAATGTCAGTGGAGCTGGAGCTGCCAGAGATGGTCTGTGGCGGTTCAGCAAAGGTTGTAAGTCGACACCAGGTCGAGAATATCTACAGCAGCATGACTCACCTGCTGCACGCTGTCGCCTCCGTTGCTGAGCCGTGACAGATGTGTGTCAGAGCAGGTGACACTCAGAGTCCTGTAAGGTTTTATAATGCGAGTGTACAGCTTCTAAAATGTGAGGATTTAATGTCTTTCTCTGCTTTATGTCACTGTAAATCAATTCTCTTTGGGCTTTGGACGAGGGGTTTCTCAGAATAGCCGACTAGTAAACAGTGTGCATCGCTGGAGACTAATCGTGCATCTGTGGTTTCAGCAAGATGCCCAGTAATAAAGCAGTGGCATCTACAGCAAATATACAGCTGGGGGCGCTGTGTGGGCAGTTTTTGTTGACAGTCATAGCTCTGAGTTGGCCTTCGAAGGACGAAGGTGGACATAACTTTGATTGTTGTTCAATATGGATTTGTTTGAACAATCAGTTCTTAAGTTAATAGACAGAATTTAAGGTATGTAGAAAAGTAAAGACTCCTGCTATCCCTGCAAGACATTGGTCACAGGGTTACTGCAGTAAGACTCGCAGCTCAGACGAGCATGCTGGAGGTTTGGTCCAATCAGATCTTCATTTATAAACAGCCTCTCAGAGTCAGTCAAGGATGCTGATATTTCACCTGCAGCCAGGTGGCTCCTGCCTACAATAGTTAACCCTTTACTGGTTGTATTGAAGACCTTTTTGATAATGTGATTGCTATTGGATGAAAAAAAAACCCATATATCTCCTGTGACTAATCACCAAGTAAACTACATTTTGGGGATGGTCGATGACAACTGAAACACAGCAGTTGGAGTTTTAGCCATACAAAGCAAGACATTTAAAGACAGTGAGCTTCGAAGAAAATATGATGGGCATTGCCATTTTCCTCTGCGTTCTGACACTTAAGCTCTAGTCGTCATAACAAATGAATGTTAATATCTCATCTTGAGACATGTCTGAAAACATCCACATTATAAAATCAGAATACATCTGTCTGTAAAATTTTAGATTTAGTCTTAGTCTTGAGACGAAGGTACTTCTGAGTTTTAGCCACATTTTAGTCATTTTTATCCTTCGTAGTTTTAGTCAAGTTTTAGTCGACGAAAACTCATGACATTTTACTAATTACTTTTAGTCATTATGTGCTTGTTTTTGTTTTTTTAATCTCTAATTTAATCCAGTCAGGCTAATTCAGGTATCAAAATTTAGAATCAAGGTGACAGTTTGTATAAAAATTTAATTTAGAAATTTTTTTTCCACAGCTACAAATAATTTCTTCACACTTACAGACTGTTATTTCTCCAGCAGTGTTTGACAGATTTAAGGGGTGATTTACGAGCACACACTTACTGATCATCATTTGCAAAGCTCAACATCTCTCTATTTATGCTCTCAAAAACTTTGACACCACAAATAACTAACCTGTACCAACGTTCATTGTAAACTCTGACTCATCGATCTACCTGTTTAGAGGCAGAAAAATAACTTGTGAATAATGTGTGAGTGTTTTTGCTGGCTAGCAAAACATTCTGGTGCAGACTATTGACTAGAGTTTGCCAGCCTGTCGTTTTGTGACATATGAAGATAATTACAAGCTCACCCGCTCCCCGTTTTCAATGTCCAATAGTTGACCATGAACATTGTCATCGCGTTTCGTCTCATCAACCAAAATGAAACATAGATTTCGTCTTATTTGTTTTTATTATTTTTAGTTCGTCATCATCTCGTTTTAGTCATGGAAAAAAGGTTGTTGACGAAAAAAATTTTCAGAGTTTTCATCAATGAAGTTAACAGTGGTCTCTAATTCACTGCAGCACAGTGATAATGGATTTTTCAAGATTATTTTTGTTTGTTCTCAGTGCCTGGCAGCTAAGAGCAACACAAGACACACTGCATTTTGTTTTACACAGTTTCTGTAGTTGTTCCACTGTTTGCTATTTGTATTTACAAGAGACAGTAACTAAACTTATATTAGTACTGTTTAGTAACTGGGCATAGCTACTGGGGAAAACACAAGTGCCATCTCATTTTCCAGGCAGATCGTACTCGGTGCCAGACAGACTTGTGTGGTGAAAATTAGGCTTATAAGGAACCAGTGTAATCGCATTTGGTGTCATTATTCTGTAGCTATTACATCTTACAAGTCAAGGCAAAAACTTCTGTTTATACTTTTGTATACTTTGCCAGATATTTAATACTGTGTTGTTCTAAAACTGGGCCCAGAGAGTGACCCTGACCCGGGGAACCCACTGGTTGTTCTGGTTGTGAATCATTAACATTGTGGTTACTTGAAGCGTTCTCTGGCACAAGAATTTCCTTCGGGAAAACTAAAAAGTTGTATTGAATTGAATTGAATTTAAAATGGTGCAGTATTGAAGTGGGTGTGAACAAAAACGTCTTTTATGAAGTCGTCCTTTATCGAGTGATGTAGGATGAGTCACGCTGCGTAAATCAGCCCCAGTTTCATCTCTGAAAGAATGAACGAATAATCAACATTGAGAAAAGATTCATTTTTTTGCAACTCTCAAATGTATCTGGCCTCGTTGTACTTTTTTTGTACTTTTGTTGCATTTTCAGGGACAACAATTGACAATCCGGTGATGAGTGTGGACATTTATCTTCTTCTTCTTCTTCTTCCTCTTGAATTTGTACAGCGAGCACAAGGCTGCAAAAACAAAACTGCTCCTTTTGAGTGTTTTCAAAACCTGAAAATGGCAGTTTGAAGTAGAGGTGCAGATGTGTCGCTGCCATTGATTAATCAATGCTAGGTGCTGCATCTGAGTAAATGACCTCAAAGAGCTCAAGATGGTCAGTTTGGCGGCACAATTAAGATCCATGTAAAAACACATTGGCACTTGGTTGGGGTTAATTTGGACCCTTTCTGTCAAGTACAGGGAAACGGAAGCAGCGTAATTCCCACTAAACTCAGCAGCAGCAGCATGAAGCATTTATGATGTAGATTACTGATTAAAAATTAAATGATTCTTTTGAATGTCCTTGTAACTGTAAGAGGACAAAGTTCTTTCCTTCAAAACAATAGTAGAACATTAGGATCTTTGCATGTTACAGCTAAATAACTAGCAATGTTGAAAGTCTCTCCGCTGTAAAGCTGTTTATTTTCGCATAATACTCATTTTCCACACTGTCAATACCACTTTGTTGCTATCTCTTCTCTCCAACAGCGAGTTGACACACACACTGCTGCAGGGCCTCCGATAGCCTCCCGTCACTCACAGTCCTGTCTTCTCGTCACTTGTCTCGTTCGCTCAGGTTGCATCCGGGCTTTTGTGGCACCGTTTTGGTTTCTTACTTGCACTTAACTGCATTTTTGAATGTGTGACAATCTCAGAGGCTTTTGAACATATCAAAGTTAGAAATACCGTGAACCTCCTCGTCCTCCTCCTCTTCATCCCTCCTTCACTGACACTGAGTTTTCCCTCTTCAGTGTCTGGAATGAATCCCTATAAACTAACGATAATGAGCTAAACATTATCCTCCCTCTTCCTCGCAGACAGACCAGACCCCAGCTGGTATTAAACCCAATATTCCATGGTTGCCCAATCCAAGCCGGGCAGACTGGATGTGTACCAATTAGTGGTTTCCGTGGCAACGATACGGCCAATTCCTTTCCAGTTTTGAAAATAAGACATGGCTTTTCTTCGTCCCTTCGCCTCTGTCTCTGGTCCTGTGTGACCCTGCCGGGCTCCAGCTCTGTCTCTGGCAGTGCTCAGGGTCAATGTGATTATAGTCAAAGTGACTCCATCAGAGTTAAACCATCCTCAGAGTTTCCACAGGATGGACATGTGATCCTATTAACTGTGTTTGTCCTGTGTCATCCTCAGAGGTGGGTGGTCAGCAGACAGATGCGGTTTGAAGGAGGCTTCCAGGGCCGCTGTAATAAGTTGGTGGACGGCTGCTACTCTTTCTGGCAGGCTGGACTCCTGCCTCTACTCCACAGAGCCTTATTCAAAGAAGGTACTGTATCTCTGCTCATAGCAAAGCCCCGAGGCTGTGTACAGTGGCTGTACCGTATAATCACATGGACAGGCTTTTGACTACTAATTGCATTTTTTTTTAACTTAATCAAACGTCTTGCTCATTTTTTAATTAGTGTGTAATGACTAAACAAATGGTCTAATCACAACATGTTATTAAACTGATCACTGCAGCTTTCTCCCTCGAGAGTCGACTCAATATCAATTATATTTTCCACACTAACATGTAGAGAAAATCGCTTCACCCGACTTGAGAATTTTCCCACAAGCACACCACAAAATCGATGACATAATGTGATTCTGCTCACCATTAACCAAGAAAACAATCCTTGACAGTATTAAAGGAATACTCTACCCACAAAATAATCATTTGTTTATCAATTCCTCGCCCAGTGTCAGGCTGCTGCATGCCTCTACCAAAACAACTGGACCGAGACCTTCTTGAAGAGGTGGTCTTGGTCCAGTTACAAACGAACTCTGATGCGGTTCCTTTGTGGTGAGAACGTGTTCCGACCTCTATCCGAACCAGCTGCAGTCACATGACACGTTGTTTGGGTTAAACATGAGCATGTTACAGTCCTGGAGGATTATTAATGTGCACCTCCTCCTGTACTGCCTTAATATGCACATTCAGCACATCCAATGCATCAAAACATTGTTTTCTAGTTGGAGCCGCGCCTTGTTTTCAAACTGTATGGTTTGACTAAAATGAACAATGACAGCAATATAGTCCACGATGAGCAGCGCTAAAATCAACCTGTGTAGTTGTCCCTCCATTGTGACATTAGAAAGTGTCACATTTATCTTGCAAGTGTGCTCTTCTTCTACGTTTTGGTTACTTCCTGGATTTTTCCCACATGGATACACACCGTGCGATACGCACAAAGGTCTCACAGCAAGTAAGCAGTAAGAGTTTTTCCTCCTGTGTTGGCTTGTGTTTATCCCTGCTACACACAATGAATGTCAGTATGATAAATATGGACTTGTCATTTCCAGTTTAACCAGTTTCTCACCATAAATCTGAGGTGCTGGAGGTCATGTTTAACTTCACATGGAATGCTGATGCATTTTAAAGACACTGATTATCACAGTTTACAGTAAACAAGGTCGTCTTGTAGCAGGCACTGCCCAGGGAATGCATCGTACTGTACAGTGGGAAGTAAAGAGGGAGATGGGGGCTAATTGCAAATAAGCTGCTGAAAGAGCACGTCACAGTAACTCAAAAAAATATTCGTGTTTACATTTGAAATGTCATTTTTATTATTGCATTTTCACCTGGATTTTTGATTAGATCTCTGATTTTCTCTCTCATTCACTTCACAAATCCCTGCTTTAATTTGACTTTTTGTTATTTTTTATTTTTATTATTATTATTTAATTAATCTAGTTAGTTTTAGGACAAAAAGGGAAACTAGTGAGCATGATGTTTCACGTTTGGCTGAACTGTGTTTGTGCAGGAGAGTCGGAGCTGAGTCGGCAGCGGTGGATGTTTGAGCAGCAGGCCTTGCAGGAATACATCCTCCTGTGCTGTCAGAACCCAACAGGGGGCCTTCTGGATAAGCCTGGCAAGTCAGTACCGCACCATCTGGACACACACACACACACACACACACACACCCCACATTAAAGGCTGGTGACACTATCAAATGTAATCACACGGTTTTCACTCATTCACATCATTAACTCTCTCCTGTGTTGTTGTGTTTTTATGTGTGCAGGTCCAGAGATTTCTACCACACGTGTTACTGCCTGAGCGGCCTCTCCGTAGCGCAGCACTTTGGGAACATGGACCTCCATCACGAGATGATCCTTGGCAGGGAGGAGAACAGATTGGTGAGGCTGCAGCAGGGCTGGGAGGGAGGAACGGCTGAGCGAGGGTGGATTATTTCAGAGATGGATTATTTACTATCAAGAATGGATCCAGTTTTAGGAGAAACAAATGACTTCTCTCCGGTTCCAGTTGAAGTAATTTGGAAACTTTGTTACACCTATTACATGAGCTGAAATACCTCTTTATTGAAACTACCTGTCATGTTTTAATTATTGTAAACTAGGTGTGCTACCCATGTACCCATTACTCTGTCTCGACCTCTCAGCCACCTTGCAAACTAGTCTTTCTGCACAGTCAGCCGGCAGGTGGTGCTTAAAGGAATCGGACATTTTGTAAAACTCTGCATATTCTCTGTCCTGCTGAGAGGGTACCTGCCAGCCGTGTACCACCTGCGGTACAAGTAGCCCTGGTTAGGAATCACTGGTTGTTACATTCTGCTGCAGGAGCTGCAAGAAAAGCTCCACAGTGACTCTTGAAGTGACTCGTGAAGAAAATCAAAACATTTTTTATTCCCAAATTGCTGTCAAGTGGCCCCAAATAATCAGCATTAGTCAGAGGGTTATTTTATTAATTAGCAAACAACATCATTTTGATGATTTAAAGGAGTCTCCTTGAAAATGAAAAAGAAAAAAAAAAATCTAAATGAGCTGAACGCCTTTTAAAGTCTGATTTTGCCTCAGATGCAGTCGCACCATTTCATTTTTCCACCAGCAGTAAATAATTAAACTATTGGCCGTCTTTCATCTGCCATTTTTGCAGCACACAGATGTATTTTCTGATGAATTTACTCAAGAGAGCATGACGCTGTTCCTCATTTCTGCACCTTTGAATGAAAGACGTGCCTTTAATTCTCAGCGTGATGGTCTGTGGGTTCACTTCCTGATCATCGGGGTGCATTCTGATGCAAATTTAAAATGAGAAGCACTGACGTCTGGGTGGTGCTGAGAGTAAGATGTCATGTGGTTTGACTTTAAGATTTCAGTGGTGTTGGTTTTATTTTCCTGTTTCCTGTTTTATTACTGGCACACAGAGCTGGTTACAGTAAATCTGCCCACGGCATATGCACACAGCACCTCTTAGGTTATAGCACATGAGTCTGCAGCCGATGTGCACAACAGTTGGTTTGTTTTATTGTGTCTTCAGTAAGAGTGGATATGTACGTATAAAGCCACAGGGTGTGGACAAAATATTAGGGACACAAGCTCAGTTTAATAAATCAGCCCTGCAACAAATGCTGCCTCAGTACGCATTATTACATCTTCTCCTTTTTTCAGACGTCATCAGGGAAGTGTTGATTCAACACTGGAAAGTTTGGAGGCTGCACAAGTGGTGGTGTTGCATTAGACTGCATTGCACTGTTTTGTCCCCACCACAGACAAAGGTTGACAAAATACAGGACAGGACAAAGGTGGTATTTATTGCAGGGCTGTTGTAATGTAAAAAAAAAAAAAAAGTGGGGATGCTGTGTAAAATGTGAATAAAAACAGAATGCAATGATCTGCAAATCCTTTCAGACCTTCAGGTATATTCAGTTGAATTCAGTCCAAAGACGAGATATTTAATGCTCAGACTGATACACTTTGTTTTTTGTAAATATGCACTCATTCTGAGTTTGATTCCTGCAACATATTTTAAAAAGGTGGAATAGAGGCATGTTTACTGCAGTGTTACATCACCTTTTCTTTTAACAACACTCAGTCAGTGTTTCGGAATGAGGACACTACAGCCCAGTTTCCACCAAACACTTTCAGTATGGTACCTTTGGAACCAACAGTAATCCTTCAGACATGGTACCTAGACTCTTGCGTTTCAACTGCAAACAGTACTCTTAAATGTGGGCGGGGTTGTTGTCACTCACTGCTCTGTCCAGCACTCACTGTATTTCCTCATTACCAGTGATACAACTGGAAATCTGCACTTTGTTTATCGTCCACAGAACACTTGAACATCCACTTATTACTAAAAGTGTATGTCATATAAAAACTAAAGTGATGGTCAAAGTTGTCACAGTGAAATTTAATGTGTGTTGATGGATTCACGACGTTCACAACTCATGCATTGAATAACATTACAAGTTAAAGTTCCACCTTAAAAGTTGCCGGCAGTCGACCCAGTGAATTAAGTTATGTTTTCTCTGACTCCAGCTGCTGTGAGAGGCAGCAAAACATCCTTTCATTTTATAGTTACAGTTTACTAATAAAACTCTCCACAGTATGAACAGTGGTTACATGAGCCTCAAAACCAGCCACAGCTCAGCCCTGAGCAGAGTGACCGTCCTCTATTGACCAATCAACAGACTGCAGTGTTCACAGCTCCACCTTTTAGCACCAGATCTGTGTGCTAGGTACCCCAACAGAGGGGGGACCAAAAATGGCGACGATATGGAACGGTTCTATTGGTACCATCCACAACTTTTCACAGTGGAAACGGAAAAAATTGTACCAAACTGTACTGTACCGTACGGCTCGGTGGAAACCAGGCTTAACTGTAGTAGTTTTAAAAGTAAAAATTTTTTCTCAAGATTCACAAGCGGCCCCCAAACTCTTTAAGATTTAAAGCCTGTCTGTGTGAAAGAATGGGCCAAAGTCTGAACACTGTGAGAGATTAAGTTTCTTCATACAGCAAGCATCTTTTATCGCAAACAAAGGCCTCTCCCATAGTTGAATACATTTCAGTTAGCATGTTATGCTAACATTTGAAAACATTTTTGACGTGTTGAATACTTACTTGCCTCCACTGTATGTAAAAAAGGATTTGCAAATCATTGCACTCTGTTTTTATTTACATTTAACACAGCGTCCAGTCTTTTTTGGGATCAGGCCTGCATGTAACAGCTGTTTTTATTTGCCGTCAGTAGTTCAAGGTCCACACAGTTTAATATATTCAACATTATACTTCTAGTAGCTAGTTTGCTGCCTCTGTCATGTAGCTGTCCGTCGCTCACTCTACAGCAGGTAACACCACTTCAAAATAAAAGCTCTGTGGCAGAACTTCACTGCACTTCAAAATAAAGTGGGTTTTTTTTGTTGTTTTTTTTGTTTTTTTTTACAAATTTGACACATTGTGAGTCACTGGGGGTCCATTTAGAATAGACCCTCGACCCACTTTTGGACTGCAAACCACCAGTTGGGAACCACTGTGCCAAGCTTGTTATGTTTGAGGGATGTTTTTGTTTCATAAACATTTAGAATAAACAGTTTACATACAACTTTATACAGTGTGGAAGTGTTTAAAGAAATGGATACTTAAGCAGACCAGTCATGTTCTGAAGTAATCAATGAAAAGTCTCCATGGACAGAGGAGTACGGTTTACACTGCACTGTAACTTAAATGTACTGTAGAGGTAATACTGAAGCTGTAATTACACCCAGATTAAATAAAGCTGCTGGAAATTTGGGCCCAGAATAAACACAAAAACAGATCAATAGAAGCAACCAGAAGCTTTAAAATAAAATATTCTGGTTCAGCAGGAGTCCGATTTTCCTCTTGTTCTCTCTCGTAGGCTCCAACTCATCCAGTTTACAACATCTGTCCAGAGAAGGTGGCTCAGGCCCTGCAGTTCTTTCACCGGCTGCCCGTCCCTGATGACAACAGACAGCCAGGAGCCTCTGCTGACGACACACCGTCGGACTCCGCCACTGCCTCCGGACCAGACGACCATCAGTCCTAGTTAGTCATTGGTGGAGACGTCACTGTGTGTGTGTGAACCAGCCGACTCTGGGGAACGGGCTCGAACCAGCAAACAGCAGTCAACAGTCTGATGTAGACGAGCCCTAAATAAAAAACGGTCAGAGGGTCGACCGTCGGTAGAAATGAGGGCTGGAGTTTAGGAGGAGTTTGCCTGAATAAAGGTCAACAGTTGTGTGTGGGCAGCTTAGCATTCAACTGAATTTGTGCTTGCAATGCCTCATGTTTTCATTCTCTGAAATAAAAGGGAGACTTGGTAAGGTTTCAGTATGAATAAAACTTTATATAGCAATTTTCATAATGGTGTTATAAAATGATTTGCAATTTCACACACACTCCAGACACATTATTACTTTAAAAACACTAAGATACAACAGATAAAACACATTACACACACCTCAACATCTAAACAACATCTTTATTATCTTTGCAAAAACCAAGACTGAAGCAGGGCTGAAACTCCGACTGAGCACCTTCAGGTTTGGTCCTCAGTATTTTCTCTGGTATTTTATCCACCTTTGGGAGAGTTTACAGTCTAAAGTGACACATGGTGCATATTTTTTGACTCAGTATATTTAAATTGTTATTTTTAGGACAACAAACTGGAAGAATAAAGGATTTGCTGTATCTCCACTAGAATTTTATATTCTGTCATTTCCTTCAAAAACATCTGCAAAGAACTACAAATAACACACACACACACACACACACACACACACACACACACAATCCATTGGATTTATTACAAATTAAACAAGCAAACAAGACAACAAAAATCCCAGTCTGAGAGGCAGCAGGACGAGCAGTCCCCACACCAGAGTCTCTGCTCTGCTGCTGCACAGGAGCTCTTAAGCCCCTCCTCCACTCCATGCTCAGGTGTGCTGCACCTCGTTAACTAACGCAGCACACCTGGGCAGATCTGCAGTGGAGGGAAAAGGGACAGCAGCACATAAGACACACAGCTCCATTCAAATCAAACTTGCAGAACAATCAGCTTACTCAGTAAATAAAATATGATCCAAATAATTAAACATGTTAGACCTCCTGTTTGGGGTCAGCATGGGGCTGTTAGACTTTGACTCATCCAGGCGACGTCTCTTCCTCAAAGCAGCAAATACAAACACTGCATGTCTGAAATAAGAAAAGGCAGATTCACCATGTTGCATTGTGGGTAGGCAGGTTGGCTACTGGTTGTTGGTTACACATGACACAACCATCAGCTGGCCCAGTCTGCAGTCTGTTTTCCTCCACATAGTTAAAGACTCCACACTACAGTGTAAGGGGAGAATGGTTACATAACAGGACATGAAAGGACAGTGTGCCCTCAGTCTTTATTGCAGACACCTGCCAGCATCTCTGGAAACCAGAAAAACCTGAAGTGATGTTTGCCTGCTGTTCGTCTGGTCCTGAGAGCTCTGCTGCAGCAGTTGTGGCAGTGAGAGGGGGGAAGGTGACTGATTATTAGTGGTAGTACAGAGCCGGTTTAAAACAGGCCAGGCATTGCTGCTACTAGCTTTCTCATAAAACCACTCATAAAATGATATATAAATACTAAATGTATAGCATGTCCAAATTGTGCCAAAGTTGACGCTACACGTCCCTGGGTCCCCAGTAATACATCTTTGATTGCAATTATTTTATCCTGGAGAATTGAGACATGAAATTGCATCCCATACTTGTCATAGGTGTGGACTCAAGTCACAAATTTGATGACTTCAGAACTCAACATAAACTCCTACACCAATGACTTGTGACTTCGCTTGGACTTGAACCTTTTGACTTTAAAATACTTGATACCTTCATCCAACCCCAAATATATAAAAATATATTATTTAAAAAGGTTGCCACACATCAAATTCCCTTCATTTTTTGAATCAAGTAACAATGCTTTCCACTCCCAGCAAGTCGACACTTAATTCCCCAGGGGTCTCATTTAAAAACACTGCGTAAGCACAAGTGTGGCCCAAGGGAGGCGTACGCCACTTCCCACGCAAAAGTTGTGATGCATAAAAACAGACTTGATGAAACTTTGTCCCATGCTTACAAACATTTTGTAGATGGGAAATTGGCGACTCAGATGGTGAGATGGAAGCCTGATTGTAATAAGTGTTGAATATTTTTTGGCACACACCATTTTTGGGTTTGAGTATGGATCCTAAGCATTCTTTTAAAATAGGACCCCAGATATTCTTAGTATGAACCAATTTGATGGCATCCAATCAAGCTGAAGCAAAGAAATATGAAAAAATTATGTTACCAAGGACCAGTTGGAAAAAAATATACACAAGATAATTTAATTTGTGTACAAAGACATTGCAGCAGGTGACAAAAAACAAATTGCAGCAGCCTGTGCAAAGCATGTAGGTGGAACATCACAGAGACGCAACAACTTATAACTTCATACGACATTTGAACAGTAAGTCAAGACTAATATTAACATAGTGAGTGAGCTAATTCTTAGCTAATGTTAGCTTCACAGCCAAATAAATTTTTAACAAAGTTATTTTAACAGATACTTATTTTAAAAAGCATTCATGAGTTTTTTAAATTTAATATATTATTACTCTGTTGGTAAAATGGCATTAGATTTGATGAAGAGTGCATTATGACTTATAGAGATCAAAACTCAAAAGTTAGAGTGTTTTCACACTTGGTCCTTTTTTAACAAACCAAACTCAATCCTCTTAAAGTGCACCGAAAAGTGGACGCATTGTCAGTTTATTTGAAAGAGGACTCAGTCCTCTTTCTGTTCACACTATACTGACATAGTTTTGTGTTTACTTTGATGCTGCACTGCAGTGCAGTTATGAAGCCCCTCGCTTTCAGATGAACTTAAAATCAGAGGAAAACCTTAGCGTTTCTGTGCCGTAAACTGTTGTCGTTAAATGTATTCTACATTCCACATCTGGAGACATGCATTATCTTCTATGGACCAAACTATTCCTCGTCTTGCGTCCTTGCAAGCATTTACAGGTTGACGTGGTTTTGTCTGTTTTTTCCAAGCATCCCAGTGCAACAGCATGTGATCTAGAGGGCTAAATACATGGCAAAGAGCACAGCCAATCAGGAGCGCTTTGTGTTCACAAGGCACAGGTTAAGCAAACTGCACTGCGGACTTTAAGTGAATCGAGGTGGTCTGAGTTCTCTTGGAGTGATCACATATGGACAAAAGTGCTGAGTCACCTCTTTGCGTCGGCTTAGAGGGCTGTAAAGGACCAAGTGTGAGAACACCCTTGAATGCAAAGGCTTGAGACTTGCATGCAAACCACTGACTTGGTCCCCTATAGACAACAGGAAATGTTATTTAACACTTTGGTCTGTAAGCTAAAAAACCACACGGAGCGTATTAAAGGATAAAATAGTTTATTTTATAGTCTCATAGTAAAGGTAGGCCTCAACTTGCAAGACAATTGTTGGCAGTATGTACAACATACTTGTAATTTCCATGGAATGGAATCGGACAAACAAAGACCTATTACACTAATTATATCCTCCTAAATGGAAATAAAATGGAAACAATATACATACACACACGTTTCCTAGACACGCAAAAATGCTTCCTTTTTTTCCTTGGGGGGGGGGGGATTCAGCAACATTGATTTTTACTGTGTAAAGCACGACACATCGACAGGGGTTAATTTGCTTCCTTGTACTGCAAAAGACGGGAGCTACCTTTTTGACATTCAATACCTATTTCATACCCTTAAGGAAAACTACATGTGACAAATTGGCATTTTCCCATGACTCGTGAGATTACTACAAAATGCATAACATACTTTAGAACTTCAAAACATCCAATCAATGCTCTTTTTTTTAATGATATATAAAACGAGATGCCTAACGTATTCAGCCACCTAAAGTCATTCACTACTTCAAGCTAAAGGACAAATTACGATACAGGTTTAGGAATATTCTCCTTCAAAACATCAATTTCAACAAAGGAGTCATGTTTTCTCTTTTTTTCTGTTCTTTAAATCTTGTGTTAACAAACGTGTCAGACAGAAAACATCTGCAATCCAGTGGGCCTGAGGTGGGTATCATCACTTTAAGATTTGCTTCAAAGCATCTTCACATTCTTTAGTGGAAAAAAGTAAGCTACAAATGTTTGATTTTTTTTTTTTTTTATTTTAAAAAGGTAAACTTCTCTGGGACAATTTATCTAGGTGTGTGTGTGTGTAAATTCTAAACAGGTTTTTATCAAGAATAACAAAATAAACAAAAACAAAAATATATAATATAGCAGTGCTTGGAGTACGCCAGGCGCACCCTTCCCCCCCAAAAAACAACCCGGGGAGGAGGAGGGGCTTTATTGAGGGTACAAAAAAAGCATCAAGTCCTTAAGTAGCCAAGCTGCCTCTTTTTGGGTTTTGGATTGTAGATGTTGCCGGAGGGGGGGAAATACCAATGATGGAAAGAAAAGAGAGAAGGAGAGGGATGGGGAGAGGAGGGGAGAAAAACCTGAAGCTCTCTACATGGACTGAAGCAGTCATCTTCCACCCTGCTGACTTCCTCCCTCCTGTTCGTGGAGATCGGGTGGAGAGAGAGACAATTGTTGCGGCGGTGTGAGGAGGTTAGAGGGGTCATGAGTCTCCAGTGCGAGCCCACCCACAGATGGAGGAGAGAGAGCGAGGAGGACGGTGAGGGAGGCCGGGGGGTGGTGGTTGTTGGCATGAGAGAGGGGGGAGGGGAGGGGTCGATGAGCCTCGATGGCTGCGCTTCCTCTTGCCCTCCTTTGTGCCCCCACCGCCTCAACCTTGGCTAGGTTTTAACCGACTCCACTCTCTAGCTGGCCTCCACGCGCAGCTTCTTCCTGTTGGGAGGCTCCGACTCGGCCTCGGACTCGGAGCTGGAGTCAGAGCCCCCGTCGAACGCCGACACGGCGCTGCCTTTGGGGTTGGTGTACAGGCTGCTGTCAGACGAGGAGTAGCTGGCCTGGAGCTGCGCGGAGCCCTTCACCTTCTCCAGAGCACGGACTGCACGAACACACACAGGAAGAAACAGGGAGGAGGAGGAGGGTGAGGAAGGTCAACGGCAGGATTTCAAAACATGACTCAACATGCTGTCCTTAAATGGACCCAGTCTAACCAGCACATCTGTGATGCTGACCAGTGGCAAACAGTCTCCACAGATGATCTCAGAATACAAAATGGATATTGTTGTGTTGCACCACCAGTTTTTAAATAACCCTGCTCTGCTGAGTGGGAAGCCCTCAACAGAGATTTCCTCTGCATATCCAGTCATGCCCCATCTTCCAGCTCGCCTCTGTTCCACTGCCATCTGATACTCATTGTATTTACTTTCAAAAACCTGCCACACATTCATCAGATTTTCAATTAATACTCCAAGTAAAGGCCTCCTGCCTCTGTGCGTGCTGTTATAAAGGCTCCTCTGTCCAGCTGCATGTGCATGCGAGTGCCCCCCTTCATGTGTCAGACTATATATAAAGATGTACATTGCTTCTCCACTGTGGGAGGAAGTGGAGACGTGTTGTCCATCTTTATATACAGCCTATGACTGACACATGTACAAAAATGAAGGTTAAATATCATGGATATTGCTGCTACCATCTGGCACTGGTGACATCATTTGGAGCCAGAGTCTGCGCGGTAGCAGTCTACATGGTATTAAGTCCACCCAGACACCAGTCCAACATGTCGTGCAGCACCACTGATTTCGAGCACACTGATTTGGCACATACAGCTGTCAATCTTGATGTCAACCCCCTTTTTATAGCATCAAATAACGTATTAAAAACAAACTTAGAAAGATTAACACTTGAACATAAAGCAGCGTGATGAGAATGACCTAAAATGGCGGAAAATCCATCTTTGGGAGAAATTTATTTGCCATGTACTTTGAGTTTTTAGTTTGGCCCATGTCCCATCCGCTAATGTGCAGGAGTTGGGGATTATGACCTGTACTGCAGCCAGCCACCAGGGGGCGATCGAGGAAGAGCTGTCATGTTCACCTTCATGTACTGTCTGTGGTTCCACTGGTGAGCTTATCATCGCTCTGCACTGCGCTCGTAGCAAATATTCCTGATAATGCTAGCCTAACCCAGCAGCACAGAGGATGGGCATCACAGAAACATAAACGCCCATCCTCCCATCCCAGGTGTTTCTGTTGTGAGCACTGTTAGCCACCTCCATGTTTGCTTGTGACATGGGAGATGAGAGCCATGTGCAGGCAATCCCAGCCAAGTCTCTTAGAGATATCGAACCTTTTCACAAGATGCAGTGATGTTCACGGCTACGACGACCACTGAGGTCACGTTCTGTTTATTCCTCAGGGAATTTGGTAGTTTTAGTGCTATTAACAACAGATCTTACTCCATAATGGAAGATTAAACATGGTGGGCTTTTAGGATTATAAATATTTGGACTTAATATATTTTATTTCTGAAATAAATATTTTCCAAAAATATTTTACAAAAATTTAAAACAGCATTAAGGGTCCAGTGTGTAGGATTAAGGGAGATATATTTGTTATATATTTGTATATTGTTATTATTATTTATAGTTTGTTTTTTTTTACCGTTTAATCACCTAAAAACAGGAATGATCATGTTTTCCTGACCTTAGAAGGAGCTGCTTATGTCTAAATAGGGAGCAGGTCCTCATCCACAGAGTCCGCCATGTTTCATTAGCAGCTCAGATCGACTCAGATCGGGCTATTCGCGTTGGCCATCGCAGCTAGCAGCCCTGCTGCAATAGCCAAACAGCGTCGCAAGAACGCTAAGCTTAACGAGAAAGTGCTTTACTTAGTGTTCTACCGGTTTTAATCGCTGAGTCATTTTGTTTTGGAGAGGAACAGACCTCTGCAGATAAATCTACTCCCGGTAAAAATCTCCTGAACGTCTGGATCTTAAGTTTCAGAGGAAAAGGTGAGCACAGATTGGGCTAGTGACCTGTCAACGATGAGCCACAGAGCATAGGAGAAACCCTGATTTGTAATGTAACACTGCTTTCTGCAGTGTTTTTACTGGTTTTAATCACCTGGTCCATTTGTTTTGGAGAGGAAGAGACCTCTGCGGATAATTCAACTCTTGCTTAAAACCTCCTCAACAATGAACACTAAAGGCTGGTTCCAATCTGCAGTCCTCACCACAAGATGGCACTAAATCCTACACACTGCTCATTTAGGGGAAACCTGGGGATGTGTTTCTGGGGCTGATATTAATGAATAAAACATTATTTAACTGTTTTAAAAAGTGAAGATCTAAATTAAATAAGAAATCAGGGCAGGCTGGGAGGGCTCTGATTGAGTATTTTGAGAATCCTGGCTCAAGTCCTGCAGGCATCTCAGCCGCTGGCACGCTGTCAACATTTGAAAGAAAACACACTGAGTTATAAAAGCTAAATTAGGCTCGGAGAGGGGCTAAACATTGGCTTTCTACTTATCTGATGAGTTGTGGTGGCACAAACACTTTGATGTTGAGACTGGGACTTCATGTTCTCAAAACTATTCACCCACATGCTCTCTTATCACTACAATCACTGAAACTCTAAAAAACTCTAAAAAAACTAAACTAAAACAAACATGGCGGTGGAGCATTTGCATTTCCTCACACACACTCTCTCTGACTGTGGCAGGTCAAATTTAATTAGCTAATACTCACAACCACAGAAACCTCACCACTGCCCCAAACTGAAGTTCTGAAAACAAATGCAGTCATGTAGAGCGCCTGAGGAACACAGTGACAGGAGAGGTGGCGTTGTTACCTTGCTGCTCCAGCAGTGCGTTCTGCCTCTTCAGGTCGTCGATGTCCTGCTGGTGCGTGTGGTTTTTTCGCCTCATGTATTGGATGTACTCTGTGGCTTTGTCTAGGATTTGAGCTCGAGACGCCTGTTTGGTAGACTGCTGTTAGTGACACATGCAAAAATTGAAGCAATGACGCAAGTATACAGAGTTCTCATCACATTTTTCACACAGTCATAACTCCTATCATGATACTGCAGACTCAAACTACCACATGCCAAATCTAGGACACCGCTGTGTGTTTCTGCACAGCTTGCCTCCTCTTAACCTCTCAAAATTCCTGCGGCACTTCTGTCTGACATCCACAGGCTAGGTCACAACCCTGACACATTACTGTCAGCGTGTTCGCCGCGATTACAGCAAACAAAAGTGCCGCAGCAGCCCGTCAGCTGGCTGCAAATCAGCTCCTAAATCTTCACAGAAAACAGACATTTGCTTCATCTCTAATTAATGCTGCCTCGCTGTAGAGCTTCTCTTTTGTCCACGAGCTATCTGGCACCGCCAATTATTGACTTAATATCAGCATCACAGAGATTTGTACTCATTAGGGCTGGGTATCATTTTCTGTAGTAGTGTGGACACAAGATTCAAGTTTCTGTATCAATACCAAAACCCCAGTTTCATTCACTTTTTTATCACCTAAGAGCAAGTCGCCTTCCTGTTATGTTATACAGTTTATTTAAAATCTTTATTAAATAAAACCCTGTTTGGGGCGTCGGTGGCTTAGTGGTAGAGCAGGCGCCCCATGTACAAGGCTGTTGCCGCAGCAGCCCGGGTTCGAATCCAGCCCGTGGCCCTTTGCTGCATGTCATCCCCTCTCTCTCTCCCCCTTTCACGCTTACCTGTCCTGTCCAATAAAGGCAAAAATGCCCTAAAATATATCTTTAAAAAAATAATAAAATAAAACCCTGTTCATACCAAAGATTTGCAATGACAGGAGTTGAAACTTGTTCTGAAAATCTGCTAGTTTAATCCAACGCAACGAGATGAGATGGTGTATCGTCTCCATAGCTACAACTCTCTGTACTTGTGTTCAATTTCTAGCTTGTTGGGAGCAAGTAACGACTGAGGCCTTTGTGTTTCTGAGTGTGACATGCACACATAAACCCAACAGCAGCATAGATTTTAATTGTGGAGCACGTCAGCCATCGTATTGATTAAAAAAAGAAAGCGAAACAATGGTGGGGGCAGAGGGCAAGTAATATAACTGGTTTATTACCTAACCCTGTAGCCCTTTTTACACAGAGACTGCATTATAGGGCTGCAATGAAGTCCCTTCATCACACCTGCTTTGCTCTTTTATACAGAACTAAACAACAGCAATATCATGGCGCCCAAGTCTGTGATTTTAGACTGCATGTCAGCGTCCTGAAAGCTAAAGAGGTGACAGGCGTGACGTAACAACAGTGTCAGCCTCTAGTTTGACATATAACAGTTGCATCGACAGCGCTTTAATGGGATAATGTGGCAATACCAATCATTTGCCGTCTCTGTCATGTGGCAGCTGATCTCGCCCTCTGGTTGGAGGCTAAGGAGCTCCTGGACTTCTTTGTTTTCCCAATTTGCAAACATTTTCAGTTGCTGTTCATCTTCTTTGAGTTAGCTGCTAGCTATATTTTTAAAGCGGCTGTACACATGCTGGGTTTTTTGCACCCTCAAATTTATTGTTTTCAATGTAGATGCACGGCAGGCAAGCTCAAACGCCAAAGCGATGCCGTCTAGTTCAACTTTTGGAATGCAGCAGCGCACACTGCACGTCATGTGACGAGGAACAACCAATCGCAATCGACTTCAATCAATAAATATAGTCTGATAAATACGGAAAAGTTGATCATGTTAGTGCAGGGCTACTCAGAGCTTTTCTTCTGTCCTACGTACAATAGGCCTACACACTTATAAACAGTGCCTGGAAGAAGATCAGCTCTGCACTTAGGATTTTAGGTAAAAAGGCTATGATACAGTGCTTGTTAAGGTTGCTTTGCAACCTCAGACACAACCTGTCATCGAAGTCTTGAAAGCTGGCTCAAAAAGGCACAAAAGTAGCGCCCAGTGCCTGACATCGCATTTTCCAGGCAGTTTAAGACGTGGCATGTGTACGGCCCCTTAGTCTCCCAGCAGTGGGTCACATATTTAACACGTCATTAAAATGTCACACCCGTCCCATTCTGCTGGCTGTCCCTTTTACACAGACATCAATTCTGCACTGTTACTACCTCCGCTGCTGGCTTTCAGACAAGACAACTCTGTCCCACTATTCCGTGACCGTACCTTTTAGACAGAATGGCAAGGTGGAATAACTCCGCAACATCCCCACCTTGAACAGGCAGTGTTAAAGGGCCCCGTGTAACAATGGTGACACCAACTACCACAGCAGTCTTGAGAACTTGATGCTACAGACAGATTTTAGTCTGTAAAAAGTACTTGAGGTTTGGTACCCAGCCCTAATACTCTCTTAATATTCTGTTTCCTCTCACAGGAAGAAAAATGCTGCATGCTGGCCCTAAATCAGAGCTATAATGGCAGGATGGTCCTGGGAGAGAAGAGAGGGTCGAGCACTGAGGCAGCTGTAACCCAACACTTCTTACAAATGATCAGCAAATGTCCCTCACATCATCTCATCAGCCCCCCGCCCCTCACACGGTGTCAGAGCCATGAACTGGTCTTTAAGGGGAAACTAAAACCCTGTGTGCCCAGTTCCTGAACCAGCTCTCCAAATATTCTCAATGTCATGGATGTCAAAACAGGAAGAGAGCAACAAAATTTCCCCATAATAACTTCCTGATGCTGGTCCAAGTATTTAGACTGCATCACTGTTTCGCTGCTGCCAATCTGCACTCGTCCTCCACCATCTGCCCTCCGCCCAGTCCCTTCAACTACTTCTCTCCACTGACACACACACAGCCAAGTAAAGACATCTGCATCTCTGTACATTCATTAAAATTACATCATGGCAGAAACACACTCATCCCTAAATATCCTCTGCTGTAAAGACCTCACAGAACATACCACAGTATTATACTTCACCTTTTAGTAAAAACAACATGGCAAAAGTTCAAAAATTTCTTACATGAGAGCCTGAACATCGTGTGCCTGGAGGAGCTGCAGGCTGAGCTGTACCAACCTTTTCTCCCTGCAGGGCAGGTACCGAGTCCCGGAGGCTGTGAAAGCTGTCTTTGATGTGGTCCCTACGTTTGCGCTCCAGTGCATTGTGGTGTGCCCGTTTGTCT
Organism: Epinephelus lanceolatus; assembly: GCF_041903045.1. Lineage (NCBI taxonomy): Eukaryota > Metazoa > Chordata > Actinopteri > Perciformes > Serranidae > Epinephelus > Epinephelus lanceolatus. The sequence goes on from NC_135746.1 coordinate 25,222,224, forward strand.
GCCTGCAATGAGAAGAGTCACAAGGCCTTAAGCCTGGCAGCAGAGCAGCGTGGGCAGACGACAGCGGGCATCCGTGGTCGACCTACACAAACGGCTCTGCTGCCTTTACAACAACACCCCCAGTGTAACCCCAACCAAAATATATACAGACATCTTTCTATCCATCACATCGGATCTGAACGACAAGTTAGCGTGAGATTTTTAGTAAGAAGCCAACATTTACTACATCAAAGCCCCAGTGATTATTTTCATTACTGATTTATCTGCCAACTATTTTCTTGATGAATTGCTCTGTAAAAAATACCTTTCACAAATTCCTCAAGCCCAAGGTGACATCTTTATAACTGCTTGTTTAGTCTGACCAACAGTCAGAACCCTACAGATTTTTTATTTACCATCACATAAGACCCGCTGATGAAGTGTGTATCGATTAATCAACTAACTATTCCAGCTACAGACAAAATACTGATCTAACCCTAATTTTTAAACGCTTATAATTCATCAAAAACCTTGACGTAATTATTCTTGGTTGCACGACATCTTTACTAAAGATAACAACAACTTCAGTATCAATCAAACCTCAGACAAACAACTGTCACATTCCGAGGACAGCTGTTATTTACATTAAAGCTTAAACTGAAGCCGACATCAAACCTTGACATACTAACACAAGTTCTTGTGTTGGTTGCTGATAAGGATGCTATTGTTTGGTGGCGACCTAGTGAAGTCGGTCACAGTCTGCTACACAACAAAAGGAAAGAAAATCCTGCAGTAAATATTTGTGTACTCTGGGCGAAGCCAGTGAGTAGATCAAATTGAAATACTAAAAGAAAACGAACACAAAAACTGCAATGTGGCAGCAGCAAAATTGACAAAATTCACATAGTTTACATACAGATTGCTGATGAATATATATATATATATATTTATTTATTTATTTTTGGAGAATGTTACTCAATGTATCAAGGGGGTCACAGGACTAGACTGTAACAGCTGCCAGGTTGCCATTTTGAGAAATCAGCAACTACTTTTTGGATGATTTAGCAAATAAAATACAAAAAAACAGGGATAGCAAAAACAGAATGTGTAACCTGAAAAAAATGAAAGATATTGGATGCATTGGTGATATCTAAATATTGCCATTACAGTCAGGACTCGATAGTGTGTTGGTGCGTTTACTCGTGTGTGAAAAAGCAGCTGTTTTAGAGCCAAAGCAAATTACGTTGTTTGACTGAGGGTCGACACCTTCAACTAACCCGTCAACATCACAAACAAATGTACTTATAGATCAACTAACAAAGAACCAGATGAACCTGAGCTAGTAGATATGATAAGAAAAATATGATCAGATAAAACGCAAACTACCATTAAACTTAGATTAAAAGACTAGTCCCAATTTAAGTCCTTTTTCCTAGCCTGGTGTAGCTACAGATTTTGACAAATAAAGGTCTGTCTCAATTAGAGGCCTGGTCTGGTTGCCAAGCAGTTCATTTTTATAGAAGTTCTTTGGATGTATAAAAAAGGCTGTTGGCTACCCACTTGAGCTAATGTTAGCTGTTTAGATCGCACATACACAGTTTTAAAAGTTAGCTCGGTTCATTCTACTGCACCCATGAGTACCAGAGAAGACTGCAATTTATTCAGATTTACCGGTATGATGAAAGACAAGTGGTGACACTCTTCCTCTGAAGCTGTCATAAAGTCAGAATGTGTGTCCATTCCTTGATTACCCGTTAAGTTATTTATATTCCTTTAGTCCACTGATCAAAAGAATCAAGTGTTTTTCGTAAAAACCAATCCAAGTTGTGAGTATTGTCTGAACAGGATAAAGTGACATTGTGTTGGTACGCCGGGTGCCGTAATCCTTGGGTGTGGTGAAGCGAGTGTCATAACACATATTTGATATATTATTTGAAGATTAACTTTTACACAAGCTATATTCATACTGGTTCACATGAACAAGTTGATTCTCTTTCCCATCTTTGCAGCACAATAGTTTTGGGTTAAAGGAATTAAAGGCCTGTCCCACATAGATGTCCCCCAGATATAAACTGCTGAGTTCAGTGATTTGAGCAAGTAATAGCCCGGGCTACTAATTGAAGTTTTACAGTACAAGGACTTTTGTTCGGTTATTTTAAGAAGCTTTAAAACATTCTTCATGCCATATTTTCATTATTAACTGCACAGTATTTTAATTGCTCAAAATCCAAGGTGACTAAAAATGACAATATATTTTCAGTTGTGGCAACCAAAAGTTGATGCCGTGGGTCAACAACTGAACCTGATCTACAAAATGTTCCATGTTACCAGAGACATCTTAAAATTGTTAAATTGTCAAAAAAAAAGTAGTCTTTTAAGATCGATTAAAGAAACTAAGGGAAATCCTTAAGTTAAAAAAACTTGTCAAATAATCTGTGTATCTCCAACAAGACTGCACAATCTCACACAACTGAAATCAGCATCAGCATGTTTACATGTACAGTTAAGTGGAGCTATGCCTAAAGCTCGACTAGGCCATTTAATTGGACTCCTGTCCTTGTCCCAGTACACAAGCATGGGAGGGGAATCCATTTATTGACAGAAGTATGTCCGACTCCACTCCAGCTTGTTAGTATTAACAAGTACTTTTTCCGGTTGACCTATTACATCACAGACCAAACAATCGCCATTCTGTGTTTTCCTCCCATCCATGTATTTTAAAATGTTTAACTCTTTCTGCTGACACATCATGAACTGCGTCGCCTCGTCTGTCCAAAAAAATGCACGGCTCAGAATGTAGATTTCGTCATGTTGTTACTGGCTTCTTGATGCTATGTAAATTCCAGGTCAAAGCCTGTGGTGGAAATTGTGGAGCACGCAAAAAGCGCCTAACCCAGTTTGGGTCCAACGGTATACATGTTTACAGGAATAATCGGACTCGAATAATTGGACTCCCAATCACATTACCTAAGTGTGTTAGTCCCATTTTGAGCAATTTGATTGCCACCCTGGTAGACATACATACAGATAATCAATAGTGAAATAGTCACCTGACTGATATATGGTAAAAAGGCTCAACAAACAGTGTTGAAAACAAATCTAAATGTTGCTCTCTAGAGGTTAGAGCATTCTGTGGTCTTTTTGTCTTTGGGCCTCCTCCTGAGCTTCCATCCCCCTCCTTCACTGTGACCCGAGCCGACCCCACCCTCAGTGCATTTCTGTCCCTCCTTCTCTGCAGGAGCACACAGGAGTGGCCCTTCAAATTCATGACCTGGGCCAAAGTCAAGGAACTCAAGTCATTCAGTTGGGGTGAGAGGTGGGCGGACACGAACATCTGATCCTGGATGAGGATTAAACCAACTGAATAAAACGGCACAATGACCGTCAAAGCCTTAGTTACGTGTAGATTTACGATGGTACTTCTGGGAGAGTTTGGTAGCTAAAGATTAAAGGGTTTATGCGCATAAGAATTTACTTGGATGATGTGCAGGGATTGTTGGTTTTCCTTCTGCATTGAGCCACATTTCTCACGTCTTTTGCCAAGTTAAATAACTGGCTTCATCACAAGAGCCCAGTCCTCATCTTAAACATTACCAGTAACACACACACAGGCTCGTTCAGCTGCACCTAACAGGCTCCAAATTTCAACCACATACTTGTTTTCTAATTACTGTGTTAAGGCATAAGATGGCTGCCATAATCACATGACCAGAGGCAGGCAGGAGATCAGTTTGCTGCCTGTGGTCCGACCTGTTTTAAGGCCAAACCATCGCAGCCTCCAATCACATCTGAGTCTGGCCTAATCCACGCTGTCACCAGGCTGGGACATTAAATCCAGCACCCAATCAAAGCTCACACAGCTCCACTGATCATCTCGCTTCATACTCTATTAAAGCAGGGCCTGATTTAAATATTAAGTCTGAAACAGCACGATGGTGTGGTCATGACATTGCCTCGGGCAGACGGGAGACAAGGTGGAAGTCACGCGAGCTGGTATCATCTGACTCATTTTGTCCATGACGGAGTAGCCACAAGTGAGACGACACGCAGGTTAAGACAAGCCTTCAGGGTGTCATATGTTGGGTGGGAGGAACAGTGTGTCAAGTGTGACTCAGTTACCAACATCTGCAACGAATACAAGCTAACGGCTAGCAACTTAATGCTACAAAACAGGAAATGACCCAACCTGCACTGTAAACTATCACCTTAAACGCCACACATATGAAACTGACACCGTAATAAACAACACTTCATCAAAATTCGCAGCATGTCCCTCACAACGCTCGCCTTGTGATTAGTCTGGCTGGCATGGTGACAGCTGCTCCTGCGGCCTGTTGCACAAGAGCCACAAACCATCCAGGAGAGACAAATCCACGAGGACTATGTGCCTCCTCCTCGTATCATACACAAAGCCCAGAGAGGCGAGACTCCACTCCCTTCATTAACCCTGGCACAAAAACATGACTGGTATTGAAGGCATGTGCAATTACAAGTCTGGCAGCCATTGTGATTCTCACTGTTTCACTAATCGAAAGGAGGTTAACAAAGTACACATGGATGATTTCCTCCTTGTAACTAGGGCTGAAGACACCATATTATAATAGAAACCAGATTACACATCAGCCTTTGCTCCTAATTTAAAAGTAACAGGTTATGTTAACTTAACGTGAGTTTTTTTTATCCTGTGTCATGCTCACTGTATTTAAGTTTTTGTTTCTGCATTTTCAGATCCCATGTGAGACTGAATGTCTTTTGCTTTGTTTTTTGCCTTTAGCACTAAATTTTAACATTTTCAAGTTGCGTTGAGCACATTTGGTGACACACAATTTCCACTAAACACTTGAGGGCCCTGACACACCAAACCGACGGTCAGCGGTTGGTCAATGTCAGGCTGTCGGTGAGGATCTGTCGCTCTAGTTTTTGTGGTGTGTCCCGCATCGTTGGCACTAGTCGACCCTGGTCGGCTGTTTTTCAGTCGATTCAGCATATTGGATCGATGGAGCCTGTCGTTGAGTGAAATCATTGGAAAAATGGAAGTGAGGGAAGTAAACAAGCCGCTAAAAGGCATGAGATTGAAACTTTTGTGGTATACGAGGTAAGATCTTTTTTTAGCCATTGAGCTGTTTAGCAAAAACGGTTCGTAACTGTTTGCTCTCTTTCAAAGCTCGCTCAGTATCTCACTATCGGAAGTGCCTTTAGGCATGACCAATCGTGGAAGCTCCAACAACACCACGTCTGTTCCGAATTTTCATTTAACTGTTCTCCGACGCAGCCGTCAACGTAGTCCCTGAACATGGTGATCTGGTGTCAGGATTTCTGGATGCACCACAGATATCACTTGTTCTTTCATCATATGGTAGTATTGTTAACATGCTAACTGGCTAACTAGCATCTTGAATCTGTCCTGTTGGTCTTCCAGTTTCAGTTTTTGAACAACAAATACAGACAAGAGTTATTTCCTCTCACGCAGACGGAGAACGTACATGCCAGTTGGCTTTTGGCTGTAGTCGTCATGGTGTGTTCATGGTGAGACACAGGCAACGTGAGGCAATGTAACAGTCAGCCTCCGTCGCCACATGTTTTTTATACCAGTTTGGTATGCCTAGGTCTTAAGAGAGGATGTGAGCATCAGCTGACTTGTTTTAACTCTTACATAACGCACACACATTTATGAGGCACTGTACTTAATATCACTCATCTTTAAAAAGGTAATTATGATGCAAACATGTATTTAAGCACAGCTCCCTAGAGCCGCTCCATTATGGGTATTAAGTGCCCCAGGGTGATTTAATGTGAACACTCTGTAATCAGCTACTTCTACATGTCAATACTGTGAAGCTTTTACAAGTGGAATCATCCAGTAGTCTTTAATAAAATGATCCTATAATGATAAAACGGCTTGACAAAATCACTGGAGTGCCCCTCTGGAGTTTCGCCTTATTCTGTGAGGAGCAGGTCAGGGCAAAGGCCCATGACATCATGGAGTAGTGCCCATGTGCTCCACCCCGGTTCCAGATACTCCCTCTCAGGCAACACTCATACCTCCCAGGTGCTCTACCAACAGGCACAGAGCGTCATTCAACCCAGAGGCCATCAGCCTGGTGAACAAGGAGCTGGAGGACAAGTCTGTGCTCTATCTGAAGCTTGGCACAAAACTTAGCTGCATATCTGCCATGTGGACAATTTCCTTATTCATTTTTTATCATTATTTTATCATGACTTTTTTTTTTCTTTACATACCAGGTCAGGTTGGATATAAGGTTTATAGCCTACCAGTTTGGTGAGCGTCTGATGCCCTAGTTTCTGCGGTGTGTCCCACACCATTCGCACTTTTTTTGCCCTTATCAGCTGTTTTTCGGCCGATTCAGCACGGTGAATTATCTCTGGTGATAGCAGAGTCTGTCAGTAATAGAAATCACTCTGATTGGCAGTTTAAGTCCGTGCACAAGAAGAGAAACGGAAGTGAGGAAAGCAAACAAACCACTTAAGTCAAGAGGGTGTGAAATCAATACAAACATGTTATGTCAGGTAAGATTAAACTTTTAGCCACTGAGCTCTTCAGCAGTTACGGTTTGTAATGGATTGTTCTTCACTAACACACGGTGAATAACCTTAGGATTCGGTTGTTAATGTGCCAACAGGCCAACTAGTGTCTTGAATTCATCCTGTGATTCTTCTGGTTTTCCTTTTTGAATATTAATACAGACTACCATCGTCTGCTGGAATGAAGTTATTTCCTCTCAGGCAGGCGCAGAACATACACACTAGTTAGCTCTTGGCTGTAGTCATTGAGGTGTGTTGAAGTGCAACTTTTTGGCCAAGTCACGGGCAACGTGAGGCGACGCAACAGTTGGCCTTCAATGCTTCTAGTTTGTTGATGTCGGTTTGGGGCGTCTGAGAACTTAAACAGCTTCTTTGCTTGTAAACGTCTGTCTGTTTCCTGTCTGTTTTTACTTGCCCAAAATCAAGTTGCCTTTGTAGATTAAGAGAGGTGCAGTACTTTGAATTGACATTTTAAAATCTATTTTATAAATAAATATATATACATTTTGTTTTAAAGAATTCAGTTATTCTTGCCAGTGTTTTTTGTCGAGGTAAGCCACCTCTGTACAGTTTTATGAATTAAAATGTTGATTTTCACGGAAGAGGTCAGATGTTCTCTTTTACACAGGAAATGACACGTACAGTATTCAATAGGTGTGGCCATCTTTTAGGCCGTCATCTACAACTAAATTGATCACAAGACATGATGCATCAGGATCAACACTTGTTGGACGGATACAGTTATCAAACAGGGAAATCTTTTTTGGATAATCCAACATGTTAAATACTTGGTAAATCAGGATACTTAAATGATATAAAAATATACATATTGCTAAAATTTAATTATTTTAACTGATTTGTAATGTCGTGTACCATGGTCTAATACACACTGAGAAGTGTAAGTGACACAACGGCATAAACTGTACAACAAAATCACTTATTTTTCCATACTTACTTTGTAGAATCCTGCACAACTTCCAACCTCACCATGAAATTATGTTATTTTGCATATGTGTATTCCAGACTTAGTGAAAAAAGTTTATTACATGAACATCTCATTTGGTGCTTAATCACAAGAGCTGATTCAGTAATAACAAACTGCATTATAAATACAGCTGATTGTACTCAGTGCGACTGTTATCAGTTCATCATAAAACTGATACCTTTTGCTGGCTGCCTAAGAGGACACGTCAGCTGAGCTGCTGCCTCAATTCTATTCATACCTGACCATGACACATTACATAACAGCTCCAGGTGGAAGAGCTGGTAGCTGCCGCTTCCCGGCCACTGGTGGCCGTCTCACATTCTCTGCATGAAAGCCTACACTTCTGTCGGGCTGGTGGAGAACGCGGAGAACCTTCTTGGTGGAAACACCAATAGTACAGGAGCTCCAGCTACAGGTGACTGACACCACTGTGGCAAAGATAAAGTAGAAAGTATAAGATAAACACCATGTTCTTCCCTGCTGTGGAGCTATGCTCAAGTTGAGCTGCAACAACAACTGGTTTTGTTTTTGATTGGTATATTTTTATTTTTGTTGTCAATTATTTCATCTATAAAATGTTAGCAAGTAGTGGTGAAGGAATGAGACCTAAAACTTTGAGTTAGCATCTTTGCACTCCCGTATCCCTTGTCTTTAATTCAATGTTTGTTTTAAACTGATTTTTGGTTAGATGCCTGAAATAAGGTCTGTGGTTAACACAAGCTTCAGAGACTTTCACGTTGTGCTCTACAACATAAAATACATCAGTAAGTGAATTTTGACGCCTTTAGATGTCTTAAAAAAGGTGGCTGCTCACAAGTGGCTAAATGAGACTGCAGGAAATCATCACAGCAAACACAGCCAGACTTTGAAGTCATGCGACTGTCGTGTAGTTTGTTTATAGCCTAATGTTCGGGTTTTACTTGTGGCGACTGCATTTACACTCAAAGAACATAAAAGTGATAATCATTTGTGAAGATGATCTTGCTGAACAAAACGTTTGTTTATCACAGAGCTTATTTTCAGCAATAATCCACAATCCAAAGGGAAAATCCCATTTTCACCATCTCTCTACAGTCGCCATGGTTCCCTCGTCAAAGAAATCCAATGGGATTTCCCACTGAATTTTGACCAGGACGACCTTAACTTTCACATCAGCCTTCAAAAAACAGTCTTATCTGCATCACTCTATTGTAAAAAAATGCTCATGCAAGTTCTCAGAACTCAATGTGTTTAATCTAAATGTCAAAAACTCAAAGATATTCAATTTATAACAATATCAAGCCTCACATTTAAGGATCTAAACCTGTGTTTTTATTACATTTTTGGTTAGAAATTACTTTAATGTTTATCTTAATTGTTGCCCAAATGTTGTCTGTCTGTTGACTTCAAGTCTTGGCTCTAACTCAAGTCCGTTGGATAGCATGCACGCTATACATCAAGTCTTTAGTGTTCCCCACCCATTTCAATTTGTGTCTAGATGCGAGGGTCAGTTTCTTATCTGTCCAACTCGACAACAGAACCCACTATCTAGATTGGGAAACCCATTCAGTGTCTGCCACCCTCCACCCACCATTACCGCTTAATGGTTTTACTCCTATGCTTGTATGCATGGCGGAATTACACGTGGTTTTTTATATTGAAATTGCAATTTTGAAACTGGAAGAGCTGACATGTAATTATCACTTATATAGTTGACAGTGAAAATTTAAGCTGGCAGATATTTCCTCAAATTATTCAGCCCCATTTTTTCACATTTTAAGGCTTCATTTTTATTAATTTAAGGCAAGACATGCAGAAATGGAGGCAACTGTGTGACTATAAAAGACAAACAGTGATCAGGAGATACATATTTTATGTTTACAGCTTTGGTTATCATATTTACTAACAGTGAGTGTGCTGAAATCATGTTTCAGTTTGTTTTGTGGCTCTGCAATTGAGGCTAAAGTGGCCGTGATCAAGGGAGAAAGGTCTATTGGAGGACATCAGCTTAAAAAAAGATATATCTATCTTAATATTACTAATGCATGCTCTACAATTTAGCATTAATGTTATATTTCTGAATTCAGGTTCAGGTTATGTGATAGGAGGTGAGGCGTCGTGTTGTGCACCGAGTCGTGCAGGGTGTTTTTCTCGCCGGCATGCGATGCAGCTATACGTCATTCATTTAGGCTGCCAGCCCTTTAGTGGCCTGTAGAGAGAAGATGGCTCTAATCACCGGCTGCAACACAGGAAAACATCCCGCAGCACCCCTTCCTGACACGAAGGCTCGTCCGACCCGAGATGCAGCAGGCAGCAGGCGCGGCTGCCGCTCCTCCGACACATGCAACAAGCCTCATCTGCATCACCATGAATGCAGCACAAATGTAAGCGCTCTCTCGTCACTCAGATGACCTACATGTGTAATTTGCACATAAAAAAAAAAGCTCACGAGCGGAATCCCCGTGGTGTGAGGTGAACCACCGGGGAGGAAACGACTCGGAGCGACTAACCGGCTGCCACCAAACACAAACAGCTTTGTATTAACCGGAAAAAAAGAATAAACAAGCAACAATAAAGCCTTTGTAGCGGGATAAAGCTTTGGTCTAAATATAGATGTCGTGTCACCGTCTCCCTATGGCCGCGTACACACAGAATGGGGGATACCCTGCAGTGCACTGCTAACGCTGCTGAAGCCGCATTGGTGTAGAAAGCTACAGAAAATGACGGTATATTGCCGTGCACAAATATTAATTTACACCTAAATACAGCTGCCCCACAAAAAAACAGTGCTTTCCCATTCACTTTCAATCAACCTCCAAGTGTGTAACCTTCCCCAAAACACCATAAAAATAAGCAGAATGTGATGGATAAAATCAAGTTTGCAATAACAGTGAGACATTATCGACATTGGACACAATCCCCCCAGCATTACGCACCACACAGTGATATCTCGGCGAGTCTTCCTGCAAAGAAACAGAACAAAAAGTACAATTGTAGCCATAATTGTTCAGCACATCTCACTCTTCCGCTGAAGTCACTTGAAAGTCAAATTTAGCATGTGTATAATGCTGTGAAGCAACAAAGCCTAGCGTTGCGTATCAATTTAACTAGAAACCCGACAAAAAACACACACATACTTATCAAGACAGAAAAAGCTAGCCAGCTTATTGGTAGCTAACGCTAGCTGAGCCGCTAGTTCAGCTAAATCGTCGGGTTAGCAAGAATAACATCGGTAAAAGGCTAAAAGTGTTCATACTCACGTCACTATCGACTTCGATGTCATCGTTATCACTCATTCTTCGATAAAATAGTCTAGTTTAAAGGGACGGGAGGCTAAAAAAACAACATGAAGCAGTTTAGCACCGAGCGGCGCTCCAACAGACAGACTGCTAAACGCTCAATGTTTGGACAGAGCCGAGGAGGACTTCTCCACGTGACTACATTCCACACACACAGACACCGCTGCGCACCGCACATGCGCGGCAACCCAGGGGCGTGTGGGAAATGTAGTCGCTCCGGCAGTTGTTCGGTAAATCGCCACATAAACACCTCAAATTATCGACTGATTTTTCATTTAAACTAATTTTAAAAGATAGATTTATTTAGCGCCGAGCGGCAGCGACATTACTCAGCTCGTTAAATATAAAAAAATAGAGAGCAGTGTTTTATCGTAAACTACAATATCCACGAGTCATTTGTCTAGCTTTCGACGTCACAGCGTCCCTTCGCTTCAGAAGCAATGTGGGAATTGTAGTGGGAGTCATATTTGTATGTCAGAGAAGCTAAATAAGGCCATGGCCGAGACACGTGGATTTTAAGAATACACTCAAGGAACACAAAACCACACACACACACACACACACACACACACATACACACACACACAAACACAGTCCCAGATACAACAGCCTACAAACAAACAAACATCAATTATGTGATTGGTTTCTCTAGTCACAAATTCAACCTTATTTACTGATATTTGTTTTAGTTTTTCTTTATATTTCGCTTTCATTTTCACTCACAGCCTTTATCTATATGACTGTACTTACAACTGAAACAACTTACAATTGAGCTGAAAAACACATTAATCAATCATTTATTTGTCACATTAATTTCAAATTTATTGATAAAACGCAATATCATATATCACAGTTTGTCTCAGAGACCTTTGCAACATATGATTTCCCCTGTGTCCAAACTCCTTTTGCCAAAGGAAAAAAAAAAAAAAAAAATTTAACAGGCAAGAAAATGTAAGAAACCTCAGGAAGAGCAACTGAGGTGTGATCTCTCTTCCAGGACACGTAGACATGCAATTAGAATTGTGTGTACAGAACAAATCAAAATAAAGTCATACAAAGTACAACTGCAGTGAAATGCAATTTAATCACTTCCTTCAGCTTGTGTGGTGCAGTTTTGTCTTTCTTGCCTTTTCTGACATTGGAGGCTGCTGCTTTTCAATAGTCTGTGTTTCAGACTGGCTGCAGTGTGTGCTTTTATGGCAACCTGGATGGTTGTGGAACGATTTAACCATAGTTTTTGGGACAGTTGCTTTTGTTGTTTCACAAATTAAATCCACCACAGACTCAGTGAATTCATTGATGTCATTGGTGACGTCAGTGGTGTGTGCTGGAACCATGGATGTATGAAGAGAACTGGATACAGCGTTGGAGGTGGAGCCTCATTCATTCCTATGAAAGTTGTTCAGTCAACATGTTCTTACTCTGACCTCATCACATATTGACATTTGGTCATGGGCTTTCCATGTTCAGATACAATATGCAAGGTACCCTGGGTGTGTTGGTCAAGTTCTGCCTGTTAAATGCATTGTCTTCTTTCAAAATACACTTCTGTTTTCACAGGAAATTATACGTTTACATACAGTCTCTTTTAAAATAAACACACTTTGTCAGTACAACAACGCAAATTGAAGTTTTATTTTCCTCCAACAACTAAATCATGTGGTTGGATTTAGGCAACAAAAGCACATGGTTAAGTGTAGTACAAAAGAACAGGGTTTGGCTTTATAATCTTGGACCCATGCACCACCCCTCCCAGTCACCCTACTTGGATTTTCGCTGCCTTAACTTCTGTTCTTGTCCTGTCGCGCAGTTAAGCTATAACGGTGACCCGTCACGTATCATGCTGCTGTTAAAGGACAGCTTTCTTTCGTCAGTGTCTTATGCCGCAAGTCACTGCCCAAGCCCCGGGTTTAGACGACTTTGGAGTGAGACCGGGTTGGCTCAGTGGCACATGAAGCCAGAGAAGTTCAACTTTGCCGGTGTGAAATTATCCGGATCTTCTGCATCATTCAGCCCATTGAGCAGGGACAATTAAGACTACACTAGCCTAGTGGCTGGTTACAGCTAGCCAAATGGGCTACTTGAAGTTTAGCACTCCGCTATCTTGTATGGGGATAAAATTATTTAATCCTGCAGTTCTTCTAGACTTTCCAAATGTTATTGAACCGAATGGATCAAATCCCGATAGTGATGCTAGTCATTTCACGGGTGTATCCACCACGGTGTTCAGTTATTTTTTTTATTGGGTTGGTGTTCAGTCATGGCACTGGGTATCACGTATACTGCTACCGCTATCCCTGGACCGCCTTCACTGGCGCCCGACCACCGACATGCCTCCTCATCAGAAGAGTGGACAGAGGGTCGAGACAACGGCTCCACGGAGCTCAGCAGCTGCGTTTGACTATGCATACATCTCCAACTACCACCGTTCAAGTTAATTAATTATCAAGTCAATGAATTGTGTGGCATTGTAACATATAACATAACATAACATTATATAATTTAAATAATAGTATGATGCAACGACACATAACTGGGAAACTTAGTCTTGTAGCCCCTCAGAAGCAAGATCCAGCACCAAGCACCAGCCATAAGCCCACAAGTCCAGAGTAGGCACTACTTATTTGAACAGAATATAGATTCTGATGTTGTTGAAAAGGATGTTGTGTTGTTAAGAATAATGTTGGAGATGTGCACTCATGTTGAAATAAATCTACATTGTGAAGCAAGCTTTACTTGAACTGAATTGGAAATATTTTAGAAAAATACACTGCATTACAAGGCTTTAGAGAACAGTGCACTACTGTAGACTTAACATGTAAGGTTATAATAGGTCGTGATCTAAAATGGGCCAGTCTGAAGCATGAAACTCCAGGGCTGAAAATGAATTATATATATGTCTCTTTCCCCATGTAAGTCTAAGGGAAAAAGTCTTTTCGACCCAATGGCATCACGTGACTGGCTCTGAAATAATAATTCCACTGTTTGGCCACTAAGTCAAACTGTCTCGAAAGCACTTTCTGGGGTCCTGCTTGTGACATGCTTCAGACTCTGATTGGCTCCATCTCTCACATCACTGGGGGCATGTGCTATAGTTTGTCTCTATATCTTAACCTTAACAAGATGGTCGCATGGTCACTCCTTCCATACATGGGCAGCGACTCTGGTCTGCAGCTGCCTCTTAAAGGCGTATAGCAGTGATCCAAAGTGTTGAATGAGTGTGTGTGAGCATGCTGAATGGTTACTGAGTAGCAGATGGCACCATGTATGGTAGCCTCGGCCACCAGTGTGTGAATGTGTGTGTGAATGGGTGAATGTGACATGTAGTGTTAAAATGCTTTGAGTGGTCGGAAGACGAGAAAAGCACTATACACGTGCAGTCCATTTACTATTTACTATTTATTATCCTTGTGGCGCAGGGTGCCAAATAACTGGTAAATCCAGTTAAAAGAAAGTGAATTTGCAAATATTGTGATAACCCATGACTCACTGAAGTAATTCTTCAAGCAAAATGGCAAAAAATTACAAAGTTCCAGTGACTAAAGTGTAAATATTTTGTGGTTTTTGTTATTTTCTATGGTTGTAAACTGAATATCTTTTGGTTTTAGACTGTTGGCCAGACAAAACAAGCACTCTGTGATATTTTGATGTACATCTTTTTTGGCATTTACTGATGTTTCATTGACCAAACAATTAATCAAGAGAATTATTACATACCTGTTGTTGGTTGCAGCCCAATAATTCTGACATACAGCCATGATAATGATGCATTAATTTCCCATAACATACTTTTAAGATTATTTTAAAAACATGTAATGATGGGGGAAAATGTGTTATGTAGTGCAAAGGCTGGTCTCAGGACCAAATAATCTGCTCTGGTGCTTCCTTTTTCACAAAATTGTGCTGTGGATAAGGAGCTTACACTGTGGATTATTTTGCGCTGCAACAGTGGATCAGTAAATGTGTAAAAAAAAACAAGCTGGGACCAGCCTCATCCCTCCCTGCAGCAGGTCAAGAGGCCACAGCAGCTGTTAGCGACACCCTGCCCTCCATGCGACACAGAGCTTTAGACCTGCACTGACCTTGATCCTACCATCTCATCCTCCACTCTCTAACCAGCCTGGATCTCCTCCCTCCTTTTCTGTCTTACCCCTATATCTAGTCCTCCCACCAATTTTACACCCCATCTACAATGTTATAGAATCATACAGTATGTCCTGCAGCAGCAGAGCCAAACGGGGTCACCCGGAAACATGGTCGGTAACAGTATAGCCTATGTAAAGGATGACAACACAATAAGGCCAGGCTTTCATAATGCATCTGCTGCAGTGAAGCCTCTCTGTCTTCATGGACGACAGCGAGAAAGCATCTAGCTATATTTGCGCTCCACAATCGCATTTAAATTACCTCCGGGGATGGGTAATGTTACAGAGGAAAATATGATAATGAGGCAGCGCGCACAGAAACCAAGATTTTTCTCTACTGCCGTCTCGCCACACCCTTAATGCTTTTCCCCCTCAAGGCCTGAGCTGAGTTATGAAGTGTTTTAGCACCATTTCAGTCCATAATATTCAGGCTGCAGGGAGCTCCGACATTGATTAGCTGTGGCTGAGGCTGCAGGAGGAATAGTAAAAATCCAGGTATGTGCAGCACTGGGCTGTAATTATAGGCAGAGAGAGGCTGATCAGTGCAGGCAGAGCCTCCTTCCCCTCCCCCTGTGTCTTTATAGGGCTGGCCCGCTAAACCATTAAAATGCCCTCCTTTTGTCCCCTTCCAGCATATTGCAGACTACACTGGAAAGATCCCAGTCACCATTAGAGATTTTTTTTTGTTCTTGCTGTTGTCGTCAGTGCATGATTTATGAAAGGGGGGGGGGGGGGGGGGGGGCGGCACTATCAGATGATGCAGTTTCTCTCTCCATGCAAAGTGCCTTGGATGAGCATAGTTTCAGACGCAGTTAATTGTGCCGTGTTAACATTTCATTACACAGGAATTTTACCTACAAGTGATAGGATGGAATTACAAACTGATGCAGTTAAACTTGTGCGGTCATAATCAATATTTTGTCTTGTGTGACCGCAGGATTTAATGAGGTGTAAACTGCAATCATAGGCTGTAAAAGTTATAGACGTAGCCACCATGATGTCACCCATTGGTTTGCGGACTCCAGGCTGAAGCCATTCAGTCGTCGCCATCCTGGTTTTTTGGAGCTAAACATGACCTTATTTGGGCGAGAGGGATGGATCTGACTGAGAAGCGGAGGACACTATCAACAGACAGCCTGTCACTCAAAGTGGCCCACCCTAAATTGTGCGTAACTTTAAGCCTTAGGAAAATGTATCAGGGTAATTTTTTAAATAAAATTTGTTCTTTAAAAGTTGTCATTAATGAGGAAATTAGCTATAGAGATCAACACTGTTTTTTTGTACAAGACAGTTAACATGTTTATTAATGCTCTTAAATTGGGCATTTAAAGCAGGATTTATATTTTATACTGCGCTGAATCGATGCCGTAGCTATGGCGTAAGCTCTGTGTTGGTGCAGAGCCAACGCCGTAGCCTACGCCGTAGCCTGACACGCACCTCAACAGAAATGTAACTACAGGTTGTGGCGACGCAGACCTCCTGTCTATTTTTGTAAGCTGAAACCATTCCCCTCAGTGGAAACAAAGCTTTTATTCACTTTCATTTCACAGAAAAGAAACAAACTGTGAAGATAATAAAGCCTCCACTAAAATAGCATTTTAAGTCTTGTGTGTGATTTATCCTGGTTTCATATAAGCAGAGGAAATCTCTGCTTGTCGCTAGGCTAATTTATACAATATAAAATGCCATAGGCTTATGCTAAAAAGATTAGCATGTTGTAATTGTAGGTAAATGAGTCTAGCAGAAGACAAGTGCTTTGTCTGTGAATGCTGCGAGTTTCAGTGAAGCCGATTTGTGTACTTGTGTTTGAAAGTGTAGCTTATTAAGCCACATTTACTGTTTCCAACTAAACTTTTCAGCACTTCACAGAAACCCCACAGCCGACCAGTGTTTTGGAGGTGTAACTGCAGAGTGACACAGACACAACTGCACAAATATAAATGCTCACAACGACATAGGCCATCCATGCATGTAGTCTACGGCACAGGCTCTACATAGAGCTGACACACAAGTATAAATTCACCTTAACACAGGGGTCCATAGGGACTGACTGGCTTCCAGAGCCAGCCTCAAGTGGCCTTTCAAAGAACTACAGTTTTTGGCACTTCCATGTTATCTATATATTTACATTAATATTATTCTTGCATTTGAAACCTGTCTTAGTATGTTTTTTTCTACTGTCCAGCCCCTTAACAATGTTTTTAATTTTGTTTAATGTCCTTTTAAAATGTGTTTATTCTGCACTTTGTCTAAATGCTTTTGATGTTTATAGAGTTGCTGAAATGTGCCATATAATGCGTTTTATAAATAAACCTGCTTTGCTTTACAGAAGATGAGGAGAGGAGAGTGAATAAAATGAGAGTTTTGAAAAGGACTCTGCATTTTTTCAGATACTTACTTGAGTGCAAGTAATACTAGTAATAATAGTAATATATACTTGTGTGTATATATATATATATATGTTAGAAAAAAAGGTTTGTTCTGCCTTTTTCTCTTTTTTTAGCAAATAAATTACACTCAGAATATGAGTGTAGAGAGGTGGAGAGTGTCAAAATGTACAAAACTGTTTTTGTACAAAACTGTACAAAAAGAGCAATTACATTTAATGGATAGTGAAAAGGCAACCAGATGGAGCTGGGGGAGGGAGACAAAGCGAGAACAGAAAGAAACAGAAATAATTTAAAAAGCACTGGATTTATTTACACAGTATTATCATACATAGGTGTAGATTTCAGGGGGGACACAAGGGAGACATCCACCTCAATATTTAGAACATCTGTCCCCGTTAATAAAAATATGAAAGTAGGAGAGGACTTTTAGTTTGACAAAGTGAAAGACATTTACACCATGAATTGATGCAGGGAAGGTGCAAACTGGTGAATAAAAATCCAACAGAATGCAGGAAGTCAGGTGTCTGATGCTCAAAATTTTCTGTCAGAGGACCCCAAACAAATCCCAGTTTCATAAATGTCCCCCACAACGTTCAAACAAAACATACACCCTTGTTATCATGTGTGTTATTAACATGATATCAATAATTAGTTTTTAAATATCACGTTATAGTCAGTGCTGGTATATCAGAATCAGAATCAGAAATACTTTATTGATCCTCGAGGGGAAATTATTTATGTTACAGGTGCACCTTGCAAGAGAGGAAAGATACATGAAAATATAAGAAATTTAAACAATAGTATTTACAAATATATAGTTAAATAAACAGGAATTATTAACAAACATAAACGTAAATATATATATATATATATAGATATATATAGATATATATTGATATATATTGAAATGATATATTTATATATATATATATATATACTGTATATATATATATTGTAAACTGAACAAGATTATTTACACAAACAGAATATATACAGTCAGGGTGAATGGGGTTATAAGTTAAATTAGATTATTGCAGTGTGTGAAAAAGTCTCAGGGCCACTCAGAAGGAGGAGTTGTACAGTTGATGGCCACAGGCAGGAATGATTTCCTGTGGCACTCAGTGGTACATCTTGGTGGTATGAGTCTCCCACTGAAAGTACTCTTGTGCCTGACCAGCACATGGTGGAGTGGGTGTGAGACATTGTCCAAGATAGTTCGTAGCCTAGACAGCATCCTCCTCTCTGACATCACCATCAGAGAGTCACACTCCGTACCCACAATGTCACTGGCTTTGCGGATCAGTTTGTTGAGTCTGTTGGTGGATGCCAATAGACTCAACAAACTGATCCGCAAGGCCAGTTTGTTGAGTCTGTTGGCGTCCGCCACCCTCAGCCTGCTGCCCCAGCACACAACAGCATAGAGGATAGCACTGGCCACCACAGACTCATAGAAAATCCCGAGCATAGTCTGGCAGATGTTGAAGGACTATCACAACTCCCCTAGCGACCACTAGACTAGTTTACTCCAATTAATCTTTACTCCACTATTGCATCGGTGGATGATGACCCAGGGTTTATTGTCTCACTGGGGTGAAGACTTATTTACATATTTAACTCTTTAACAATTCATGACTCATCGTAAATATTCCCCAACGAGTGAAACAGAATGCAGTCAGTGCAGTATTTCCACTCTCTGAGAGATTTACTGCATGTGGCGGTGACTTCTCAGCAGTGAGACAATCACTGGTCCACCTCCATCACTGCCTCACAGCATTCCCTCCTACATCCTGTCGATCTCAGTGCATGGAGGCGCACTCTTTCCCAAACAGCTATTTCCATTTTTGTCTGATGTACCAAGAAGCTCAAGTTCCAACTTCGACACCACCTACCAAGTTCCAAAACACACAAGACAGAGAGATCCTTGAATTGTCATTGGTTAGGTGTAGTTTTGGTAAGCTCTGTCAAGTTTGTATGTGCTCTCCAAATACTTGGAGGGGCAGATGCTGTTATTAAACTACACTGTTAATAAGAGGACAAAATGTTCAGGTGTTGCAGCTCAGCCAGGGTTTGGCCTTTGTAGCTGAGCGGTTGTTGTGACAATAAATATACTAAAGACCAGAGAGACACCAAGTTATAACCTGACTTTTCTCTTCATTCTTGAATGATCTTGAATAATCTACAATCATTTCACCAGTGGTGCAATGTAACTAAGCACATTTACTCATGTATAGGTACAAACTAGAGCTACTTGAATTCTTATCTTATGCACCTTTATACGATTTTTTTAATTACTTTTTTGTCCATGCATCTTTAAACTTGATGAACTTCACCCTGTGTTACCTTGAGTTTGTGATACAAACATTGTTTTTCTCACATGGATTCTTCCCCCACATGGAAGGAAGAATCCAAAAACGGTGAACATTCAGCATTGGCTTGAGTAAACAAGGACTGTGTTTTTAAACAGATGTTTTGATATAGTTTTGGTGGGGATAGTAGGGGGGCTGGAGCCTATCCCAGCTGACATTGGCCGAGAGGTGGGGTACACCCTGGACAGGTCACCAGACTATCACAGGGCTGACACATAGAGACAGACAACCAGTCACACTCAGGGGCAGACTGGCCATCTGGAGGTTCTGGAGAATCACAGAACGGCCGGTACTCCAGCACGGCCGACAGCCGCCACGCAGTCATCACCGTTTTGTTTTGTTTTGTTTTGTTTTGTTTTGTTTTGTTTTCTTTTTTCTCCCTGATAATCTACTGTTCCACATCCAGTCCGCTAGGTGGCAGCCTTTAAATTGGATGCCAGCTGGCCCATAGATAGGCCTATATGAGCCGGTCGGCTGCCAATCAAACTGAAGAAGAAGGAAGCGGATACCGTATGCGCACCGGTTATTGTGGGCTGGGCCGAGTCAAAGTCCAGGGCTGTTTTTTAGTCCCAGTCCGCCCCTGGTCACACTCACATTCACACCTACGGACAATTTAGAGTCACCAATTAACCTGCATGTCTTTGGACTGTGGGAGGAAGCTGGAGTACCAAGAGAAAACCCACACTGATACGGGGAGAACATGCTCCCCCACCCCAGGGAGTGACTCACATCAAATGGTTGTTACTGCAAATGACGTTTATATTAGATGGAAGGATAAGTAAATATATATATATATATAGGGTAAATTATAGGAATACTCCAGCTTTTGAAAATATAAATGGCTCATAACGTGGTTAATGATGAACATCGCTGTTGTCTTCTGATCAACTCTGTTGAGCAGCACTGTCTGAAACCACACTTTTGCCATTCATCTTCCAAAAATCTACACATTCCTCTTTTGGCAAACTCAGAAAATATGCAGTTTAAGAGGCAAAAGTTACATCTGATAAATAAGGCTGAGGGCAACATGACAAAAAGATTTCAGGTCTGAGTGTGAAGCCAGACATCAAAAATCATACTGCAGCTTTTGAAAATATAAATGGCTCATAAGATGTGGTTAATGATGAACATCTCTGTTGTCTTCTGATCAACTATGTTGAGCGCTACGGTGTCTGAAACCACACTTTTGCCATTCATCTTCCAAAAATCTATGCATTCCTCTTTTGGCAAACTCAGAAAATAAGCAACTTAAGAGGCAAAAGTTACATCTGTTAAATAAGGCTGAGGGCAACATGACAAAAATATTTCATGTCTGAGTGTGACGTCAGACATCAAAAATCACAAGAATTAACTTAAGTTAGGGTAAATTATAGGAATACTGCAGCTTTTGAAAATATAAATGGCTCATAACATGTGGTTAATGACGAACAGTTCTCTCTTCTAATCAACTATGTTGAAAAGGCATTGTGTGAAACATGGGCGTAGCGGACGTGTGGGACATGTGCCCCGCACTTCCTGTATCTGTGCCCTCTGTCCCCTGCACTTTTTACAGCTGTAACCGTGACATCCACTTAAAATTGGTTTACAGACTGTTTGAGTTTGTAAACGGCAAAACTCCTTAAAGGTCCAGCATGTAGGATTATAGGGCAAATTATATATATAGGGAAAAATTTATGATATATAATAGCAGAAATATAATAATCATAACAGGTTTTCATCAGTGTATAATCACCTGAAAATCTGAATTATTGTGTTTTCATTACCATAGAGTGAGCCGTTTATATCTACATTCAGAGCAGGTCCTCTCTCACAGAGTCTGCCATGTTGTTTCTGTAGTAGTAGAAGTAGTAGCCCTGAACAGACAAACCAAACACGGCTCCTGATGTGGCCATTTGTGTCTTCACGACAGCCATTGCAGTTCTCCTACATGCCTGGCACACTAGAGAAGTTGGAGTTCTGTACCTTAACTGTAAGATGCCACTAAATCCAACACACAGGAGCTTTAATTCAAAATTAGGTAAATGAATAAAGAATGGATTGTATAAAGTAATGGAGGTAGCTACTGTGATGTTTGACTGCCGTTTTAAAACCTTCACGTTGGTATTCTGGTCACTGCCATCTTGGTGTTTTGGAGCCAAAAGTGACCATATTTAAACAAGTGGCATGATCAGTGATGAAGGGAGAGTTGGATTTGACCCACAGACTGTAGCGGTGCCTCGCAGACAGCCGATCACTCAAACCAGTCACACCCTTAAGTACGTTTAAGCTTTAATAAAATGTAAACAGGTGAGTTATATAAAAAAATCACCCCAGTACAGTTGTCATGAATGTTAAAAGTAGCTATAAAGAGCAAAGAACTGCAGTTTTTGGGACGTCTGTGTTTTTATTCCTAGAGGTTGCTGCTTGGTGTAAATGTGTGACGGAGCTGCTCCATCACACTGATTGGTCACACTGTTTCAGTAGCAAGACCAAGTACACATACATTCTCACAAGTGTTACATTCACTAACGTGTTGAAATTTGTTGCATGTTCGCTGCCCCAGTGAGTTTGTTTGGCAAAACAGGGGCGTAACATTTTCCTCTGTTAAATGGTGTTCTTGTGCACTTTCATGGTCACATGAACTGCAAAATGATTGTTTCTTCTTTGTAAGATTAATTTTAAGATAAATACACCATCCAAATATTTTCAGGAATCTAAAAAAGAACCACTCTACAAACGGTGTCATCAGAAAAACACACTTAAAGTTTTCACATTAAAAAAACACTGTTGCAAAATCATACATAAGTCTCTTTGAATTTTATTCACAAAAGCTTTGACCAATTGGCTTTTGTAAGAGATCGGGAAAACCGGAGTACCCGGAGAAAACCCGTACTACCTAAGTAGGCAACACAAAGAGTTTGTGTGTTGCCTACTTAGGTAGACAGCAGACAAACTCACAAAGGCTCAGGACCGGAAATCGAACCCTCACCTGTGAGTTTGCACTGTTGACTGCTAAGGTCGTCCTGAGAGCTCAAGTCCTGCCCCACATCCAGGTTATGTCACCTGAATGGGAGGCAGGATTTTGATTTAACAGGGACTGACCCTTCGTCTGAACGGGGAAGTAACTGGCTTGGATATGACTCTGCCCACACATGAGAAGAACCTGCAAATGGTGTTACGCTTCTTTGGTGGATCTTTAAGGTGACGTTTGAAGGCGTTTGCAATGTGGTCATAAACTTCTGGGTCTTCTTCAGTCATTGCAGCCAGCACTCTTTCTGGATTGCCCCAGCTTTTGCACAATTGTTTGAATATAGCTTTGTCGAGGCATAGAAGAGTTTTCGTGTTAATTTCGAAATCCTCTTCTTTGACTTTGGCCCATATTCTTTCAAGCACGCAGTCAACGATGATAGTTGGC
This sequence comes from Epinephelus lanceolatus, assembly GCF_041903045.1. Taxonomy (NCBI): domain Eukaryota; kingdom Metazoa; phylum Chordata; class Actinopteri; order Perciformes; family Serranidae; genus Epinephelus; species Epinephelus lanceolatus. Next base: position 25,245,304 of record NC_135746.1, read on the forward strand.
TTTTTGCGTACTGTGCTCACCTTTTGTTTCTTTAAGGTTCGCGAAACAAGCTTCTCGACAAGTACTCTAAAGCTTGCTGGAGCTTGTACAGGTGTTGTTTCCTGCACAGGTGCTGGATCCTCCACAGTTGCAGTAGGTGTTGAATCCTTCAGAGGTTCAAAGTTTGTTCCCTCAATAACGAAGTCTGTGTGTGTTTCAGTTAACACAATTGCAGACTCCTTCAAAGCCAGCGTCACCCTTTCACATTGGATGTCAGCCTGACTGGTCAGCCACCATCTCAGAAGCCCGTGGAAACACCACAGTTTGTCATTAATGGCTTTATGGATGTCATTATGTGGCGAGGACCCCTCCCTTGCAAATGCTGCTGGATGATTCTCAGAAAACAGTCCATCTGAAATGTAACTGTAGAGGACGTCATTAGGTTCTCCTGAGAATGCCAGGACTTTACCGTCGATGATGTCCTGTAAACTAGGACACACGGAATTCACAGCATATCCACCTTGACGACTCTCACCGCCCTCAAGCAGGGAGTCAATATCATCAGCAAAGCACTGCAAACATTCTGGGGAGAGTTCAGTCCTTAGCTGTCTTACAATACGACATAGCGACAGCTTGGCAAACTGTTTGGCAAAAAAGGTTTTTAACTTGCCAGTCACTTCCCTCATGTGCGTTGGAGCATACCGTTGTGAATTTACAGTTGCCCGTCGATGAAACATTCTGATGTAATTTCTAACACTTTCACTCTCCTGAGCGGTGTTAGAAATCAGCAGGTCACAGTCACACCTGGGAATATCATTGATGAAAGGGACTGCAATGTCGCTTAACTCGTTGGTTAATACGTCCTGGACATTGTTGGGTGTTTGAGTCCCATTGCTGTCCTCTGGTCCTTTCACAGTGTTCCCATTGGTTCCTGCTGTCTTAGATCTTGCTCCTGACTGATCTGACTTGTCTTCTGCTTCAGTGATGTGGATGAAGCTGTCCAGGGTGTTGCCTTGATTATGTGAGCTCGGTGTCATCTCGTCCTCCAACTCTTTTGTCCTAGTGCAGATAAGCCTGACCATGACATCAATTCGGTGAGGGGAGGTGATATGTGCGATTGACACCGGCATCACAGTGTCCCTGCTGGCAGAGAGGAGAGAGTTCACAATTTGGGTGACCTCTTCGGACAATAATCTGGACAGGTATTTAGAGCTCCTGCCAGTGCCCAAATAGTCACCAAAACTCTCACGGATGGTGTTTTGGAGATTAGGCCTGACATGCGTGTCTATATCCACACATGTCAGATCTTCCAAAATGGATCTTGACACCCGTGCTACAAGATCCAAAATCATCTCTGCCAGCATAACTTTTGTCGGGTTATCAGCTTCGTCACTGTGTAACAGTTTCAACTGACTAGCTGATAACTGATCGTTGAATCTCTCCATCAAATAATGGAAGTTATTCACAACAGTCCGTTGGATCTCCTGTCTCTGTGAACTTTCCATTTTATCTGGCGATCGTTGCTGTAGCTTCCTGTACAGTCCTTTGTCCTGCGTCCTGTGAGTTACTAAAAAACCCCCCGAGACATCAGGGAAGGCGCCTCTTTAAATAACATCAGGCGTGTCACGGGTGTGCATTTAAAGCTTCTCCCGTTTAACCCCCATCATGAAGAGACGGAGTACCAGCACCAACACTTTACTACAACACAGCTCTTTGAAACGAAACGTGAAGGTGAGATGTTTATCCGATTATGATGATGTAATATCAGCGTTTTAGCTAATAGTGATGCAGTCAGATGCAACAGTGTAGCCTATAGTTTATTTTTTTTGCACCATTAAAACACTAAAAGTCAAGGAATATTCCCTTCACTTGAAAGTATTTTGGGCATAAAAACACATATTTGAAAAATATTAATGTCATAAATAGTGAGAATCTGAAGTTTCTGAAATAAGTAGGCCTAAGGGTTAATGCCCGACGAGGTGTCCATTAGACTGTCAGGAATTAATGGACGACGCGGAGGCGTGAACGGTCCGACGGTTAATTCCTGATAATGGACACCTCGAAGGGCATTAACCGTTTATACCATGCTCACTTATCAAAGAAATGAATATTAAATCAATTATTTATGCTTTAATGTGTTTTACAGTTAAAATCAAGAGTTTTTCACAAGCCACAGCTGAGCGGACTATTTAGTTCACAGGCGTTGCCATGGACACCCGCTGTGCAGCGTAGAGAGCATAGTGACTCTGATGATCAGTGAAGGGAAGTGGGATGATGGCTAAACGTTACGTGATATTATTCAGAAGATGATTATTTAAGAAAGCCAGTGCACTTCTTACCGCTTGTGTGTTACAGACTCTGGTGGTCAGAGGATGATGTGCAAAAAAACTAAAATAAAAATCTTGAGATATTACTTTCATGATTCATTGGCGCTCATTTAGGCTATAGGCTAGGCCCAAGAAAATTTGTTTCAAATAATCAACATCCAAATAGTAGTCAAAATCGTTTTTAATTGCAACAAATAATTCATAAGCATATAGTAGTCGAGATTAAATCATATAAACACATTAACAAATTAACGATTGTTTCCTATTTAAAATGAAATGCTACATTACTATTAATAGTGAAATTTGAAAGTGATATGGGTATGTCCATCATAGTGGCATTTTAACTGCCCATTCCGTTGTTTTCTTGGTGTTGGGCTCATCCTTCTCATCTTCTAAATTATTTAATTCTTCCGGTGTCACCTCCTTGTGCCGTTTCTCCCTTTTCTTTTCATTCTCTGTCCTCTCTTCTAATGCATCCCAGTCATCAAAATTATCAAATTCACCAAATAAATTAAATGAAACGATAAAATCACCCATGATACCCGTTGTAATCCATTGCCTCTGCTCTGAGTCTCCGTTGCTATGGTTACAAACTAGCAGTTGAGCCAGCGCAATAATTTAGAGCCTGTCATCTGTATTCACCCAGACCATGGTATAAGACAGGATATCCCCCCTTTATATTGACAACCTTTTTATTTGTCTGCACATAAAAGTAGGCTGTCGCCATGACCTTTTGTTGATGGTGGCAGAGCTGTCACTCATGTAGCTCTGTTATGTTCCTATCAATATGATAGGATGGACTCCACCCAGAGAGGACAGTAGGCAGAGAGAGAGCAGGAAGAGGAAGACAGAAGAAGGTAATAATACTTACTGTTTGCACAATGGAAACAGAAGTTAGAGCGTCTATAGCCTCAGCACTGTGATGTATGTGATGTAGTGCTTTCTAACTTCCCTGCCTCTGTATAATAGGCCTATTTCACAAACAACCCATGGGCCTTCCTCCATACGCCCAGCAGATGTCAGGAGAGCACCAAGTTTTAAATGAAATGCATAGTAAGTTTTTGATCATAGTTCTTCTTTCTCCCTGTCTGTAGTTTTAAATGTATTTTATTCGTTGATTTCTTTCAACTGTATGTGTGTGTATGCATTTTGTTTAAGTCATTTAGATTATACTTCACATAAGGTTCCACACTGTAGCTGTTCTTTATGAGTCAGTAATTTTGTAATTTTGGTTTATATCACACATCAGCAGACTTCCACAGTCACCAGATCTCAAGCACCTTTGGGATGTGGTGGAATGGGAGATTCACATCATGGATGTTGCAGCTGACAAATCTGCAGCAACTGTGTGATGCTATCATGTCAATATGGACCAAAATTCCTGAGGAATGTTTCCAGCACCTTGTTGAATCGATGCTACCAAGAATTAAGGCAGTTCTGAAGGCAAAAGGGGCCCCACTTGGTACTAGTAAGGTGTACCTAATATTTACATTTCCATATCTTAACAAACAAATATGTTCTAAGCCCACAGAGCAAAATTGTGTCCTAAAACACAAGGACACATTTTGGTCTCTTTATATCAGATGTATTTGTCAGTGATATGTTTTATTTTTGTTTTCACACTTTAGTTAATCAGATCTGAGGAGTTCTCCAGCTGCCTCTCGTGTATCTCTCAATCTGCAGCACTAGATGGCACCTCTCTTCCATCAGTGGTCTTCATCGTTCATTCCTGACTGACAGAAAAGAGACTGCTAACACACAAGGAGTGGATTTTGTTTCAGAGAGGAGAGGAGAGAGGAGTACAGGAACCTCTGGCCCAACAGGTAACAACACAATATATGAAATATAGCTGCAAACATGTCTGTCAGCTTTACACTTCACACAGGGGCAAGTGTTTGTTTCTGGGGAATCCACTTGATTTTTCTTCTGTTTTGTACTCCAAGAGCAGGTGTGCAATTCTCACCTGCAGAACAGTCCAGAGTCAGTGTGTGGTCCAGTGACACATTATTAAAGCTCTGTGGTGCTTATTTTCTTTAGACGTGCGTTTCTTTCTATGGGTGTAAAATAGATAAGAGAAATCCTGTGAAGGTAATCTGTCTGCACGCAGCATGTGAGCGTGTCAGCAGGGAGGATGTGGTTGTAAACTCTGGAGATGAAGGTTCAGTCGGCATCGAAGGTGAAAGGAAAGTGAGGTTTAAAGAGAGAGAAAATTACGTGTGTTCTTCCTCAGTTGGTAACATATCAGCAGGAATTTAGTGGTTTCCTGCAGAAAATGTATTTTTGGTTCAGTTGCTAAAATTAAAAATACAAAACCAAGAACAGGTGAGAAATGATTGACTTTTATTTTCTTGGAAAAGACTCATGTATGTGGAAGTGGCTTGTCATTGTCATTCTAATTAGACATATACAATTGCTTTCTTGATTTCATGATTACTTTTGATTGTCAGCCACTGTTTGTTTACAGTTTCTCTGTATTGCATTCCTCAGAGTAATAATAAGTTGCCAGCAACACTTTAACTCCCTCTATTTTCAGCATTTATAAGCAGCATATAAACTTTAAATAACTGGTTTGTAACACACTATGACATACTTATGAGTAGATATAACCATTTATTAATGCATTTGTCAACAACTATAACTCCTGTTGGAAACCACAAGTACAGATAATGAATGATAATATAGACAAATGCAGTTGTAATGATATGAAGTATCATGAAGCTGGAGCCTATCCCAGCTGACATTGGGCGAGTACATGTGAGAACACACACTGACAGTGCACGAATCATGTGTGTAAACAAACACACCAAGGAGTCACACATATCTACCAAGTTATCTCTCCTACTTTCAGGGTATTTTTCTTACATTTCCATGGTATTTAAACCAAAAAAATAATACAATTTGGAAATACAGGATGTTTGAAGATGTCTTTATTGTCCATATGAAGTGACGGTGTTTCAGTGTGTGCAGCCACATGGACTATTAAAGTTAAAAATTCTCAGGGCCATATAATGTGAACTATGAACTGAAAGGATACACTGTCATTGTTTATGGGCATATAAGCACTCACAGCGACCTTTCTGCCTGTTCAGAGAGTGTCTTAATATGTCTTCAGAGGACAGTGTGTTGCTTTGCTTTTATATACATGACCTCTTAAAGGGACAGTTCATTACAACATTAAAATTACATGTGTTGGAGGTATCAGCCGTAGAGATGTCTCCTTTGTTTTGAATATAATGGAACTAGATGGCACTCGGCTTGTGGTGCCAAAAAGAGCCAAAAAAGTACATTTGAAGAACTCAACAGCAATGTCTCTTTCTAGAAATCATGACCTGGTTACTCAGAATAATCCACAGACCTTGTTGTGAGCAGTTTCATGTAGGTAAGAAGAGGAAGAATGCATCTGCTGCAAGCTCACCCAGCACCCATAGGTGTTGTTATTGGGGGACAACAAGACTTTTTGACCCAGCTCTTTCTTTGCATGCAAGATGCCATCACACGCTTTATTATCTTCAACCAAGTGGCTAGACAGCATCATAAGGAGAGAGCAACTGTCTGTGGCCACCACCACTGATCTATTGTCTTACTTCTCTCTTGTGTTTTAAGATCCCGACTCAGTACCTCTTGTGCGGCCCCAACATGGAGGGCACCCCGGACCAAACAGCCGATCTGTTCTCTGATCAGAATCAAAGCTTTGAGCTCAACATGACAGCCGCTAACACCAGCTCAGTTTTTGTGGATGTCATGTCGCCAGAGATGAACAAAGCCATCAACATCCTTATGATAATCTGCATGTTCGTCACCATGGTTTCAATGGGATGCACCATGGAGGTTTCCAAGATCAAGGTGTCTCCACACATGTCCAAATACATTACCTGTCTTTATAAAAGATAGAAACCATCATGTTGAGCTCTTTTTCTTTCTTTGCAGCATCACATAGTGAAACCAAAGGGGGTGGCCATAGCACTGTTGGCTCAGTATGGAGTCATGCCTCTGACAGCCTTCTGCCTGGCTAAGGTTGGTGCTCCTGTTTATGAGATCATAAACACTTTATTTTACAGTACAGGAAGCATGTGAGGCCTCCTGCCATCTGAAAGAATGCACTCCATTTTACCGATTTAAAGAATATTAATGCTTTTGTTCTGCTTGCATATAAGGTATTTGAGTAGTCACCAGATTTAGTTGTGGTTTTTGATTTAATATGGTTTTCAACTGGATAAACAGAAAGGTAAAGTAGTGCTGATTAGTCGACTACTCAGTTCATTGACAACTACTGTATGTTGGTAATAAATTATGTGTTTGTCCAGCCTCTCAGATATAGAGATTTGTGTGTTTTCTTTGTTTTTTGTTATTATAAATGTATTATATTTAGACATCAAGACAGTGTTGTCAGTAATAGACATTGGCAACACAGTCAGACCAGGGCCGGATTATGAGAAAATGGGCCCCTGGGCACAGATATGCAAATGGCCCTTTAACCACTCCTACATCAGCCCGTTCTCAAACTCGTCAGCTAACTTCATCAGCTCAGCTTTTGTTAGTGAATGTCGGCATCTGGCACAGACGCAGCCTTCGATACAGTATGATACACACCAGGAAGCAGCAGTTTGTAACACCACCAGCAACTACTGTAGTAAAAAGAGTGAGAAAGTCCATATAAGGAAGGTGGGAGGAGAGGTGGATGGGTCAAACAAACTTTGGACTTTCACCTGGGAGTCCACTGTTTGTTTCTGGTGTGAAACTAAAAGTCAATGCATTTATTTTAATGACAGCCTAGTGTGCTCATATGTATAGCATGCTAAAGTAATGACGTATGACACATGACGTATGTTACATTGCATTAGTGACATCTGTACTTAGGGAAAGCCATGATATTTTTTTTTCTGAATCTAGTTGTGTGCTTTTGTCGCCTAGACTTAAGAAAATAAGCCTAAAAACTAAGTATTTTATGTACATTGTAAGTTTATTTTAAAAAAGACTGTATGCATGTAACAAGCAGAAACTGTACATTTCCTGTGAAAATGTAAATGTATTTTGAAATGAGAATGTGTTGCCTACATAGACGTAGACTTTGAGATTGTGCTTCTTATGTTGTTTTGTCTCTTTTCCTAGTTTTCTGTCTCTTAATTGATGTTTTGCATGTGTGGAGGTTATCTTGTGTCTCTTTGTGCTCATGACATTTTGCCTGTGCTCGATAGGCTCGTTCAGTAATCCATCCATGAGTCAGACGTACAAACAGACACTGTATGAATTCATTATGGTTTCATGTTGTGTGTAGGTGTTCCAGCTGGCTGATATGTTGGCTGTGGTGGTTCTGATCTGTGGCTGCTGTCCTGGAGGAAGCCTCTCCAACCTCCTGTCCCTTGCTCTAAAGGGAGACATGAACCTCAGGTACACACACACACACACACACACACACACAACCTGTTTGATGTGATGTATTTATGCTAGACTCCAAAAATGGGGTTGATTAGGGTAAAAAATGAACACAGGAGCTTCAGATGTTGGTGGTAGCTAAAACAAAGCAGTGTACATGATGCTTCTTTTAGGAGCCTCTTAGGATATAACACAATTAACACAGTGTTTAAAACAATTTAAAGTGATCCACTATAAATCCATTGTCCTCTGTAGCCAGTAAGACTGAGCTGGTGCTTATTGTCACAGGTCTGAGATTTATATGTAATGTGGCGCCTGTGGAAATGATAATGCTTGTGTCCTCTAAAGATCTATGACCAAACAGGAAACTGCACAGAGTAAATAAAATATTGGTCCAACTTATCTCCTATAGTTGCCAAAATTACAGTCCCAGTGAGAGAGCACAGTGTAACACTTGAACTTTGCAGCCATTTTAACGACTTAATAACAGAAATAAACATGGTTCAAAAAACTATTTTGTTCTCTGTAGCTAATTTCCCTGCTCTTAACAGCTTTACAGAGGATGAACTTTTATGCAACTCACCCGTTTACATTATAGTAAGACTTAAAGTTATGCGTAATAAAGGGCGTGGCCACTTTGAGTGACAGACTGTCTGCAGAGAGTGTCCAGTCAGATCCACCTGTAGCTTTTCCACAGCTCCAGCCTCTCACCCAAATATGATCACTTCTGCCCTAAAAAAACCAAGATGGTGACCATCAAAATGCCGAACTCGAGGTATCAAAACCAGAGTCCACAAACCAATGAGTCATAGTAGCTACTGACAAATCAAAATACTAGTATGCATGTGTGGAAAGCTCTACGTCCATGTTGTTATACAGTCTGTGGTGTAAAGGTGACTGTAGCATGTTGTTCAAAAGCTGCTGCTGTCATATAAAGGGGCAGTATAATAAGTCAGATAAACCTTCTAACAGTTGGCTGTAATGTAACTCAGAAAATATTCAACCTGCAATAAACCTGCAGCTCCACATGCGTCCCCTAGTGGCTGCAGCGTGCACTCCACCTCACATCTTTAACATTATACTGTCAAATTAGCTGCAAAGTGATGACAACAATATAAAGGTGTGAGCTCAAAATGCTTGTGGAGTGTTAACAATCAGAATTCTAATCAAATTCAATTTTTATTCTAAAAAAACAGATACAATTTATAACCTACAGAACTCCTCTTTGTAGGATTAGTGTGTTCAAGTATCTGCCTGTTTGGTTTTGACAGTTCTGATGTACAAGAGAAAAGTTCATGGTTAGAGGGTCACCAGAAAACAATCTAACCGTAATCTAATGTAGAGCTTTTGTATGGTGAGACCAAGTCATTGCTTTAAATGTCACAGGTAAGTCTCAAGTGTTTGCACTAAAGTCCCAAGTCAAGACAGGAAAGTACCAAGACGTCAACTTTGAATTTTGAGTCCTAAACAAGTCATAATGTGCTCTTCACAAGTGTAATGCTGTTTTAATAAAAGCATATATTAAATTCACAAATATCATGAATGCTTTTTTTTAAATTTGTACTCATTTGTTAAAGTAAGTGTTTTTGGAAGTTGTTGTGTTTCCTTCTGTAATTTTCAATTTCATTAAATGTCAACTCGCTGGGAATTAATAACGTTAATGTTTGCTGATTCAGATAGGAAGGGAAATTAATGGAATTGTGGCACACTTTTTAATTAACATACTCGTAATCTGTGGGCTTGGGGGAAGGTATCAAGTATTTTCAAGTCAATAGGCTGAAGTATAGCTAAAGTGACAATTTTTTTTGATTTTGTCAAGTTTTAAGTAGTCAAATTTGTGACGGACTTTTCTTCCATTTTGGCGTAAAATCTGAGGCTCAAAGTTCATTCTTGACCTTGGATATTGGCTATACCTCTCAAAAGCTCCGGGTCAGCTGTTAAATGTACCTTGTCTTTTTCTACATACAATCATTTTCCCCATTACAGACCAGAATGTTGATCAAGGAGACATTTAAACTCATGTGGTGTGCCTAAACTGAAGGTAATAGGTCACCAAAATAACAACAAATCATGCTCTGGGGACCATGAACAGTTACAGTATCTAGCTTTGCTGTCCATGTGATCACCCAGTGACTGAACTTCACTAACTCTGTTTAATGACCATCTCTGGCCCAGTGGCAGTTGTTTACCTGTCGTCTCCATCACCAGCCACATAGATATGTTCACACGAGGCTGGGATTAACAAGCTATCACCCTTATGTGTTTCCCCTCAGCCTCGTGATGACGTCCTGTTCTACGCTGCTGGCCCTAGGCATGATGCCTCTGCTGCTCTACCTCTACTGTCAGGGCTTCGACCTGCAGAACGCAGTGCCCTATGTTGACATCATCATATCGCTGGCTCTGATCCTCATACCCTGCGGTGCCGGCATCCTCATCAACCACTACAGGCCGCAGTTAGCCAAGACTGTCACAAAGGTGAGTGCGTATACAGGAAGGTCACAGGGTCAGATTAATGGTTCATTAATGGATGGTAAAAATAAAATAAGAAAAAATTAGCAGCAGTTTTGATGATTGATTTATTCCAAAAACTTGCAGGTTCCAGTTTCTTCTTTTCTAATCTTCTCAGTTATATATCATTGTTAACTGAATATTTTTAAGTTTTGAAGTGTTGGTCAACTTTGACCTTTGACCTTTGGCTTTCATAACTCTGTTGTTAAAATGGCATTACATTTAGTAAAGACATTAAGACTTGTTTGGGACTCAAAACTTAAATTTTAGGACTTGGGACTGGCCTTACTTGGAACTTGAGTGCAAAGACCTGAGACTTACTTGTGACTTGCAAAACATGACTTTGTCTCACCTCTGGCTGACACATAGAGACAATCATTCACACTCGCAGGCAATTTAGAGTCAAAATGTAACCCAACCTGCCTGTCTTTGGACTCATCCAAAGGCAGCTTCTGTGCCCTCTCTGTGGCACTCAGTCCCACACCCGTTTGCTCCCAGTGAAAACACAGGTCTTGAAAAACGGGTTACAAATGTGACATTTCATTTTCAAACCAGGCTCAGTAATTTCCTTAAACAGCTTGGAGTTGGTTTTGAGCAAATGTTAGTCAAACAGAGGTAAATGATGCATTTTTGATACTATAGATGACCCTGATTAAGTTTGGGATGATGAGCTTAATGGTTTCTGACAGGTTGTGACGCCCCTCGCACTGTTTAGGAGGATGTTCCAGTCGACCTCATCAGGCAGTTGGCTGACATGGGAGGGTCGTTGCCTTGATTGGGCTCACCTGGGCCTTCAGGCTAGGAAAGCTGCCTCATGTTTTCACTCAGTCTGTCAAATAAAAGACAAATCTGATTTGTGTCCTGTCCTGCTGTGTTTCAGGCAGGCCTCATTTTCCTGGGTATCTCTATGGTGGTGATCGCCACCGTCGCTAGCTTTGCCATCGGAGACACTCTCCTCACAGTGCTGTCTCCTCCCCTCATGGCCATCGCTGCTCTCATGCCCTTCATAGGCTACGTCTTCGGATACGTCATCTCCTCGCTCTTCAGACTCAGCCAACCGTGAGTCATCCGCTTAAACATTTGAGCTTTGGTGGATGTTGTGACAGGTAGTATCAGTCATGTCGACTTATGAATGAATCTGCGACCTCTCGACCCACAGGGAGCGGAGGACCGTTGCTATGGAAACAGGCTGTCAGAACAGCCAGCTGTGCTTCACTATCCTGAAACTGGCCTTTCCCCCGGAGCTGACTGGCCCTCTGTTCCTGTTCCCTATGGTGTATGTGATATTCCAGCTGATGGAGGCGGTGCTGCTCATCTCGCTGTTCTGGGGTCACCACAGGTTCACACGCAAACAGAAAGAGAAAGGTGAGGCTGACGTCAGGTATTTAAAGGGTTAATGCAGACATGGAGAGAAAACACAAGACCACACAAACACTGATGTTGTGTTTCTAACAGTGAGGTTGCAGAACTGAAACTTCTCCCATGTGTAGGAGAACTATGGTGGCCGATGCAAAAACCGAAATGGCGCCATCTAGATCCATTGTTTGATTTGTCTGTTCTGGGCTATTATACATTATTTCTGTTAATAGATACCCCTAAATTCTACACACTTGGCCTTTATCTATCCATCCATCCATCCATCCATTTTCACCTGGCTATCCGAGGCCGGATACAATTCTCTCTAAAGCACCTCTAAAGCCTGATTTATGGTCCTGCGGCGTACCTACGACGTACCTACGTCGTTGCCGTGACGCCGTCGTGAACCCTTCGAACTTCTCCGTCACTCCATTTCATCGCGGTGCAATTCACCGCCAGAGCGGTAGGAGGCTGCGTTCCTTTCCTGAATGGTTATCGTCGTCTCTAGTTGAGTCGCTTCCGGCTTTTCCGGTCACAGAGAAATGAACGCGGAGCACAGACAGACGGCTCTGTCTGTATATCTGTATCCGTATTGAACGTTGAGCATAAATGGGCCTTAATACTGCAACATCTACATCGCAACAGAAGATGTTTAAAGATGGCGGGAATGGCGCGATCTGGAAATACGGAACCGGAAATGCGTTGCTACCAAGCAAACCAATCACAGCCCTCTCGGTCTGCGCTGGGTCTGCGTCACCTCGACGTGTAGTTACATTTTTGGGGAGGTGCACGTCAGGCTACGTCGGGGGCTACGGCGAGCCTTCTGCGTAGCCCCGTACCCTACGACGTAGCGACGTCGTTGATTTAACGCAGGACCATAAATCAGGCTTAACAGGAGGCACCCAGGAGGCATCCTGATCAAATGCCCGAACCACCTCAACTAACCCCTTTTGACATGAAGGAGCAGCGGCTCTACTCCGAGCTCCCTCAGGATGTCCGAGCTCCTCACATTATCTCTAAGGCTGAGCCCAGCCACTTGTATCCACAATCTCATTCTTTCGGTCACTACCCAGAGCTCATGACCATAGGTGAGAGGTGGGATGTAGATGGACCAGTAAATGCCACACCAAAGAGCCGATCCGTCTCACACTCCATTCTACCCTCACTCGTGAACAAGACCCCGAGGTACTTGAACTCCCTTGCTTGAAGCAGTAACTCACTCCCAACCCAGAGAGCTTGGCCTTTGAGTTATTTAAAATTGAATTTTGGGGTCTTGATCTGACAAAGTCAAAGAATTCAGAGAAATTTTGAGAGGCCTCTTTCATTTTCTGACACCTTGACACCACCTGTGTATATTGTTATGATCCAGATAATTCTGGCATCATATATACTTTAACTTTGCACCTTATTGTTATCTTTGACTTTTATATTTTCACTTTTTATATTTGCACTCTGACCAATTTGTATTATAACCACTGAGCAGCAATTTCCCTCAAAGTACAGATTTATCTTATCTTGTGTTTTATAGACTGAGTTACATAATCATTGCTGGACTAGTTCTGTGAACAGAGGTCATTTACCTGAGTGAGTAACACAGACTGGATATATTTACACCACTGTATCATCAGAGGTGGACATACCTGCCGCTCCTCATTGTGTAAAAAAATTAAGTATCCAGGAGTATAGATAGGTAGGATATATGAATAGGATTTTAGCTTTAAAGCATGAAATATTGGTGTGTTAGCAGTATAAGCTAATAGTTCATTTCCATAGTGAATATTGGGAGTAACAAGTCTCATCTAACAAAACAAAAAATTGTAATTAGATTAGATTAAGAGTCAAGGTATCATAGATTTTACAATTCATTCTCTGGGGACCACGAATGTCTGTACAGCATTTTGATGCCAATGAATAAAGTAGATATTAAGATTATTAGGGCGTCCTGGTAGCCTCGGCCCAGTTGATCAGAAGTAATCTGATCAGATATCTGCTGTCGGATTGGATCCATGGATGGGTCACTGAACGGGCCTATTGGGCACAGGCCCAGGGGCCCAAAGTGTCAGGGGGCTCCTCTGGTCTTCACTTGCATGTGAATGTGAATGTCACTCAACTAAGAAACATACCGACAAGGAAGATGCTCAAAATGATCGCAAATGAAAATGATTCAGAAATTAGGTTAGATCACGTTATCCAGATGTGGTTTTGATCTGGATCAAACCCCAGCATGTGTTGTTCAAAATTTTTCAGTAGGATTGGGATACCTTTGATCCCCAGAATCAAGACTATCCTGACCCCAGCAGAAGGCTGGATTCAAGCTGAATTTCAGCAAGAAATTATAATAAAACATTTAAATGAGTCAAATATATGTATAATTATTTAAATTTAGACTTGATTTGTTTAACTGTTACAGTGATAAAGCTTATATTTGGCTTCCTATTGAGCCTCTCAGTATAGTAAAGTAAACCAGTAAAGTTACAGTTTACATCCATGTCTGTGTCCATGTCTAGACAAGTGTTTTTGCAGAACATTATGATGTCACAGTGAAGCTGACCTTTGACCTTTTGGATATAAAATGTCAGTTATATCAGTTCATTGTTTCATCCTCTTAGACATTTGTGTAAAATTTTGTCATAATTAGTGTATATATTCCTGAGTTATGGCATATATATTTTTTGAGGTCACGGTGACCTTTGACCTGACCACCAGAATCTAATCATTTCATTCTCGACTCAAAGTGGACGTTTGTGCCAAATCTAAGGAAACTCCCACAAGGCCTTCTTGAGATATCACCTAAACAAGAATGTGATGGACAGACGAATGGACGGATGGGTAACCCAAAAACTTAATGCCTCCGGCCACTTAAATTCACCCCACACTGGATGTTCTGCCTGTTGTTCTTTACACAGCCTGGATTGTCATACATAGTCCCATTTAAAGTGCTATGTTGTTTTGAAAAAACACAAAAGTATGATAGCTTATCTGATCCTGGATAGCAAAATATGGGATTTCCACATCTGGATTATTGTGATTCTGATAGATGTTTTTAACAGCTGGGCCATTAAGATGGTGTGTTACTGTATACCAACAACATTCTGTTTGATTCTGGCTGTGACCTCTGTTACATGTCATACCTATGTCTTCCTGTTTCCTGTCTGTCTACATGGTCAACATGGTCAGTTAACCCACAACAGCGCCAAAAATGATCTTTATGAAAGTGAATACTGCAAGACGATGTAGTGCAAAGTGCATAGAGTGTCTACATGTATCAGTCACTTAGATTTAATACTTTTTAAGACCTTTTTTATATAATTTAAAACCAGATTTTTTTAACAAGTCTTTTTCTTATTCAAGCATATAAAGAAAAAAGACAGTATTATAAAGTGTCTACAGGTATCACACTTAAATTTAATGCTTATTTTTTAACCATATTTAAGTCTGATTCTTATTCAAGCATTACAGCTAAGGTTTATATACGTAGTGCCGTACAGAGCTGGTCTTATATATAAATTAAGACAGTATTAGGTTCAGCTGTAGATTTAAAAATGTGGATTTTCACACAGAAGAGCTACACTCTTTTTGAAAAATAAAATAAATATATTTAAGCAATATCACACGAGAGGGAGTGATGTTATAGCCTACTCGTATATCGTCACGAGCTCGAGTGTGATATTGCTTTTATACAACAGTTCAACAGTTACATAAGCAAGGCTGATTAAGAAATGTTGAAAAATGAGGACAAAATAGATAATTTAAGCATTTTTTGTGTCTTCCGCCAACAAAAATAGTTCCCTCAGAACTCCGCTGTCACCGTTGCTATGTAACACAGACATGGTGCGCCAGGCACTTACTCTTTATACACATTTGTCTGCACATTTCCATTAATTGTGCAGCCGGTGAAATAAGTCTCTGGTGACTGCATGGTGGACTGTCGCTTCACAGGCACAGCCGACTCTGCCTTCTGATCTGACAGTATGTTGCTCCATCGTTTTCTGCTCTCCATGGATGGCTTCCAGTAGCGCTATAAGAAGCTCTCAGACCTGCAAGACAAAAGGTATATTTAGGGCCCGACTCCTAATTAGAAGACTATATTTACACATAGGCTACGTTAAAACAACATCATACCTGTGCCCACTCACTGTCATGATCTCCCTCACTTCAAGACCTGCATCTGACAGCTTCTGTATGGCAGTCGCCCTGAGGCTGTCATTGGTGTAGATAGCTGTTGTCCCCGCCTCTTTACACATCTTCGGCAGCATCTGTGCGAGTGAGTTTATTCCCAGCTTGTTTAAATACTTTTCCAGGGATGCAACGCAACTGCTGACCTAACTGACACTAACCGTCAGTTTTGATTTGATTGTTGACTGCAATCAGCTGTGAGGCGGAGTGATACATATACAGTGAAATAACCGTGATGTTGTATTCCAATATCATCACGGTTTTACTGTCTCTCGACCAATCAGATTGCAGGGCCGGAACTAACTGTTGTATAAATATATAAGATCAAAAAATTAAAGTATGTAAAATGTTTGTGGAAATCAAGACATCACAAATTCAATTTTAAGACTATTTAATGACTTTCAAGGCCTGAATTTAAGACATTTCAAGACATTTCAAGGACCTGCAGTAAGGCACCCTGAGTAAGGCACTACCAAACTTGAGTTGAGTCCAGGTTCTTACCAGTTACAGAAACCAGGCTAAGAAATTTAATGAATGTGCATTTTCATGTGTTTTGAATGTGAAATTAATGATGTCGCTTTAGTTTAAGCTCCATATCATGAATGTTTTCCATTTACAATCTGCTTGTCTGTCTGACCCACAGTGACATACCAGCCTGCAACCACTGAAGAGAAGTCAAAAGAGGCCTCTGAGGGCACGGTATGATGATGGAGCTTTATTGTTTCTAATAATGTGAACTCTTGCTGACCGGAGCCTCCAGCTTGATGGAGACTGAAGGAAACCTGCACTTCTTTTAACACGATGTATAACTGCAGAGAAGCCATTTTGTGCCAAATCATTTTTAAGAAAGCGAATATTTATGTTTGCACTGAATTGTAAATTGACAACTTTGTATTTTTCATTTTTAAAATAAAGACCACATAAACACAAGATGAATGATTTAGTTAAAACTGTTTTATTAAGTCCACCGTCTTCCTACACCATACAAACGTCCATCATATTTTTCACTGAAAATAAAATCCTTACGTACAAAAATCTTGCTTTTTTTTTCGTTTGTTTTTCCAAACTCTTGTCTACACGTTCATTTAAACCACAGTAACATCAGTCACAGTACCAACAAGCATTCGTGGAATCACATTATACACTGATGTCAAACAAAATCTGCAATGCTGTACACAAAAACCTTAAACCAAAAAATAAAAACATTAATTACAATGCTAGAGCAAACTGCATTCTGGGAGCAACACCATTTTAAAGTGTTGACCTTATCCTCAAAGAATCCCGACAAAACAGAAGTGAGTCGGAAAAAGATCCAGGACATAGTTAATTTACTGTTCAGCTGTTTTCCTGCTGGAACGATGGTGGTATTGAGCTTTAGCAAAACACTTTTTAAAGTAAAAAAAATATCCAATCAAACCAAAAACACATGCAAGCATCCTCAGGTATATATATCAAACACACCGGCTGTGGTGGATACAGTCGGTCAGAAAACAAGGGAAGAAGAGGTGAAAGGATTTGGACAACGAGTGATCAGGACTGACGAGCAAAAACACGCAAACGCATCGCAAAATAAAGGAAGTGGTCACACTACTTATCAAAAGCATCCTTGTGCTGCCGACAAAAAAGACAGATTCCCTCTTTAAAGTTTTTCAAAGTGTCGAGATGACAGTGAAACTTGATGCTGGGCATTTTGGAGATTTTGTGAGAAGAGACGACGATGGTGCAGCAGCAGGGGAGTTGCAGCCTGATTGGATAAATTAATTCGGAGGGTGTCGACATAGATATGGGTTCAGACTGGATGGGTAACGACAGGTACAAAAACAGCATCACTGTGTAACAAGTGTTAAACTTCCTATAATGACGATAAAATATTTGAGTATCTTCGCTCCTGTCTGACGATGGGTCGGTGATTTCATGTCAGGAACTTGAAAGTTATGACAAAACTTTACTCGAGGGAAGCTCTCGTCTCTCTCAGAAGGGGGATCATGGGAGCTCCAGTGTGCCAACTCCTCCACGCTGATTCTACGGCTGAATCAAGTTGTGTCTACTGTTGATTCCCTTTACACCTAAACGCAGCGTTTAGCGCTGACTGTCAGTGGAAGGGGAGCGAGAGCGGGAGCGTGAACGAGAGCGGGAGCGGGAGACGGAGGCTCTCTGTGCCGGTGGAGGGGAGGGCGGGGTAGCGGATTTGCTTGTCTTGGAAGAACGTTTGGCGGGCTCTTTTGATTTGGGGGTTGGGGAGGAGGCGCCACCGGCAGGGGAGCCGCTGTGGGAGCGTGAGCGGTTGTGGGTTTTGTGGGCGGGGCTGCGGGAGCGTCTGGGGGAGCGGGATGGGGAGCGACCGCGGGAACGGGACCGTGAGCGAGAAGAGCTCTCAGACCGGGAACGACTTCTCGACCTGGGAAGGAGAAAAGAGAGGAAGGAGAAGAACATTAAGGGACAGTTCACCCCAAAATCAAAAAAATAGATGTTCTGTGCTTCTCAGCAGCAGAGTTACAACTATATGTCACGTCCTGACAGCTCAGCCCAGCTCTACTGAATCCATTTAGAGGGATAAATTTAGTTGAGTATGTTCTTTTGCCTTGAGCTCTGTTCTTGAATGCAGGCTGAGCATTAATCCGTTAGTGATAGATGGAGTAATCTTGGATACTTCCTATTGTGACTAAAAAGAAAACATGAGTGGAAAATGGAAGTCATCATCTCTCACCTCTTCCTGGCTGCCTCAATGAGCTTGATTTTCCTGCCATTGATTTCCTTTCCAGACAGTTTCTCCATGGCGTTTTTCAGATCACTGCCAGAGGCAAACTCAACAACCCTGTAAAAACATCACAAGATTTTAGTTTCAGTTTTAGATATTTGATATGACACACACGTGACTCATTCTGTGATATTTATTAGGCAGTTAGGAGTAACAGAGATAACGCTCCTACCCTTCGTTGAGCTTGGGCCGATGTGCGTCTGCAAATGTCACCTCTCCAGCTTGTCTCATGAAATCTTTCAGGTCCTACACATGTAAACATCAGTCAACTTATGGAGAGGCTCGGGACACAAGCACAGCCTGAGACATTAAACAGGGCTGATTTACCCAAAAAGAGAGATGGTTAGATTGTCTGAGAGGACTACACAGGCTACTGCAGATAAGGAGGATGAGTCCAAGAACCTCGGAGGCTGTTCAATCAGTGGGTTTGTTTTTTTTTTAAAGTGTGTTTCATAAAAAAAAAAAAAAAGATACATTTAAAACCTTAGTAAAGACATAAAGTGTGCCAATTTAGGTATCACCCAATTTTGTCAAGCCTTATTAGTAAACAGTCCCAAGTATTTGCAAAAGCTTTGAGATTCTTGGACTCATTACAGCTACAGAGACATGAACACCATCTGCATGAACTGAACTGCAGTGGCGCCACTTGGGCAGCCTTTGGCACCAAGAGCCCCGTTTTCCCTAGCAAGGAGGGCACAGGGCTCCACGCCGGGACCGCCCCTGTCTCAGCACCCTGCCTCAGTAAAGAGAGTGAACAGGGTGGAAGAGAGGAAACTACTACCTGAGAGCGAAACCCTTTGTGGTGGGCCGCAGGCTCTCCGAGCCCACCATAACCTCGGGATAACAGCAGATTATATCCATGGACACCTGGGAGGAATTCACACTCTCTCTCTCGCTCGCGATGTGCGGGAACACCAGAGGGGGGAAGGGAGGGGGGGATATCGATCGACCGAAGCCCCTCAAATAAACGAACCTTCGATCAATACGCCACCACCATCACCATCGACTCTCGCTCTTTCCTCTCCTTTCTCTCTGCCAACTCTCTGTTTCCTCTCTCTCGCTCTCAGCCACACACCAGGCGCCCCCCTGCCTTCGACAGGGGGCGTTGCGAGCGAGTGAAGGGGCCGCCAGCGCCTCTAGTGTGGAGCGAGCGCTCACATGACCAGCAGGCGTCAACTAGGAGTAGGACAGACTGGCTGACACCACAGGCTCAACCCAGACAGAAGGACCCAGAAGGGGTTAACTCCACCATAAGCGAGCTCTTCCACATGACTCAACAGTCAGGCTGGCAAATAAAGGGGTGAAGAATTGGTTAAAATTTGAATAAAGGAACAAATTAAGTGCTTTTCTTGTTGTTACTAGTCTTTGATTCATTACTTAACTGCATGAGATGCAGATTTAATAGAGTGCTCAATCATTAAGAACAATTTGGGCCTTATCACAATAACACAAATTGTTTAAACATTAAAATAATAAAGTATTAATTTGACTCCAGATGTTCTATGTTCTTTAGCAGCATGGAAATTCTACATCTGTATGTGTGTATTGTTGGAGGCAGACTGCTGGAGGTGATAACATTTGTGGTGTTGCAGCTTGTAGAGACTTGCTGTATACAAGAAACATGTGGCAATACTAACCTGCCAGCTGACACGGGAGGACAAGTTCTCCACGATCAGGCGGTTCTCAGTGCGCATTGGAGGAGGGTTTCGGCTGAAACAAACACACAAAAATAAAGACTAAATCAATTAAAGAACAACACTGGCACTGAGACACAGACTGCAGCACAGAGAGCTCATTAGCTGCTTGTCAGTAACAAGGCTAACTCATGTCATGAATCTTTAAAATGCATTAAACACAGTGCATTTTAAGTAAGATGTGTCCAGTCTGTGGGTCATTTATTACAGTCTGATTAAACTGGTTCACCTACAAAAAATGAAGGAACTTGGACAGTAGCTTTTATGACTTCTAACACAACTTGTGCGAATTATTTTACATGCAATCCTCCCTCATTTGAATGACATTAAGTAGAGCATATCTGCCATCATAAAGCAGGTGACCTGCTGTTACAAAAAACCGTGGGTGGTGTGAGACCGTTACCTCCGACTGTTCTGGGAGCCTCGGCCATATCGATCAGAGAAACGTCCTCCTGCACCGCCGCCTCCTCTGCCACGGCCGCCTCGCAGACGTACACGGGCATGCTCAATGGTCACCCTGAAATTACAGGAGGGAAAAAAACTATTACCTTGGAAACAGACAGAGGAAAAGAAAGACGCATTTCTAATTCACGTCACATTTAGCACACTGTCCTACCTTTCGTTGCACAACTCTTTGCCATCGAGCTCATAAACAGCATCTTCAGCATCTCTGGGGTCGTCAAACTCCTGCAACAAACAGAACATTTACAACATCACTTAGTACCGTCTGTACCATTTCAACCCGTGTTCTGTATGAGAAGAAAAGCACCTAACTACTTTACACATGGCAGTACAGCCTTTCTTCCCTTAAATTCAAAATGCACACACCAAGCAAAAAATTGCTCTGACCCACTTTCATTCTGTACCTAGACTTGTTTATCCACCTTAATTTTACACAGCTGTGAGAAGCTCCTTCAGGCGCTGCGTGCATCACTGTGCCACAACAGCATCTATCAGAAGGTTAGTATATATGCATTAATAGTTCTGGACTCAACACAAGAAAACTGATACAAACAGGATGTGCTTGAGCTCAATTTGTGTGTGACTACCATAGCAACGGATCTGAATATTTATCCATATGAGATTGAACTTGTTTTCTGAAATCCAGTATTTTCAACTTTGTCATTACTGGTTATTAAGCGTGAATTAGGGTTAAAGTAAAACTTAGATACTCCATAATGACATGTCAAATAAGGAAAAGGATGTAAATGGGGCTGTAGTAAATGTCTTTTTTTTTTTTTTTTTTTTTTTAAATATTCAAAGTTTTTATTTCGGGTTTTCGAACAAGGCTTTCATCATTGTCTGTCATCATATTTTATTACATCACCCTAAAAATAAAAATCCTTAAACAAAATCCTCAACTTGAATTAAGTGATTCATCAGATTGAATTAGTTGAATTGAATTAGTCTTTTTCATTAAATCGTTTTTCTTTAATGAATATAATATCAGTTTCGGCAATATGATCTTTTTTTAATGACTTAAAGGTCCAGTGTGAAGAATTTAGTGACACCTAGCTGTGAAGCTGCAGAACTAGATCTTCTCTTGTGTGGTAAGTATGTAGGACAACTGCGGTGGCTGACGCAAAAATGCAAAAGGTCAATATGAGCAGTGCAATCTAAGTTTCAGATGATTATACACAAGTGAAAACAGTTATAAATGTATTAAATATGTTTTATGTAAGAATAAAGTGCACATGTCTTTGCCACCTGGCAAATATGGAAGCCGAAATATTGTACTGAGACATGCTACAGTCCCCTACTTATGTCTCACACGTTAATTAATTTGTGGTTATTTTTCCTTTTTATCATTTTCTTTCTTGTCTACTAGATTTCCTGTGACTGGCCTGGCTTTCTCTGTTTGTTCCTGGGTTGATGGGTGGGTGAGGTTGTTTTTTGTCTTTACTGGTTCTGTGTTTGTTTATCAATACTCTTTTATTCATTCATTTTCCATTACCGCTTATCCTGTTAGGGGTCACAGGGGGGCTATAGTCTATCCCAGCTGCCCCTGGACAGGTCACCAGACTATCACAGGGCTGACACATAGAGACAGACAACCATTCACACCTACAGGCAATTTTGAGTCACCAATTAACCTGCATGTCTTTGGACTGTGGGAGGAAGCCGGAGTACCTGGAGAAAACCCACACTGACACAGGGAGAACATGCAAACTCCACACAGTAGGGCTCCCCCGCCCTGGGTTCGAACCCCCTGCTGTCTCGCTGTGAGGACACAATGCTTACCACCACACGACCATGGCGCCTCACTATAATATTCTGTATAATTTTATTGAATTACCAATTAAAATACCTATTTTTTTTTTGGAAAAGAAATGTATCACTCTTTCACAAAAAATATTACAAAATGGATAAATGAAATTAGATATCATGTTTGTTGTAATTAGGACCTCACAAATTCAAACTGAACACTTATTAATGACTTTAAATGCCTTACAGTTTAACACTAAACTTAAAATATCTGTGAGATTTTTTTAAAGGACCTGTAGACACTCTGGTTATAGTATCTTTTTTATTTTGATTATAATTTTCTTATTCTGCATTTCTGCTTTTTAACTAAAGCAGAGTTTTGCCTTCAATTTAATTTCCTCTTTGAATATGTATTGCATGCACCAAAAAGGAGAAGTAAGATTCCTTATTTGTGAAAATCTACTTGGCCATTAAACTGACTCTGTTACAATGTTTGATATAAATTGAAGGTTACGCCTGCACCAAAATGAACAGAGCTGGACACAGATACACATAATATCCTGTTGCTGTTAAGTCAAGCATATATCGCCATATATTAGAGAGTAGATTTGGGAGTAATTCTCGGCATATTAAAGCCGTGTGACTCACCACAAAGCCGAAACCTCTCTTGAGGTCGATGTCTCGGATGCGGCCGTATCCTTTGAAGAACCTCTCCACATCCTTCTCTCTGGCCGAGGGGCTCAGACGGCCGATGAAGATACGACATCCACTCATTGTTGGTGTCGCCGGTAACAGTTTCCTGCAAACAGGCGTGCACACGTTACCCTCACAGATTTAGCTAACACGGGGAATTACAATTAACGGCTGCGTATTCATAAATGAAGCCATTACGTTACTTGACCTGTGTCATTTTATTTAGCAAGCTAGCCGGACATCTGTGGGGCCTAGCAACCGATTTTATCGGGCCATGTTTCGCA
The DNA here is from genome assembly GCF_041903045.1 of Epinephelus lanceolatus. Lineage (NCBI taxonomy): Eukaryota > Metazoa > Chordata > Actinopteri > Perciformes > Serranidae > Epinephelus > Epinephelus lanceolatus. Next base: position 25,268,657 of record NC_135746.1, read on the forward strand.
CTAATTAAAGCTACCGACACCGAAACACGACAGATAACGGTTATTGCTAACAAAACGAAAGCTGTACGGTGATGTTAGGTGCATTTAAATCGCTGTACACGTACCTTTAAGTGGTCCTGGTGGTGTTTCCGTGCAGGTTGTCGACTGTGACCGCAGAAATCAAACAAAATGGAGTCTCCGCTGTTCAGGGAGGGGGCACGAGAAACACCCACGTGACGTACGATGGAGGGCCCCTCTACTACTTCCCTTTTCGTTTTTATAATAGCCTGTATAAAAAAATCACATTTGTTTAATTATGTTATAAATAATACACAATCTAAAAAATGTATCTTTTATATAGTTTATGTTTCTTCTTTGATGATTAACGACAGCCGGTGTCTTTAGTGCCACATTACCGCCCCCTGCTGGACATACTTAGCTACTACAGTATAAGGACCTCGACCTTTATTTAGATTTTAATGTATTTTAATTAAAAGCGTCTGTCATGTAGTCCAGGAACCAGACCACTCTGCGAGCTCATGTTGTGTTTCCTCTGGCAGATGCATTTGCGAGTTAGTCTGGTGATGCCTGGCTGTCTGTTATCTGCTGTGGTGAAATACACCAGGGCTGCAGCCTGGAGACATGGATGCATTGTAAAGCAGCAGACCTATAATGTAAGAAAGGAAGACAGTAATAGAGGAGGCAAAATGGACAGTATAGTATTTCACTGGAGTTGTACCGTGTATGATTTCATGTGACAAATAAAATGATGGATTGATATGGAAAATTGTAAATAAAGGGTTTTTTGCATTGCAAGAAAAAAAAAACACTCTCCAACAATCTTCTTCATTTCCCCCACAGGGTCCTCCATCTCTGATAGATATTTCCTGTAACTAACAAACACAATGTTCTGGTGCTCACCTGACTGAAGGTGACACTGCAGAACACGGAAATAGCCGAAGTGCGGCTGGAGGGTTTCCGAACATGACGTCACTCACCCACCGAATACTACCTTCCAAATGTGTCACGTTACAGTCCTTTAATTTAGGTGTTTTTTGGTCTTCTTTATTTTATGATGTACAGAGAGAGAAAACATGGTATATTTGTAATTAATATTACATCAATAACAAGTTAAGGAAAATATATTTCAAGATGTTATATAGGATTTACCTGGTAAAGTTTGTGTTAAAAAAATTCAAGCTGAATACTGATTATACGTGTGATTTCTGTGGACTGGAAAAGGAAAGTATTTCTTTTTTTCTCACTGTGTATTCACCAGAATGTTTTGGATTGATGTAAAAAAAAATAAAAAATAAAAAAAAATAGAAAATTAATGTTAAAATAGATTTGTTTGCTCTTATACTCTATTTCAGTCCAGATAAAATTGGAAATAACTTGTACATCATACAACTTTATATTATTTTTGAAAAATTCCGTATTCCTAAGATGTAAACCTACATTTTATTAATGAATTTCAACAATATAGCACCATCTTATCTAATATTTAATTAAGACCTTTACACCAGAATAAATGATTATAATATGATGCATATAACACAAACGCTGATATTATAAAACTAAAATGTAATTACTATATATTTTTTTGTTTTATCTGCTTGCATTTTTTTTTGACTTATGTGTTTTGTTTGTTGTCTATGTATGTTTGTAGTTTTAAAAATGAACTTTATACTTTCTACTACTTATTTTTGTATATATTTTATATTTCTATATTCTAATGTCCACATACTGTTTGATGACTTGCTGCTGATTCCAGTTGGGATCAAGTACTATCTATCTATCTATCTATCTATCTATCTATCTATCTATCTATCTATCTATCTAACAATACAGAAACTGGGGGAAAAACTGAGTGCAGTTCCTGACTCTGCCCACTAGGTGTCACTCAGACACAGCATTATAAACATCACATCACACTGCACACACTGCTCAGGAGCCTTTATATGACTCAGCTGCAAAAACATAACAGCAGGACAAAAGACATTATAATAAACCACAAGTTCATCCAGAAATATTTTTGTTTCATAACTGCAAGCTTACAAAATTGGTTTTAAGAAGATACTAGATGTTTTTCCAGCTCCCCAGGCCAGTCACTCTGCAGTCTAATCAAACACAGCAGTATGATTCAGGAAGCAGTTTTAAAGACTAATAAACTCTGACGACCTTTGACTGAGAATACATGTACTCTCACTGTACACTGGTTAATGATTGACTTTAAAGTGATGGAGCAGATGGAGAGCTACGAGGTTTTATAGTGATAACACGGTATCATTGAGGTACTAATGTGACTAATGTACTAGCATGTACCTGAGGGACAGTTGGAGTAGTTTTAAGATATTACATTGATCACTGGCTGCACAGTGCCAGGCAGTAGGCCAGTGCATTCATTCAGGCGGATATTAAACAGGAGCAGGATTTCCAGCGAAGTTTCAAATCTTCCGGGACCTTATCCAAAGGAAAATGGAATAATTTTCTTTTGACTATTACGAGCAGATACACACTGCCATGGTCAACAGTTACTGGAAATGTGTTGGAAAAGTGTGTAGTGTCAGTTTGATCATGAACTACACAGCAACACAGACACGGCTTCAAATAATGACACGTCATCTTCCACATTCAAAAGAAAGCTTTAATTAGAAAGTTATATACACACTGTAAAATTAAATTAAACTTTATACAAATATTAAATTACTATCTTCACACCCACTGCCATGTACAGAGGAGAAACCAAAGCTGAGAGCGTTGAAACTAAGAATCAAGATGTGTACTTTTTTAACCTGTTATTCTCAGGGACGCCAACACCGTACAACAGTGCTTCTGAACGCAAAGTTAATTTCTTTTTTTTTTCCTCTTTTCAATCCCGTAATATTTTAATGCCTTGTAGCAAAGGAGAAGCAAAGGAATAGTGAAATATAGGTGCTTATAGGTTCATCGTCATCGTCATCATCATCACAGTAGCTGTAAAAGCTAGGGGAGGACCGAGAAGGATGGACATTCGTTAAGTCGTGTCCACAACAAAAGTAAACTCATCGATAAATACACAAAGACAGTTTTATGCATAGAATAGAAAAGAACAGAGTAAGGCCATCGGGAAAACAGAATACGTTGCAGTATTGTAAAGCAACCAACGTGGAGGCTTAAGATTATACAAAAAACAAAAGAAAAGAAAATGTACAAGTCTAAGGCAACATTCTGTTTGCATTAATAATGTAGCCGTTGACAACGACAGACAGTCACAAATGCCAAATAAAATGGGAATAGAAACTCTAATGGGTTTGTTCGGAGCAGTTAAGCTTGAAAAGCAATTCTCAGGATCCTTCAGAGTCATGCCGTTTCCAGGGTGACCAGCTCAACCCACCGAAGCTTTTCAACTGGCGATGAAAACAGAGGATAATTTCTAACAAAATAACATGATTCTCTTAAGTTTCCACTTGGCATTAGGAGGGTGGTGGTGGAGGGTGGGGGTGCTATATCACAAAACTTGAGCGTCTCACTGCAACCAGCTGCAGTTGTGTCAATAATGCACACGAGTGGAGAGTCTTGGGTTCAGTGTGGAGGTGGGCGAGGGCCAGTTCCTCTGAGGGGACTTGTGTTTTCCAGCCATTCAGCAGAAAATGATAAATAATCTAGCTGGAGAGCGGATGAATAATACACACATTGTGTAGCCGACTCGTTGCCTGAAGTGACGGTGGTTTGTTCATGTGACTTATTCAATGCCGGGGGGGAATTTTTTTCTTATGGTGAGAGACAGGGGACATTGTGAAGCCAGGCTCTGATCTGAGGAGAGGCAAATCAGGAAATGGCTGAATCGAGGCCTGTCCTCATATGGACATGTCCTCTCCTGCCTGGCTGACACACAAAGATGCACACACACACACACACACACACACACACACACACTCAGATTCAGCAACTCAAATCCAAACTGCGCCGCACACAATAAATACAGTGGGAAGGAAAATTAAACACAAACAACCTTTTAAAGTTAAGCCCAGTCACCATGAAAGACATCCTCAGACATAACGTGACATCATGTCCGTCTCTCCTTATACGAGGAAGATGTATAGTACAGCCCTGGAACCAAACACACCAATCGATCCCACTCGTGCGACAGAAGGAGCACCTTTCAGATACCGGGTGCAGCTGGCGACAGAAAAGAAAGGAGCGGGTCTTTTTATAGTTGTGATAAGGTGCTTCGTAGAACGCTGCACCCTGCTTTTAGCTTCTGTGAAGTGCTTCTCGGTCCCGCTAATCCATATGCTAGACGCCACCCGCATTCACAGAAAGCTAGAGACGGAGAGAGAGAGAGAGAGAGAGACAGAGGAGGCTTCATGCTTCATTCAGAGTGGGCCACCGTGCTGTGACAGCAATAACTAAAAACAACATGCAGCATTCACAAAGCGGGGCCACAAAAAAAAAGAAACCCAGCCATCACTCACAACTTTTCAAGTACAGCGGGAAGACGATTCTGATTCTGAGCGCCACGGCGTCAGCAGCGAACATCACAAGTTTTTTTTTTTTTCTATCCGCAGTAATCCCAGACAGAGTCAACGTGTCTCGATTGCTATAGCCGTCTCCGATGAAGTCTGTGAGCAGTGTTTATATAGAGATCTACACCTGGGAGGAGGCAAGTGTACGGTGATACGTAGCCTATAGTACACAACCTTGACTCAGTATGTATGTTTTACATATACATAGGATCTACAGGATTTATGTTGAGCTGGCACCACTTTGTTTGTCCGGCTTGTCTTTGATCCAGCAGCTGGGTCCGGTGGTGCTCCGTCATTGCGAGTATTGGCTTTGCTCTGCATGGGTAGCAATGGCAGAAGAGGGTTGCATGGGGGGAATGGGGGCGTAGTTCTAGTCTTTTCTCTGCTGGCTGCTGAGGGGAGTTGGGAGGAGAAGTGGGTTGACAGCCACAGTCAGTCCTGGTCAGCAGTGAGAGATAGGGAAATAAGGGCTCTGCTGCTGATGCTGATAGCGGGCTGGGAGACTTCATGCTTCCTTCAGCAGGGGAATATCTGCAGGGGAACAGAGCGGACATATTAGGAAGGAGAAGTGGCTCCGGAGTCAGCTGTTTACTCATCGCACAGTCATGCAATCCATTACATCACCAAAGATATTTCAGTGGATTCAGTGGGTTTCATGTGCATTTGCGTCATTAGACGTCACTGTCTGGGCCTATTGTCATATTCTGTCCCTAAACACATTCTCAAGATACACTATGCAAGATTTTATGTCTAAAGCAATACCTGAGTGTAAACAACTAAAGACATTGTAAATGTGGTGACATTTCTATTAAAAAGTATTGACTCTGCTGGTCACTGAAACAACTCTAGACAGGTTTCCTCACTAGTCATGGCATGAAGGACTTTGTATGTGGTGTTATCAGAGCTAGACGTATAAATCTGCAGATATGTTCTCACTGCTCACTGTATATGTCGGCAGATATGTAGAATAACAAAGTTTCCTCTTACCATCAGAGAAATCATCCGCAGAGGTGACAGAAAGCAGACTGTGCTGGTCGCTACTCTCAGAGTCTCTACGCAGAGGTAGGGGGCCTGCGCATGCACCCCCAGGGTGCTCTCTGGCCCATGACGATGAAGAAGAGGAGGACGAAGAAGGGGCCTGATGAACCAGCACCGTCTCTGCGTGACGGCGGGAGGAGAAGGACGATGAGGAGGACGTGGATGGGAGACAGAAGTCTAAGTCTCTGTGGTGGCGGGATCTGCTGGGGCCTTGGCCTCCTGTGGCTCCCTGAGGAAGCCCCTCGGACAGCACGATTGGGACTCGAGTCTCTGGAGGAGCCGGAGGAGGTGGTGGAGAAGGAGGAGGACCAGACGCTCCACAGGGCCCACCGCTTCCATATACTGCCTCTTCATAGGAGGGCAGTGTCACCTGGACACCCTCAACCATGATGGAGCTGGACTGGCCTGAGACTCCCTGCTCCCTCCTGATGGACACAGAGACAAAGACAGAGTGAGACAGGCAGGAAGACAGGTGTGGATGAGGTGAATCACGACTGAAGGCTCAGGTTGATGCTGTCATGTGTGCTGCATGCCACAGTCAAACCTCTGAAAGGAGGCGATTAGCGTTGACTGTACAATCTCTTTATAGCAGGCTGCACTAAGCCCTCAGGCCCACAACACAATCAACAAGAGTGCCAATGAGCATTAGATCAAATCATTCTGCCCTTTTTTTATCTCACAGGCAGCGACTAACTGCTTTTTATACTTTTACTTTCATTTCTCAAGTATTTAAGAAATGCCAACTGGATAAACTAGTTGACAGGTTTTGTGCTTCCAACTTGTTTATGTAACTAGTTTCAACCAAAACTGAATGCTAGGTGTGTCCACAGGAAGAATGAATGCAAAATCTGATGTGTCACTGTATGACATGTTGGGAGGTGGTTTTACAGCTCCAGACATAAAGGGGCAGTGTTCTTCCAGGACAAACAGAACTAAGCTTTCAAGAGTTTCCTGCAACAACAGGTTGTGTGAGAAGGAAACAGCAGGAAAAAAATCCTTTTCAACATGTTCAAGAAACGGAGCACAGAGAGTAACATAGAGACTGAGGGTTCTGGGTCAAGTAGGGCACATACATTCTCTTTATGTTAAAAACTAAGGGGGAAATTGGACATTAAAAAGCATAGAAATATTTTATGTGATCAGGGAAAGGGTCAACTTCCTTTGGAGCAACTTTACAATGGAGTTTATTAAGGCTAGCAACACAAGAAGTCAGAGGATCAGAGATGTGTTACAGGCAGGATATCTGCATTATTTCTGCCATTTAACAGCTTGTATTTCATGCAACCTCAAAGCTTTTAACACTTTAAATTAGGGCAGTGTTAAGAAAATCAAAAATCACAATATCTTTGTCAAAACACCTCCATATCAATTTTCTGACGATGTTGTGGGGTTGACTTATCGTGCTTTAACAAAATATGAACACAATGAGAGTTTAATAAAGCGTCATCAGCAATGCATGGGGCTGGATATCGTTAAAAAATATCACAACCCCAGTACCAATACCAGCACCCTTAGAGTGATACAGAAACCAGCAGGGTACTTCATTTAATACCCTCTTATTAGTTCTACTTCACTCAATTATAATCATGTCAATGGAGGCATTAGGCTGTGTAAAATGCCACCAGATAATCATGTGAATAGACATACTGTCAAACCTGTTGGTGGCATCTTGGCACACTGAACTGCCAACTCCCTAAATGCACCATGCTCCACGTCGCATTAACACACTTGTGGTGACTGGCTGTGAGAAAATCCATACATATTGTCTTCTTTTGTATATCTGGGTACAAAAAGGATCAAATGCAGGTACTGTTTGACTGAAGAAGTATTGATACTACTTGGTGCTGGGTTATTTTGGTCGACACACTTCAGGTATCGCGTACCAACACCCAGCCCTTGTAATGTGGATACAATGACTAAGCGGGCGAAGGTAAATAATAGAACAGCTAGAACAGTCTGATAAGCTCAAGCTGTAATGCAGCCTTTGACACCAGGAAAAGAGAACACTTAAAATATAATGATATCCAAAATCTAAGATGATATCTAGTCTGATGTCTATTGCTGACGCACAGTGAACACATGATTGTGTAAAGACGTGCTGGGTGGAGTTACTGTGTGACTATTAATCTATGATTTGCATGGCAACTATAACAAAAACAGAGCTGGCATGAGATGGAGACCAACTGTGTCAGCACTTTTCTTACCAGTGAGTATGTAGAGTGAGTCCAGATATAGTGATGTTAAGGATTTGGCTTTATTTGGGGGTGAGAATACAGTGATGTGTGTGTGTGTCTTACCTGCTGTGATGGAAGGACTTGAGTTTTGGCTGTACGAGAACAAACAGCACCACTAACAGCAGGATGAGCGCCACAGAACTGGCCGTGGACGCCACAATAGACAGAGCGGGTATACCCAGTGGAGAGCTCGGCTCCTTGTCTGAGGGGCACAAGACGAGACAGAGAGGACGTGAGAATGCGGTTCACAGATTTCCATTCACATTTCCTGCAGGACGTTGTGTGTGCTCACATGGAAGGTAACAGTTAGCGGTGGTGACAGACCTTGTGTGAGTCGGCAGCTAACTTGCATGGGACCGTCCCACTCGCCGTTCTGGCAGGTGAGGAACTTGTAGTCTCCCTTCAGAGCGTAGCCTTCGTCACAGAAGTACTCAATGACGGTTTTCTGGGTGAGGCGGTGGCAGGGAGATGGGTGACAGCGGTAGCCCCCGTTCTCTGGCTCAGTGGGGGGCGAACACACTGAGAGGAAAACAGAGGAAACAGATTTGAACAATGCTGTCTGTTGTTGTGCACCAAGAATGTATTATTTCTACCTGTGGGCAGGTTTGATCCCTGTGGTTTAAATGCTCATATTCTGGGTGAGATTCCCCAGCGCTCCCTGCTGGCTCTCAAGGACAGTCCTCACTATTAGTGTTATGATACTGTGGGATATTGAACTGTGTGATATTTCAGTTTTGATGCACACACACTCAACCTCAGATGTTTACAAAGCTGACTTTTGAGGAAGTGAGAATACAATCGCACCGTTCATCATTTCATTAACTTGACCATGAAATGTTTTCAGTAACAAGCAGCCATGACAATTAATTATTCCGGTTATAATAAGGGTTTTCTATGGACAGGCAAATTAGGCCTGCATGTGAGCATACTCAGCCAGGAATGACCTTTTTAAAAGGAACATGTCACCCACAAAATGATCACCTGCATATCAGTTTAAAATTTAACATAACATAGAGTTAGTAATTCATACACAAATCATAATTTTGTGAGTGAAGTGTTCCTTTAAAAAGCTGCAGAACAGACCATAAACAACTTATTATTATGTTATGTTTTTATGTGCTTTGTCGTATGTATATATTTATGTATATGCTCACCACTGCTTCTGATGCAGCGTGGAAGTTGATGGGACCAGGTTCCAGAGCTGGTGCAAATGATGGTGGTGGTTCCATCTGCAGTGTAACCGGGCTCGCAGCCATAAGTCAGCAGGGTGCCCGGGGGGAAAGAGCCCCGGTTAGCTTCGGTCTGGTTCAGCAAGTCTCCGTGCTGCACGCCGGGTGGCCGCGCACAACCTGAGGACACAGAAACAAGTGGAGAGAATAAGAATGAGCTGGCTGCTTGAAGGCGACAGAGGCCCTTCAGGTTTTGCTTTCTGAACCGGACAAATGTAAGATAAGAAGCTCATTCCTCCAGGCTGGACTTTTAATAATGTAAGGTAACAAGGTAATTATGAGGCATGTAAGTTAACTTAGTAGAGTTAGAAACCGCCTGTGGACAGGATATTACATCTTATTTTTCAATTTATGCAGGGATTTAAAGTATTACAGGCCTGCTGGGGAACGAGGACAAGTTGTCTCACATGTGGTTCTTTGACGAATAATGTTCCAATATTATGTCAAACAAACAGAGTATTTAAGATCACTAATGGTGCTCATTATAACTGGCTCCATCATAGTCTCATAGACAACCTTGATAATTTAAGCGTTACATAAATGTGGTGCTGCTGTTCTATCATTGCGCTGACACAAACTATCTGCTGGTCTCCTCCGCAGGCAGCTGCCACCAGGTCAAACAACTTTTCACAGGGAAACTCTGTCAAGTTGACAGGTTGGAGCTGATAATTAAAACTCAGAGGTATTGTTACTTGAAACTAGGCTGCATTTTACACAGGCGAGGGAGAAGCACTGTATCAACATGACAAGTTAGTTGGAAACAGCCATAGTGTGCAGTACAGAGAATACTTTAAGTGCCCACAGTGGATTAAAATGTCACAAGGAGCTTCATATAGATCTGATTTCTCTCGATTATCTCCTGCTCATTAAACTGTCTCCATCCCAGGCCAGCCCTGGGTCTATCTCTCCAGCGGTGAGACGAGATCTTCGGCAAGGCTCATTTGCTTGGCTCTAATGACAGACTTGCAGCTCTAAGCCAGCCAATAAAGACAGGGACGAGGCAGAAGACCTAAAGTTAATTGTGCTTTGATCCACCTTCCCACGCTCCATCTACGATGTTGCAGTGTCACGCCAGCTCCTTGTGTCTCGGTGTGTGTTTCATCGCAGTGTGAGAGTAAATTATCTGAATGCGTTCTGCCCTCCCACGGCTCCAAACACTGTCCACACACACAGGCTCACATTAATACGCACGCATTTGGAGCTGCAATCTGGCGAGAGCAGAGCGTCTAAATCCAGCAGGTCTGACATAACATTGCAACACCTGTGTAAACTGAGACAGGACAGCAGGAGGCCGACTTTACTCTCAGTATTACTGATCTTCAAGAATGGCCAACAGACTTACCAGTTTTATTACCGCTGAGCTGGATCATCTGTGAAGTGGTTCGAATCTGGGCTTCAGTGGACATTTTTTCCAGTACTGACTCTCAACACTGTAAACCCGTCTGGGCAATGATACATAAATTAAGTCTGTCATAATAAGCAAAGGATTCTCAGTGTTTTATCTCCGCATCTTATCTGATTGAGTTATTAAATGGAATTATACAATGTGCAGTGACTTCTCTCAGTAACAAGGCCCAGACATAAGTACATTTAAAACACCCCCACGAGGGAGAACATTAATAACGCCATAAACACTAATGACCATATGGCTCATTATTTAATCCTTGGTCTGAGTATTTATAAAATCATATTAGCCATGGTCTATTGCGGGGACTTATCACTCGTTTGACGTAAACAAACACACCAACATCGCAAACAGCCACTTTGTCTTGCCTCTGTGTGTGTTTAGAGATTGAAAGAGAGACTATTTCCACAGTAGTGCCTCTAACATCCTCTAATCTCCGGGAAGAAACGTCGCTCTAAGCTGGCAGCACAAGATTAAAAGCAAACACTCAAATGTGCGAGCGCCTACTCACCCACGCACACACATACATACACACACACACACACATACACAGACGCATTCAACACCCACAAACAAAGACACTCCCAGGACTAAGTCGTGTGATACCAAAGGGTGTGCTATTGAATTTAGCTGGGGACAGATTTGGAGTGTGTGCTCCAGAAGAGGTAACACTGCCGTACTATAAAATCAAAGTCATGATACAACTACTACTAACTACAACAGAGGTCGGCTCCAGCCTGTTCAAACTGTTTGTCTCTATAACGAGATTCTTTGTTACAGGACAACAATCAATCATTATTTTCATTACTAAATGATCTGCTGATTATCTTTGTTATTTATTCCCCCTTTTGTGCCGGGGAAACAAAGAAACAACTATAGAAAAAAACAATTGAAGCGTATTAAAGTCAGTCAGCTCTTCATTAAACTATCTCTGAATGAGCACAAATTCAATCATACACATTAATGAAACAGCCTTTAATACAACCGTCTTTCATATAATAACCATTTCCAAAAATAGAGAGCTGCTTCAAAAGCCTTTTTACTATATATATTATATTTTAGTATATTATATATTCATATTGCTGTGAAAACATCAACAGATATCTCCCTCAAACAGTTGTATTTATTCAAGTTCCTCACCAAAACCTACATTTTACAAGCTTGAATGCATCATAGCGCAACTCAATGCAACTCTGTCAGCAGTTAGCTCTGGCTGCTAACAGCTAATGCTAACTAGCGCTCCTCCTGCCAGTGTCAACACAGATTTGTTGTTCACAACGTAGCACTATCAGGGAAACAATAGGGTGTGTCCCCTGGCATGTTGCTAGAGAGTTTACTCTGTCCTTGCATCCCAACAGTGTCCAAGGGAAGATCTCTGTTTGTCTAAGACATGTTTTCTATTGTCCCAGGGATGGCGAGAGTTCGTTAGTTTCGAGCCCTGCTTTTTAGCCCTCACAAAATTGATGTGACACAACAGAAAATCATAGGCCACTGCCAGTGATGAAGGTCATCTTATATGCCAGCAAACTGATAGTAGTCAACATGGTGAATATCGGCTGATACCAATGTTCGACCGATAAACAGGTGCATACCTACTTAAATGTTTGTGAATTTGATGGGATTAAAAAATCTAGGTCTTGAAAGTGTTTGAATACAGACAATAATAGACATGGGTAATTGAAAGCTTGTATTCATATATTTATAATTGCTCTGTCTCTATAGCTCAACATACACAATGTATTGTTGCCTTTTAAATTACTTACACAAACAAACAATTATTATAATAGCTGCAAGATTAATGTTTTGTTGATCAACTAATCAGTTCATCAACTTATCGTGTCAGCTTCGGCTAGCATTTGCATGATTAAGCGGAGAATGAATAAACTTCCCCTGACATTAAAACACACATTAAGTCACCCATTTTCAAACAACAGTATAACAACTATTGTATTCTGATTAAAATAATGATGCAACAGCTCTGTAAATAATTACAATTTGTGTAATTTAGTGGTTTAGCTGTGGTATGTAGAGAGCAAAATACACAGACTAAGGTACCACACTGATATTAATTACAGTCTGGTTTAATGTCTCAAACACAAGCTGAATGTTTGTTTAATATGATGCGACACACACACACAGTTTGTGTGTTAACGCAGTATTAATCTCTCCCACTCAAACACATCCATGCTCCTTCTCTCACATGTAGAAACTCTATCTGCACACCCACGTTTCAGGATGCCATTTGACACCGTGACCTGAGCAGTTGTTTCGCTGAGCTGCTTCAGGGCGACTAAAGGCCCTCTGAGGAGGAGATGGTGTTAATGGAGGTGGTAAAGATGATGAATTGATGACCCCGGCATGGGGGGCAGCAGGGGACAAAAAGGCCTTAGGGGGCAGTTTAGGACAATAGCCTCTGGCCAAAAGCCACTGTTATGATCTTTTGTGATGCACTGGAGGCAGTCAATGCAGCTGCAGAAGACAGATGAGCATTAACGGCATTCATTATCTGACTCTGAATAGCTTTGTTATCTGCAGGATTGTCTCTGGAATAAAGGCATGTGCATACCTAGTGCTTTCATTCTTTTTCATATTAAAAAGATATACAGTAGGAGTCTTAAATACCTTAACACCTTGCATGTGGGCCCTGCCAATACTTAAAAACTATGGTAACAAAGGCTTCTACCACACAGACATCTGAAGCGAACAGACTCGAGTAAACACTAACTGCTTGATAAAAAAATAATGAGAAGGGAAACACTGAAGAGATCAGGGAATGAGCTCCAGTATGACGAACATACAACATAATCTGGCTTTAACTCAAAGAGGGACAAGCTAAATACAGAATAGGACAAGCAAGTTTTTCTTGTAGCTTTAAGCACATCCACTGTTGTTTATATTGTTGTTAAATCTCCAAGGAACCTCCCTGCATTAGCATTAAGACTGGTTACAGTGAGAGGCTTAGCCCACTCGAGGGTTAATTCTTACAGAGAGATCAGGTCACAGAGGTCATTGAAGTCAGGTCAGTCTAAACGAACCATGAAGCCAGTAAAATGTCCATTTTGAAACTTGCAGTCCTCTCAGAGACACAACAAACCAGGCTCTCCCTCACATGCCAGGAAAACATTGAGCTGCCTGCACAAGCCAGCCAGTTTCACCATCCAAGTGTCGTCTGCATCTACCACACTTGCACAAGTATTAGTGGTTAGATGGCATTAAAGGAATATCTGCTACAAGCCTTTACCTGCCGCGTACATTATTACAATACATGCAAGAACAAAATGTACCAGTATGATATTTTTACTCCAAGATTGTGCAATGCAACATAAACTAGGGACACTGTATCTTCAACATTAGGCTTTTAAACCAGCATAAGTTCTCAAATGGGACTGTATTACCTGAAAACTGTTGTATCCATTTCAAACTCGCAGCAGTGATGATAACAATGATAGGTAGGACTCTAATATATTTCTGTGCATCTCTAAGTTATGTTACCATGCAGGTCCTAATGTCATGCTTCACTGTATTGGAGCTGAAACAGTCAATTACCCAATGCCTCAATCAACAGAAACGTAATCAGCAACCATTTTGCAAATCAATTATTCATTTCAGTCATTTTCCAGGGAAAACTGCCAAATATTGTCTGACTACAGCTTTTCATATGTGAGAACTTGCTGCTCTCCTTTGTGCAACATGTTAGTGAACTCAGGGGGCTTTCACATCAGGGCACCAGGCCTGGATCACAGTGGACTTGGCCCTTAATTCCAGTTTGTTAGATTAGTATGAACACTGTTTACCATACCTGGGCATGGTATGCCGATCCATACTCTAGTCCACTTAAAAAGATGGTCTAAAGCACCGTTTATGTGTGCTCCAGTGTGGCACACATCAGGTATGGAGACAAACTGTACCAAAACAAGGAAGTGAACTGCTAGGATTTTTTAACTGGTTATAAAACAACCTCAATTTAACACAGATGCCTCTACGTCAGACAGCAGTGCAGGCTGCTGTGGAAAGACCCAGATCTGGCTTTGCTGCCACCTTCGACCTAGAGTAGGAGCTCTGGCAGGAGGCAGAGAGCTCCGCATGCAACAAAAGCAGAGCTTTGCCTCGCTGCTCCGCCTGTCGCCACTGATGATGGGCCCCTGGAGCAGTAGTGCCATCTTAAACACCCTTTTCTACACAGTAGCACGACAAAAATGTCAAGTAGATGATGACCCAAGTGTACTTGGGGACGGGACAACATTACTTATGTGATAGCTGAGTGGTGGGGAAGAAATTGTACTCAGACACGTTGTGAATCAATTGTACCAAATATGAAAATGCAATTTAATACATCACCTTGGACTCTGAGAGGCTATACTGGGCATTATTTTTTAGCATTTAATAGACAAAATTATTAACCTATGCCAAGAAACTAGTCAGCAGAATAATTGTTAGTCAGCCCTCAACTGTATATTGCATATTAGTAGCAGCTTACAACAAAGAGCCCAAATATAGACTAGATACACATTAATGCACACAGACTTGCCTTGCACACTATATCCCCTGAGAATAGAGCAACTTATACCTGTGTCAGCTTAAAAAAGGAGATGAAGACAAAATACAGAAAGATAAAGAAATGTCAAAAAAGTGCTTCTTAAAGTTGGAGCAGTGAAGAATTTTCTCTTAAAATCACTCTCCCCTGAGATTATACCTGTCAGAAAAAGTCAGAACAGGAAATGTGAGACAAATATATAAATATATTCAACATCAAAACCCTGACACTACTTTTACAAATTACCAGGAAACAGAGAGGTGAGGTTAGAAAGTAGCAGAAGGAGTAATCGAGAAACTCACAGAAAAAAAAGAGGGAAAACTACTGACAGGGAAAAGGTAGTCATCATCGGGTACACGGGCAGAAAGAGAGGGGGGAGGGGAAGAAACGTCAGCATCATGGAGCACTGTGGCCCTGAGCAATTACAAGCTAAAAGGAGACATGTCGTGGCAGGTCGACCAATAGTTCTGTGTGCGAGGGAGAGGCTCTGTACGGCAACAATGGGAAGAGGAGGCAGCCGACAGCTACAGTACATACCACACTGTGGGTTGGGCTAGTACAAACGAAGAGACTCTGCTGAAGGAAAGAATGAAAGCTGGTTCAGTATCCAGAGATGGTAGAGTGGTTAAGATTAATAACCTTGCTGTCTCTCCCTTTTCCATCGCCCTCTCAGCCCAGATTGAATATTGGCTTTGAAAACACACACACAGGGAAAAAAACTGATTAAAGCACTAAGCAATGCCAGAGTGGATTTCAGCACGCCATGTTTTGTGCTTATGAGGAAGGGAATGAGTCACAGTTAAACACAAGCTGTTCTCCCACTGGTCTGATGTTAAGAGTTTGCTCAAGAGAAAAGGTTTTTGAGAAATGTCAAAAAACAATAACAACTAAAACAGAGTCACAAGTGCCTCGAGCTGGTGGAAGAGGAGAGAAGGAAACACATTCTTGCATAATTTCAGAAATTACAGAAATGACAAGTACGTTTCAGTTTAGAGATGTGAGAGGGATCATTGCATGCTGCTTCCAATGTCCACTGACGACTTGAACAGAGCCTGAGCTGTGGCATTTGCCATATTGAGTTAAATAAAGTGGACATATAAAAAAGTTAAACTATTAGAAATCGTCTGGGCACACAACTGTAAGCTGATCACAGAGCTTAATTGCTAAAAGGTTGGAGGAGCACTTCATGCAGTGGGAGGACTGGGCCAGGATGGAGCGCCGATGAGGCTGATCGCTAATCTCAACATCCAGCGCCTTAAGGCCGTGCTGGAGGAGACTCAGGCCATGGGGGGCGTTAAAATCCCCTGCCTCGCTCTGAAGTGCCCGCCTGGCTGTGAATATCTCCCTTTCCCCATCTGTTACCGATGGCACTCGCCATCGCAGAGCTGCGAGGGGGGTGGATTGAGGAAAACACGGGTGGTGGAGAAGGGGATTCAAGGGTTTTAGCCCCTCTTTGCTCAGGCAAATTAAAATTCTAATTATCCTCTATTACAAGCTGGGAGCGCTCTAAAGCAGATCAGATACTGATGACTTCTGCAGCCAGCTGTTTGGCTGCTCCATAGAACAATAGGCCATAAAAAAGAGGGCGTGTATTCCAGTGTGTGTGTGTGTGTGTGTGTGTGTGTGTGTGTTCAAGTGTATCCAGGAGCAGGGGAATTTGTGTGTGTGAATGTATGCTACGGGGGGGTTGTGTGTTGGATTAGGGTAAAGACCAAGAGGATGATGATGCTCTCTTTGGCCTGGTAAATATGTTTTTGTTCCTTTGCTGGCCCCTCGCCAAGTCCTGTGTTGTTTTTGATGATGTCGCTGTCATTTGTGAGCTACGGGTGTTTTTGTTTTTTGCCACGTTCCCCCGTCTCCCCCGATAATCCACGGGATTTTTAGCCAAGCTGTTGTTATTAGAGCGCAGTACAGTGCAGCAGAGCCCATGGCGGGGTAGTGTTGGAGAAAGGAGGGCTCATTCACGCCATTGGTGGATAGTAGTTGCTCAAATATCTTTTTATTCTGTATTACTTTTTTGGGATTTTTTGCCTTTAATGGACAGCTCACAGTATAGCTGAGGATAGGAAATGGGGAGGTGGGAAGAGAGGGGGGGTGACATGCAACAAAGGAAGTACAGTAGCAACTGAGTCTACAGTTTTGATTTTCATTCTGATATTTTTCGAGCAGAGAAAGAAAAGATTCACCTGTTCAAGACTGAAGTTTATGTAATATTTTCAATTTTATGATATTAAACTGACAATATTTGGATTTTGCACAATTGGGCAGATGAATCAAGATATTTAAAGACATCACCGTGGGCTCTAGAAACTTCTAATGGGCATTTTTCACCATTTTATGACTTTAAATATTCAAGTAAATAATTGGGATAAATGGTGTAGACTGAGTAATATAAATACCTGTCAGTATAATGTAATACAGTTTGACAGCAGCACCAATGGCAGCCTCCAAAATGAAACAAACAACTGAATCAACACTTCTCCAAAACAGATCCAACAAAAACTGAACCATCTTGAAGGCAGGATTTATTGCAAGACTGCTGTATGTTCAGAATTGATTAAATTACTTGCTGGATTACGCATTTCAACAACAGGCCAAACCCTAAATATATTTAATTAAGAGTTTAATGACATTTGAAAAGCTGGAACCAGTAAATGACTGAAACAATTCACTGATTATTATTAACAGGGCTCGACAGTAATGGTTGCCAGGTTGTCATTAGCAAACAATTTGAGAATTTGGCAACCAGTTCTTGGCCTTTGGTTGCTCCCAGTGGCAACCACTTTTACCTTAAAACAGGTAAACGTGCACCCCGAATAAATACATTTGTAATATTTGTTGCATTAGTGATATTTGAACACTGCTGTTACAGTCAGAACAGGAAGCAGACAACGCTGCAGTGTGTTTACTCACATGTGCACAGGCATCTGTTTTCAAGACAATGGCGATGCAAATTAACTTGTTTGACTGCGGGGTGAAAAGTTCAACTGAACTGTCAATATCATAAAAACCACATGTGTGCAAATTGATTTAAATGAGTCCAAGCATCATTGAGTGACGGAACTTTATACTATAAAGCAAGTACAACTTACACCTCGATAAGTGACGCATCAACTCTACTAGCTCAAGGTAGCGCATACTACAGGACCACAAGGCTAGACAAGCGCCAGAGCTCGAAGCAACACAAGAGCACAGCTCAAGGACATAATGAGGTGATGGCTGCGGGAGCTGACACACCCACTGATGGGCTGATGAGCGCCACCATTCACAAGATTAATGCCACCAATCCTTATCAAACTTTTTAACACGCATTTTGTGTTCTGAAAAATGAGGAACCCTTTATGTCCTTGCTTCATCTGCTGGATCATAAACTACAAAGAATTGTTTGTAGGTTGGTTAAAATGACACATCTGAGATAGGTCTCCTAAGTCCTTAAATTCAAAGTGACTAGACTGGTCCATCACAAGATACAAAATTAGAACGTTTAAGTTAAATAAACTTCAGGTATCATACATACATCTTGCTTTAAACCAATTGACAGTGAAGCTATAAACACTAAATTATTAGGTGAGTAATAGTGTAACTGCAAAATGTGATACAAGGTGTATATGAGTGAGCCTCCTCCTTTCACATATACACAAACATCACAGATGAGCTTTCAGTGAGAGACACTTCACAGAGTATGAGGTGACACGACTGGCTGCGTGCTGACCTGGGTGGGTGACACGGGACTGTAACATAGGACGCTTGTGTCAGGTTGAGCGATACTAGCAGTGTCATATTTGACAGCGAGCGAGTGAGAAGTCGTCATGCTGTAACACTGACACACAGCTCGTTTCTGCTTTCATATCCTGCCCTCTCATAACAGCTGAGGAGTGACTCAAAGAGAAAAGCAGATTTTGTTAAACAGGGGGAAAGGTTATGGGAAAGAAAATTCGGAGGAAAAAAAAACAGCTCATGAAGGTGGACTTGTATTACTGTAGGGCAGAAAGAATGCAGAACAAAGCTGAAACCTCAAAGCATGAAACCCATTTTTTCAAAAAGCGCCGTTGTTCCATCTCCAGGGCCTCTGGTGGAAGGTGGAGGGACGTAACCATGGAGGAAGGGGGGAGGAGGCGGAGGAGGATGAAGAGCAGGGAGGCAGTGTGAGGGTGGTGCCGGCACATTTATACAAAAGCCTGAGTACACACAGATACAGGCGGACAGTTTACTCACTATGCAAGTGTAGGTTGCAAGTGTCCCAAGGCGCCTTTGTAAACAACGGGTTTGTGTTGCTCACTGACATCCTATCTGTGTTGAGAATACGTGTGTGTGGATGGTTAGGGGTAGGAGTGTCAGATGGAGCGGTGGGCACTCATATCATCACCCCACACTCCTAAAAAAGGCCAACCAGTGTCCGTATTGTACACTGGTGTCAAAGCCAACAGTGTCATTTCTACAGTAAACAGGAAGCTTGCCAGAAAACATGAGTCAAGCAGCTGTGGGCTCCCAAAAGAGCGTTTCCAGAGAACTTCGCCGTCCGCTTGTCACATCTTTTCCCACAGCTGCAACACACAGAAACAAACACGCCTGCTGCTGCATACACCCAGGGTGAAGGAAGTCTCTGAACAGACAGAAACATCTTCCCTCTCCCCACCCGTTCCTCCCCTGCTGTTGCGATGCATTTAGCAAGCCACGTGTGCTGCCATTACACCCCATTGTCCCTGCTTGCTGAGGGACGGGGCACAGCGACAGATTTAAGCAGCGTGCCTCCGAACAGGACAACAGACAACTTTGCATTTGAAGGGTTAAATATGCATGTGAGGCCAAAATGGGTGAAAGCAGGAGGTGGGGGGTATCACCATTGTGTGACCCTCTTTCCAACCCCAAAGATACAAGCATACACACACACTGCCCTTGGGTAACAGATGGGAGGATGTTAGCGAAGGCGAACAGTGAGCTCCCCCTTCTCTTTTCTTCACCCGCACTGCTGAGGACAGCTGGGAGGCAGACATTCCTTCTTCTCAGCTTTCAGAGCAAAACAAAAGAGTGTGTGGGACCCCTCCCACACACACGTGCATGTGTTCAGACAACCCCCCCCCCCCCCTAAAAACTGTCAATGCAACTGTGGGCTGATCATATTTCAGCAGCCTGGGCTTGCCAGCCAGCGGAGGTATGAGTGCTGAGTCTGGGACATTTGTTGAAGGTGAAAGTCAGGGAGATAATCCCAACCCTGCTTACCAGGGCTGGCACGCTGATATGTTGGAAGTACCACTGAGGGGAGGGCAGCTCAGGTCCATTGAGAGCTGTAATAGTATGGAAATTTTTTAAAACTGCAGCGAGACAAAGCTTAGTCTGCAGCTGGTGTATCTGTTCTGGTGAACTGATCTTAACCTGCATGCTCAGACTGTTTGGTGAACAGGTTCACTGCAATAGCACAGCACACTCTGTACTACAGACAACACAACAGGGAGGAGGAAAGCTATTTTAAATGGAGCAGTCATATAGCAGAGAGCAGGGAGACTTACAGCAGGATTTAGGATGTATGATTATGGTGGTTTATATTAGACACAAAGAGGCAGGGAGAAAAAAACGGGTGTCCCGCACTTTGCATTACAACTCCAATGATTCAACAATGCGGTCACTGTTACAGCCATCATCACCCTGATACACTCCAAATGAACTTTGATAAAGCAACTGCTCTTGCAAGTCACCGAGGGGAAAAACAAATGGCAGCAAGTGTGTAACCTCTGAACACATGCAGACCGCTCTGCTGAGAGAAGTGGTATGCTGTTTGTTGGTAACAGTGGTTTCTTACCATAGACTGTATTGAAATAATGAACGTTACCCACTGGTTTGTGAGCTCCCATTTTAAAGAATCGAGTTTGCCATTTTGGCTGTCATTATCTTGGATTTTTGGAGCCAGAATTGCCGCTCAGTTCTTACACACTGTCATACCGTGCAGTGGTCTTCTAACAAAAACTCTAGACAATGTCTTGGTTTAGTCGAGGGGCAGGACATCATGCGGACTGCACTGTGGTCCTGTGGCTGGTTCTTAATTTTGTCATCAACAACAGAGTTTCTTGCTGTTTCTTTAATTTGTCTGACGATTTCAGCTTTGGCCCTTATCAACAGAGGTTCCCCAATCATGTGATCTCTCCAGTTAGACATTTTTGTTGCCGTCTTAGTGTAAATGACTGATCATATTCACCGTCACGTTTTCTTTTTCCAGTTTCAAGAGGGCCACAAGATAGGATTATCATAAACTCACCCACTCACATGTTGTGAATTCTAGGGACAATTACCTGCTCTATTCACACGTGAGCTCAATCAGACAGGACACAGGCGTTGCACTAGAGAGCTGGAAGGATATAGTCTGTTTAATGACTGATTCAGCTGATTCGGACATGTGCGTTCTCATGTACAGCTCCTCTGTGTAATGTCTAAATAATTTCAGTTTTGCAGTGCATGTGTGAAAGGAGCTTATGTTCAAAAAAACATATAGGCTAGTGCAGATTTCTGTCACCTCAAAACACAACACAGAGCACTAAAAACTGAAACTGCTACCGATCACAAAGGGAAGCTGATCAAAGGACGTACTTGTCACAAGCAAGTGCAGATACTTTAAGTGTTGCTGTTAAGGCTGCCTCAGGTACAATCCAGGCATTTTTTGATAGATCTTATCGGCTGTATACTTCAAAGCCTGATCCTTTTCTGAATCTCTGTTTGTTCCTTGTAGAGCAACTGCTGTTTCTATCAACACAATAGTGAGCATACGACCACACAAGAAAGCAGCCAGCAATTTCAGTTCACACATAAATGTGCATTAGCAAGAGTGTTAGATGCTGAATATTTAAAGGACTTGGATCTGGAATGGACACAAAAGAAAAGCTTGATGAGAATATCTCCACTCCCTGGTATCTCTACATCAGTCCAACTGAGCAGAGTAGAAAAGCCAGGATTAGCAACGGCCTCCACCTTTATTTGGCAGTAACAGCAAAACATTCCCAAGAAAAAATATTAAGCTCCTGGGAAACTATCCATTGGCCTCAAGTAAAAGCCAAGCAAGCCACGTCAAGACGAGTTGGACAAAACTGCTGCTGGATTAAACTGAACTTAAACTGATACCTGTGAATATACTGTCATACTGAAACCTAACATGGTGTACAACAAAAAGTTAAATTGAGGAAGTGCAGAAATTCTGGAAGACAAATTTAACTTGAGCCAGAACTACTTGATTTTGGGGGATTTCCTTGTCAGTAAAGAAGTCCAGTGAGAGTTACCAACAAAATACTGTTTATCATCATGAAGAAGACACAAAGTACTGTTTATATCGCAGACTAGACTCACAGCACTGCAAACAGTTTGTGGATGGATACACAGAAATTAAATTCCATCATCCAAAGCCTAGATGGGCCTACTGCCAGTAAAAAAAAAGCATGGCAACATCACCTACACTACCTTGTAACTTGCAGCCATGTGAGTGACTGAGAGTGTGAAAGGAAGCACAGCACAATAAACAATATAGTTACTTACACATACTGAAATTAATGATGTAACTAGTGTTGTCATGACACTGGCATTTCTAATTTCAATACAAAACCTTGAAAAATATTGATATTTTTTCAACTATTTCTTGGTTAGAAGCAGAGATGAGCCAAATGACTGTGGCTAACACTGACGATAAGAGAGAGCAAGAAAAAGCAGCTGGTACCAGTGTATAATTATTACTATGGAAAATAACTGTTAAACCATTTCAAATATTCAGATTCGATAAGTATCGATAAATTGACATTTTGGACAACGCTGGCTGTAACTTAGAAGTCATCCTGTCTGACTCATGCCCAACTGCCATCTACAGTTAATAACAATGGCTCCAGCCCACACACATAAACACAAGCTGTTAAAAATAACATGACTTATGCAGCTGAAAGGATTAGCATAACAGAAAATTAATCAGATCTCCAGTTATTTATGTATTAAAAAAATATTTGCAGGTTGCAGCTTCACAAATGCGAAGGTTGCTCACACTACTCATTATGAATTGATTATTTGACCTTCCTGGCAAAGATTCCTTTAGACCCTGATAGCTTGTGATGTCCATTTGTTATTACTAGGGATGCACCGAATATTCAGTAACCGAATATATTTGGCCGAATATTGCAAAAAAACACACATTCGGTATTCGGTGGAATAAGTTAAAAGCAAGGCCGAATAATAGCGGCGTGTTTTGATGACGCAATCAAACAGTATGACGCGCGGAGTAAAATGTCAGCAGTGTGGCGATCCGTCCCCCACTGCACTCGCATTTGCGACTAAAAATAGTTTTTTTTGACAGGAGCAGCGAGCAAAATAGGCTTACATCATTCAGCACGCTGTGCTAGCAGCCTACAGATTTCAACCACCAGCAGAAACGAAAGGCGAATCCCACCGGTTGTGGGTTGAACGGGGGTCACAGACACAGACAGTAATGTATTCCTGTCAAATATGGCGGCCATCAGCTTACCGGCGACGGATAAGTCGGCTCCAATAATATCCTCTTCTTGGCGTGTGGACTGGCCAGAAGTACCTGAACAGCCGAACACAGGTATGTGACGTGTCAGAGGAGAAACGAGCCGTTCACGGCCCACAAACCTCACCGCACTTTAGGGACTGTTCTTTACTTATGAAGGGACTGTCAGGGGAGGAAGGTGGCTGGTTGATTCTTATTTTATTTATTTATTTTATTTTGAAACCCCCTATGTTCATCACTCACACTTGATGCTGTTTTTGAAGTATGAATAAGTCAATAAGTAATTTATTCCATTGAAATATCATTGATGTAGCCTATAATAGAAAAGTGATTTATCTTTTCATAAATGACAAAAGGCACATCTGCCTCATTTTCACTGTGGTATTGTGATACTACTCAGAACCATGATATTTTCACTGGTATCGTACAATGGGATCCAATTTTGGTACCGTGACAACACTAATCTGGAGGGGGTTCATCTGCAAAAACTAATGAAAAACTAAACAACGATATTCGGTATTCGGTACTCGGTATTCGGCCAAGCGTTTAATATTATTCGGCTTTTCATTTTGGTGCATCCTTAGTTATTACTTTCAAATTAAATATAAACTCAAAGATTAATTTATACATCTATAGGCTTATACAAATACATATGCAAATAAATATAGATATGACATACGAAGCAATGCACGCTTCCCATAAATCCCGACACAATTATCCAAATGGACTCCTGTGTAGCCTGTACAAAGACCTTTGCTTCGTGGCTGCTGCTTATTGCAGAGAGCTGTTTACAGATGATGTAATAAGGACAGAGGGCATTAGAGTGGAGCCACGCCAACTGGCCACTAAACACCTCAACGCTCCATCTAATGGACTGTCTACAGTTTGAGGGATGAGACTGGACAGAGCAAAGCAAAAAACAGGGACTAATGAGAGGTAGACAGAGAACAGTGAATGTTAATTGCCACATACTGCTGGCTAAAATGAGACTAACTGTATTCTAGCTGTGTCAGGAGGGTGGTGCAGAAACTAGAGAGACCATACTTTAAGTGAGGACCCAGGGTCAGGCCTACGAGTCAGCAACTGTGCTCCGTACTGAAGTGTCTTTAAGAAAGGCATTTAATCTCTAACAGCTCCAGGGGTGCTGTTCTGAACCAAACTCTATGCTCCGACTCCCCTCTGGAGTGAGATCAGCTAAGAATCATGGGTTGTGAAGTGTCATCCCCTCTCCTCCCCTTATTTACAATCTCTATTAAACATGTACTGAAGCAGTAACGGCCGAAAATGAGACAGCAGTGATGAAGCCGTTTCTGCTGAAATGCAGTCAGCTAAAGAGAAACAGCTGTATGCCATCTCCACCCCATGACAACAAGCAACACATATGCAGCAGGATAGCACATGTACAGCCCAGCCCTTCCCCTCAGCTCAAGCCTGTCACATCAAGTGGTTTATTTTATCTGCAGCCTGACTGTGTTTGATTAACCTACTCACACGTTGGATGAGTTATTAATCAAGTAAACTTGTAAAAGTTTTCATCACAGCTACAGATGACTAAAGGTAAAAAGCTGCGTCAACAAATTGAGGGTTTGTGCATGATGCAGAACAGTATTGCCCCATTGCTACTGTCTCTACAGCTGTGGCATGTTGGGACATGACCGTATGTATTTCCACACTGAACTTCAATGTGCATTTCTTCTAAAAGGCCAGTGATATTTCAGTCCAAACATGACAGCTGCCACCCTCGACTGAGCTGTTGTTGTGCTAAACTGACGGTCATCATTTTAAGCACTGTTTTAAAAAAAAACAGTAAAACTCTTGTTATATCCAGCTGTCAGTACTTTAGTAGCTGCTGTCGAACCTAAGAATTTCTGTGGGTTGGAGTTGTAATTGCCATTTTTAAGATAGTGCTAATGCAAGCCAAACATTTACTGCTGCTGCTGCTGCTGCTGCTTCGCATTAAGAGCACAAAAACTGCTAGAACAGGACTCAAGAGTGAGACCAACAGTCTTTCAAGTGGGGCTAAACATTTTATAGCAGGTCTGTGTGTGGGGTGTTACGTTTTACCCCACCCTCATTGTGTGATAGCACCCCTACTCTGTCACGATATCACAACCTTTACCGTAAAACATACCAGTAATTCAAAGTTAGGAGAACTATTGATTGTTTGTCAAGAAAAATTCTGCAGAGCCCGTTACGCCATGTACACACAGATACGACAACACCCCAATATGTCAAGTGTCGCACAGCCATCCGTCAGTACTCGCTATATTTGTGTCAACTTGTCTCTCTCGATCTCTGTTGAGACACAACTTCCAAATATGTAGAAGCCTGGGGTGCACATATCACTACATATCATTTATGTTATATCCTTAATATATTTCATTATAGATTATCAATGTGTTTTCTCGCTCACAACCCACGGAAAAAACAGACCAGAAGCCTAAACTATCGCTGCAGATTGCAAGCTGGCCGCACAGCTCGGCATCACGGCGCGTCCTGTGAGAATAACCCCATTGATAACATCGGCACCAAAAGGAAGCACTCCATGAAAAATCAGTGCAGCGCTCCACGTCCACTATGAATCCTGTGTTATAGGGCCTGAAAGACCCAGCCCAGACCCAACATGATCAGTGGAGATAACTGTGCCACCACCTGTCTCCCCTGTCCTCGATAAGATGGCTAATCCTGATACCGCCTCTCCTTTTTTTTTTTATCTACATAACTGATAAGTAGGGTAACACCTAAAATGTTAGGCACAGTGCAAAATTTAAGGTGCACCTAAAAAATGTGCTGTTGTACCTAAATGAAAAAGTTAGGTGAAACCACTGTCAAAAGCTAGTCTGAAGCCCTGTGGAAAGTTTTATTGTGACGCAGCTACAGTACCAAGGTTAGCCAACAATTGCTATCTCTTTGGTCTGTAACCAAACTGGGGATGTTGTTCTTCACTTTCAATCAGTGTACAGTTAAAAAATGTCCCAGTGATGAAGAGAAAATGGTAAAAAGCCAAACCGGATAGATGAATAAACCTTTAACTTGTCATCGAGATATCACCTTCTGACCTCCCGTACTGTCCCACAGAAAACCATTCATGCTGTTCATGCGTCACGAGCTCTGACATGGATGCTCGCAGTCTGACACAGCGTGGATGTCTCAACCATTGGCAAATTCAGCATGCGTGTAGGATGCTCTGTGCCTTTATGTGTAAGCTGATGAACTTGTTTGAACAGGATGCTGCTGTTGACTAACGGTGTAACGAAAAAATCAGCCCACACCATTTCAGTGGGCCTGAAAAACACACATCAAAGAGGAGGGAAAAAAAAACAAGACAGACGAAGGAAGAATGAGAAAATGGGAGACAGAACAGAGTTGTTTTTTGTTTTTTTTTTAAAAAAAAGAGAGCGATTAACATGAATATGTACTTTGGCAAGATTTTAAGGAGACAGCTTGACAATGCACATCCACAAAAACACAAAACACAAACAAGAAAGTACAAAGATGGTCAAAAACACAGAATGTAAGCAAAGAAAAAACTAAAGCAAAAGAATGAATAAAAGACTGAATGAGTGAACAGAAGCAAAAGCAACAGAAGACAGGAGGCTGGGGGATATATTTAGCTGCTCATTAGTCAGAGATGTCCTCTACTCAGCAGGCTGGTCCCTCAGATGAGGCCCTTTGGAAATCATTATGACTGCCTGCTGCTTCAGACAACCACACACATTTCACTGGAAAACAATTTACGAACTGCCTTGCTTCTCCCCAGCGTTAATGTAGCTTCCAAATAATTCTCAAGTTCTGGAGAGAGGCCCAAAAACAAAGCTTTGAACAATGCAAAGTAACATAGTGTTTTTAGTAATAACTGCAGATGTTGTAACATCACATCCATCGCATTAGCATAACAAATAACCAGTAACAGCTTGGTTATAAATGCTCCGTATATCTCAACTTATTTTGTGTGTTATCAGATTTGAACGTTGGTGTGTCTGGTGCTGTTAGTGCCACCATTTCCTGTTTTGACATTCATTAACCTTTACTACACAGCACCTGTCACATGTGGACAGATAACAAGATGGTGGCCAACACACAGCACACACACACTGAAAAATATCAGGAAAAAAATGTGAACACACAGAGTATCTTGATGTGGAGGAGGCTGGCAGCAAAAAGGGTCAGCAGTGTTAGGTTTAAACAACAAAACTATTTCATTATGGCCGGGAAAAGATTACAGATGTCGCTATGCACACAGCTTAGAGTGGCACAAACAGTGCTGGAAAAAGAGGCGGTGTGTAGCTAAAAAGCCCCCTGCTTTGAGTAGCACAAACGGTGCTGGAAAGACGGCAGTGTGTCGCTAACAAACAACCAGCTTTGAGTGGCACAAATGGGGCTAGAAAGGCAGCTGTGTGCGTTGCTAAAAAAGCACCCTGCTTTGAGTAGCACATAAGCAGCTGGAAAGGCGGCGGTGTGTCGCTAAAATGCACACAGCTTAGAGTAGCAAAGATGGTGCTGGAAAGACGGCAGTGTATCGCTAACAAACAACCGGATTTCAGCGGCACAAATTGGGCTAGAAAGGCAGCTGTGCTTTGCTAAAAAAAGCACCCTGCTTTGAGTAGCATATACGCAGCTGGAAAGGCGGCGGTGTGTCGCTAAAATGCACACAGCTTAGAGTAGCAAAGACGGTGCTGGAAAGATGGCAGTGTATCGCTAACAAACAACCTGATTTCAGCAGCACAAATTGAGCTAGAAAGGCAGCTGTGTGTCGCACCCTGCTTTCAGTAGCACAAACAGGGCTGGAAAGACATTGCTGTGTCACTAAAATGCACCCAGCTTAGAGTGGCACAAATGCTACAACCGATATTGTTGTTTGTTATACTCAGACACTAGTCCCCTGGGTTAAAGTCTTGCATTTGTTGGACTATACCATACTGAATTGGTGGACACTGTCCAAGCAGGGTACGCTGATGCCAGGTGAAGTGGCACTGCTGTGTAGCCAACAATAATCCTAGCCACCTGGGATCTTCACCAAGTAATGCAACTGTCTGGTCAACTGTTAACAGTGAATGAAACGGTCGCCTGTCCGCACTGCAGTTATCTGTTTCTATGGGGCATTTCTTTGTCTGGTGAGGCGGTTAAAGATTCCCTTTAGGGCTTGATTGGGTGGGAGAGCTGTTAAGTGGCACAGGGTGAGAGCAGAGAGTGATGGCTCAAGTGATAAACACACAGGTAATGAAAGAGAAAGGCTGATGGATTCGACCAGACTGCCGCTAATGGGTTCTGGTCTCACCTGGCTAATGGCTGGAGCCTTAAAGAGAGAAAGAGAGAGAAGAACAGAGACATCATAGAAGAGTGGCTGTGCTGTGCCCCACATACTCTCTCTCAGACACACACATACACACACTGAGTGAGTTAGCAGTCCTAATTGCAGACTGGTGATCTAGCGGAGATCCAGCTTGCTGTGGTTTGGCCCGTGGCTTCCAACACCCCCCTAAAAGCCCTCTTTGTTCTCACATTTCAGAAAGGAGCCAGTAGCCAGAGTATTGCTTTACTCCTTCCTACCTGCAAACTGCCATGCTAACAGGACTTTAGGGGACTATTCTGAACAGTTAATTGCACAGGACCCATTGCTTCCCCCCCTCAGGCTGCGCTGTTTGTATACCCAGCCTATCTAGCAAACTTTCTGTGAGGGCTGGAAACCAACAATGTGCATGCAGACACAAACACACACACTTTTGTTTGGCTACAGAGGGCAACAAGTTTCAAAGACTACAGCTGTTTGAAGATGCCTGAAGTAGGGCATGGCTCATTCAGATATTTTCCTCTGTGGTCGGAGCAATGACGCTATGCTAGCCACTGGAGTCTACTCTGTTATTAAAAAGAAAGAGGGAGTTGTCGAGTCTCTTTCCTTGAGCTTGACTTTCGAGAAAAAAAACATCCTCACATCCTTGGGTTGGTCCTGCACAGTGATGCAAGACCTGCCAAAACAAAGGGATCTGTTTGTGCAATAGGCCTTCATCAGGTGGAGCAAAAATGTATTCAACTCAAGCCAAGAACGGACAACAATCGATTGTCAAAAACAAACACGAATCCCAGAGGAAATTAGTGCGGCAGCTCTCTGCTGCTTCTCTCGCTCTCCTCCCCCTGCTCTTGACTTTACCCTATGACTCCACTTTTCTTCCAGGCCAGGAGAAGGCCATTTCCCGTTCTCACACACCAACATACATAAACGTCACCGCCACACAGAGCACACAGCAGGCTTGTTTGTGGGAGACTTCTGGTCCTCGCTGGCACTTTCCTGTACAGCTTTAACTCAACTTCAGAAGACAATGGGTTTTTAGAGAGCATCGTTTATCTGTTTAAGTGGACCCACAAGGATGGTCCGAGTCTCTTTGCCTCCTGACAACACTGATACAGCAGAAAACACGCCATGTGATTGTGTGAATAGACCCTCTGGCACTCAGAGTTCCCATCTTTACTCTGTCAGTCCTGACTCACTGTCTGGGTCCACTTCCTCTAAAACAAACCACAAAGGCTCACTGTAAAGAACTGACACCATATTAGGAACTGAGCTCCATGCAGCCAACATTAGTGGGATGTCAGAAAGACTCAGAAAAGACTTGAAACAAGCGATATTTGCACCGTGCCCTGAAAATCCTCCAGACTGATGCCATTTATCTTGTGCATACACAAAACCCAGAGTGCCGCTTTGTTGCTCTGTTTGTTTACTGGCACTCTGCTTGAATGCAGAAGATGTTTTTTTTTTTTAGAACGTTGCTACTTTTAGTAAAACGTCCTGAATCATTAACACAAATGTAATCATACGCAGTAATCACAAACTCAAATTTGATTCAGCCATTTACATTAGCGCAGCAGACACCATGCTGGTAATCCTGTTTACAATGAGCAGCCGAACAACAGATAAAAAGACATGGGTTGGACTTGGATTGGTTCTAAAAATACCCCGGCCACAGAAGGCTTTGTGACTACTTCCTAACAGAACGCATTAACAGGTACAAGAAATTGTTGTTGTGACCTTTCTACAGAGACCACGAAGCCACCAATGAGGAAGCTTATAGCTTTTCCTTTCACTGTTAAAAGAACCACAAATGGGAGCAAAGAGTGCCCCGACCTTTACTGTCTATCACCCTGTCTCTCCGTCTTAATTCACATCACTTGAAGGCCAAATTTCTTAAAAGAGCAACATCCACAAAATACCAAAAGTGACACACAAACCTCCATGGACCAAAAATAGAGGTTTGATGCAGCTCTATGTTGTCTCTGGTGTTTAGAGATTTTGCTCTAATATGCAAATGCTGTACAGTATTTCTTTTTTTTGGTATCCATTTCTATTCATATTGCACGCTGCTATTTGTATGAGTCTGGAATAAGCCTGTCAGCAGTGATGAAATTTCATATTCATGTAAATTTTCAGAGCAATCTCCATCCCTGGAACACGTCAAGGGATTACCTATGTGAATTATGTATGCTGAGCAGGAGAGAGAAGCAGGACGGTGAACAGGAGAACTAATGACATGAGGACCTTAAATATGCCTCACCTTTATGATAATTCATCTAATTATAGATTTATTTTCATACTTCCATGCTGTAAATGCTGCAATGCCTGTCTTGGTTGTTTTGGTATTGTGATTGCTGTGTCTGCTGTGATTTATATTCACTTCCCGGCTGTGTCCTCTGCCTTTTGCTGCAATGAAGAGAACCCTTTCCTTATCAATAAGCATTAAGGTGTCATCTTGTCTTGTATGATCAGGACTTAGATCCGTAAAATCCTCTTGCATTTCATTCTGTTACTTCTGTTATCACGGAGCTACAACTCTAAATCTTTCATTCCTCAGTATAACTGGCTTGTGATGTGTGTTTAAATATTCATGCTACACTGCCTGAATTGAGAACGCCCTCATCAGAAATCACAAAATTCTGTACTCAATCATCATTAACAGGTTAGGGAGGAGGTTTACTTCAATACAGATTAGCTAGAAGCATTATCCTGCATTCATTTAATGCAGGAGAGCAATTATCAAGTGCTTAACACCACATTGAAGAGCCCGAACTGTTGAACCATGAGTCAGCATGAATACTGCCCTGTGTACAATAAGGAAGTAATTGTGCTACAAATACACTGCTATGACAACGACTAAAAATAACCCTTGTATCATTGTCAGCTCACTCATAGAATTTTCCATTATATTCTTGAAAACTAACATAACTACAACGTAAAATTAATGCAAGTGTCTGTATGAAAAGAAAAGAGACTATGTTTAAAAACATGAATGTAACATTTGAATGGGCGTGTTGTCCATGAGGATTTTTTAAAGCATCTATTGAGATTGAGACCAAGCAGTTCATGAATCATCTTTAAACAAGCCAGTTGAAAATAGTCCTGGTGGTGGAGTCTAGAGAACTATCTGTCCTTTTCCATCAGTTGACTGGCAGTCTTAAAGGCGCAGGTGCATCATGGGAACTGAAGAGAAACATTCGAGTGCACATTTGTTCCTCGTAATGTGCCAACTGTCACGAACATGGTCAATAGAGGGTGTGTCTTTTAGTGCATGGAGTCACAGAACTTTAAGGTACAGCCTTAACCTGTGCGTTAAATGCATAACATGCACGGATAGCGCGAGTATGCGGCGCACACACAAAAAAATAACACATACACACACAAATACAGTACACAGAGCACGTGGGCCGGGGATTTGAGGACACATCTCCTTGGTATTGGTAGGCAGTGTATGTGTGTGAGTGTGTTGGATGCAGAACGTGAGCGTGATACCAGCCCCTCTGGGCTCCACATGAATCATGTGTATTACATAAGACAGAGGGAGAGAGAGAGATGATACCATTGGGATCAGCAGTGCCCTCCCCCTGCCCATCCACCCATCTCTCTCCCTCTATTCCTTCTGTTACTGTTTCTCACACACATTCATTTATTTAAAAGGCATTCACGAAAGTTAATCAATTAAAGCTTTAAAGCATCTCGGGGCCTTAAACCTCCCCTCACACACACACATTTCCTTATTCACACATACACAGTCTGCCTGCCTCCTCTCTGTGGCAAGGACATCTGGCACATTTCACAAGCTGGCTATGTGAGGGTAGTGTGTGTGTGGGAAGGCATGTGTGTGTGTGTGTGTGTGTGTGTTTGCGTGGGGGGGGAGGGGGACTGGAACATTGAACGGCTAAAGTGAAAGGAAAGCTGGCACAAGTGATGGAGTTCAGTGAGTACATTCCATTAACATTGTATTATTTTACAGGGAACAAAAAGAGCACAAGCTTTATAGGTCCTGTGGTTACCTATGTTCACTTTAATCTCCACGTGTGAACCAGATTTCCTTGCATGAGACCACAATCAAAAAACCTGATACGTTACATTCAAAATGACTAACCTAAGATCATAACCTGATCTGAAGGTTATTTTGGGGCAATAACCAAAGCTCGCTAGCCGTGCTAAAAGCTCTCAGAGGACGCTAAATGTCACGGCTGATTAAAACCTTATGACAGCAATGTGACCGCAGACAACATCATCTCTCTGTTTCACTCGATACAGCAGACGAAAACGGTTGTGACTCATTAGGGCAGTGAATAGATTTACAGAGTGGGTGGGATTGAAGCAGAGCAACCTGACCGACCCAAGGGTAAAGCGAGCCAATTTAATCAAACTGACCTGCAAGACAGAGGGGAAAATAAGCTCAATCAATTCACGAGAGACGGGCGAAGATGGCGGTTTAGTCGATGTGTATCATGTGGGAGCGGAGACAGAGAGGGGGAGAAAAAAGATGTGTGTGTTTGTGCGTCTGCTTCTTACCTGATGCGTGACCATGAGGGAGCAGGGTGAAGAGGAGGAGAAGCGCGGAGGCAGCCAGCCTGTGGGCTCGAGAGGAGGAGGTGGAGGAAGAGGAGGAGGAGGACAGGGCTCTCGTCTGAAACGCTACCATTCCATCGCACATCTTTTCCTCCAGCGACCAGAGAGAGTCCTCTACGGCTTAACCTGTCCAGGCCACATAGAGAGGGAGGGATAGAGAGGGAGGGGGGAGGGAGGACGCGGATTACTATCAACATTCAGCGAGGATTATGTAACCAAAAGCAACACAGAGAGACAGGAGGGAATAGAGTGAGAGAGCTCTAACGACTGTATGGGAAAGAGAAAGTGACAGAGAAAAGGCCCTCTCTGCACGTCATCAAATAGCAGTTGGTTTACTGATAATAACAACGTCAAGAACGACTCTATGTGTATTTCCTCTTCTCGCGCAGCTCCTTAAACAGCATCCTGCTATTTAAACCACCCCCCGGGCAGACAGACGGCAATTCCCAGCGCTCTTTTTTTAAAAACCACCAGTGGCAGCAGCAGCAGGAGAGCTCCTCTGATCTCCCCTCGATCCCCACTTTTGGCTCTGACACAAGATCTAACTAAATAAACCAGCCATTACACTCTGCTGTAGATGATGTAACGGGGAAACAGATCCCTGCTGCTGATGAGGTAGGAGCATTAGGGGGAGAGAGGCTAAAAGTGTGTGTGAGAGAGTCAGCGCAAAACAAAACAGTGATTACAACTGCAACTTCTGCAAAAACTTGTGACAGTACGGAGAGGAGCCTGCGTTTTACCGCAGCTTTATAATTAAATAAGTAGAAGTTCAATAAGTTTCAGACTGCTCCCTTGTGTTTGGGCAGCAGTAGTTGTTAGCACATTTGCTATTTGGTCAATATTAGTTTTTTATGTATTCTTAAATGCATGTACACTAAAGCTCTGTAGCAGGGATTCCTCAAATGCAGCTATTAAAGTGTTGCAAAAAAAGAGGGTACAGTACTTTACAGTTGAATGATAAACAGATGCCATACCGCCGTCTGCTCAGCTGTGATCCTACTCTGCCATATGCTGCACACGGTTATTAGCAGCAGAGTTTGATGGATACATTATGTAAAGACAACTTCATCAGATGCTACTTTCTGAAATGTCTGCTGTACTTTTTAGCCACTCATATGGCCCACACATTGATTGTAAAGTATTTTTTATATCGGCCAAAAAAAGCAGCCTAATAAGCTTTTGTTTTGTACCTTGCACCAAATGTTGCTGTTCCATTTCTCTATGTTTTACCTACAAAAAGTGGTATCTGTTGTAAATGTCTGCAAAAAACCTTAAAATGTTAACGATAAATCAAACACTGCACTCCCAAAACAGCTGGATGACAGCAGAGAAAAGCAGGGGAGGTGATGAAGAGTTTCTGTGAGACACCTTTAAATCAATGGGAGGAAAAACACAGACAACAACACCCCCATCCTCTCTTCGCATATCTCTTTCCATGATGCGAACTTAAGTAACTTCCTTAAAGCACTGAAGGTTGATTGGGGGGGTAGATACAACGAGATGTGCACTGTCATTACATAAATGAGATGCAGGTGCACGCAGTCCTGGTTGTGTTTCTACAGATAGATTGGGATGATGTAGCAGTAGTTGCATTTTGTGCAGAACTAGCTTGCTGGCAGCCAGCATATCCTCAAGAGAGGGCAGAGGGCCCATTACAGTTACACAAGGCTGCTGAGCTAATGGCTACAGTAATGGCATGGTTGCACTTAAGAGAGCTGCGAATGTGATTGCAGATCTGCTGCGTGGCCACTGGCACTGCCACAGACGAGCCAGAACTACAGTGATGAGGGAAGGAACTGTAAACACACGTGCACATATGTGGTTGTTTTTGTAACACACTGCCTGTGCTTTCACGTCAGAGTGTCCTGCACTGGGCTGCATTTTATATGACCATTATCGGCTAAACATTTCCAACACACACACACACACACACACACACACACACACACACACACACAAACAAACAAACAGCAGGGCCCCCTACTGCCTGCCACCTTTCTAATGTCCCCTAGAGTAGGATGGAGACAGATACCTGCATGTGGCGCATGCCAGTGGGAGAGAGTGACGTAAGCCAGATTTGGCAGGACAGTCTGGGTACTGCATTGAGCCAAAGGGCAGACAGTCAAAACCACATGCAGGGAACGTGTGCCAGCCATTTGATCCATAGACACTTACTCATTTGTCCATGTTGGGATCAGCGCGCTGCTGTTAAGGCCTAGGTTACAGAGAAGCCCTATGCTAACTCATATGACGTCCTCACTATGAACATCTTAGAAATATCAAGGACAAACAAAAGTCACAGGCTGGACAAAAAAAATGACATGTTTGGCTCAAAGGCACCTGTTGGGATGTAAATAACCACTTGGGATGGCATTTATAATGCAGGGCTGACCTCCTGAGAAAGCCGAGGGCAAAGTATTGACCGGCCCATGCGTTTGCAAAGTGAAAACTTAAGCAGAATTAGCTTAATTGCTTTCACACAGGAGCGTCTGAGAAAGGACAAAGTCATTAACTCTGTGCTAAGGTATCCCACAAAATACAGCTTTCCAATTAGCTGTAACAACATAGCTCGGAGCCTGAAATGAAGTTTTAGCAGGGCTTTTAATGCGCTGACTGTAAGCTTGAGCATTTAATTGATTAATAACACATCAGGCAGTTTGACAGCAAAAGCACAGAAATACTTCAAGTTTGGATGTCAACTTTCTAACTTGCAACTGTGTGGGCCTCCTGTCAGATACTGCCAAAGATGTCAGGCTTGACAGATCACATTAAAGGGTGTGCTGCTATTCTGAACTTCAAGAGGTTTTGCGTCTGCGTTTCCTGGAACAAAATTTGGTGTCAAACCACGTAAACAAACACTTCCTGCTGGCAGCTGCATGCAGCCAGGTAACATCAGCTTACACAGATCACAATTCAGGGCTTGTAGTGCCACTTCTGTAAGAACAGTCAAACAACACAGGTTAAATATCTATCAGTATCATTACAATGTCATTCTTAATGGCTGACATTAGAGCCATCATTGCAGTATGACTACTCATAGTTATATTAGTGTCACTGGAATGGGATAAATCTAATCACACTTGAAGCACCATCAGAGGGCTACTGACAGGAATACAAATACATGCAGAAAGCAAAAATCATTAAGGCTGATTTAACAGACTAAAAAACATGCAATGACATGAAACATGACAGCCCATACACACAGATGTTGCAAGAAAGGCAAAAGTTACCTGGCTTCATACACACAGGAAATGGATTTGCCATTTTCTCCATTTTATATCATTATAATCTGAATATTTTGGGGTTTCTAACAGTTGGTTAAACAAACATGCAAACTGAAGATGTTACCTACTCAAAAAAAAAAAAAAAATCAATAATGCAAATCATCATTAGCTGCAGTCCCAAATGACATTGCTAAAAATAGCAGTGTTTTGGCCCATTTCATTAAGAAATTTGAGGTTTTTCCAGCATAAATACACTGTCTGTTTGGTGCTCCACTGGGGGAAAAAACTATGCAACCCTCCACTTCAGACACCAGTGACACAACCAGCCAGCTAGCAGGCTGCTACTGCAGTTTTTCAGCTGCCCGAGGCTCCTGGAATGCAAAGGGAGCCAAGGAGAGCAGCAGCACAGGCATGTGTCCGGGAACAGAGAGCACTCAGTGTGCCAAAGAAACAGCCGGGAGGAGATTTCCACCCAATAGGCCCCAGTGCTACTGCTTCTGGTAGAGCCTGCCTGGGCCAGCGGAGGGAGCCCAGAGATGGGGATCTGCATGGCAGCACAGAAAGGACCCTTTGTTATGAAGTATTCTGTAGTGTTAAGCCCCACAGCGCCCGAGCATCCCTCTGTACTGCCGCAAGGAAGGGGACACAAACACACAGAAAGATGGAGAAGAGTAAAAAAAAAAAAAAAAAGAGTGTAAAGAAAGAACATAAGGAGAGAGCAGTACGATGAAACAAGGGAAACACTGTCGGATGTTTTGTTGACAGTAGTGAAAGGTGGGGAAATCTGAGAATGGGATTGAAGCCAAGCACAGTGTTCTTATCTTTGCTCACAAGATGTTTTCTCTAAGCTATGTTGTCAAACAGAAAAAGCCTCTGAATGCTGGACCGGGAGTTATAAAAATCTCACCGCAGTCACACAATGGGTTTTAAATTGAGAACCGTTAAAGCTGCCCATTGTATATCTGCTCGTTTCTGCGTGAAAGACCGGAGTGTGTACAATGTGTCAAGACAAAACAAGTTAATCTGAACAATGGCGGTCAAATGAGTGATTGTGACACCTAGGAAAAATTAACTCAAACATCTTGAGGTTTCAAGCCATAAAAAGTAGAACTCAAACTGCCCAGCAAAATAAACTATCTCTAAATATGAAAGCAAACATTGTGTACTGTTGCCATCAGAAATTGTATTGGCTGAATTTCTGGGGACAAAGTGGAGTGATGGCTGAGTGCAAACATCATAATGTTTGGTCAGTTTTTAGATTTGTCTGGAGAGCACTGTTCTTCTTGACAAAGTAGCCCACTGTCTGGACAACGCTCAGTGACAGTGGGTTTTATATGCGTGGGGGCAGAATACATTTACAGCAATGGTAATAAATCATGTTAGAGAAGAAAGAACACCTCTAGGGTGGGTTACGTGGATAAAATCCAGCATTATGGAAAAGTATTTTTATATGTTACGACTATAGAGCATCAAATAACAGTCACCTAGAGCTAGATCATCACATTGGTGCAAAAAGTAAACTAAAATCCAACCTTAATGTAAAGTAGGGATCACAACCACCTCAACTCTCACAACAACATGTGGTGCACAACAACGTGATCAAAACATTGGTTAGCCTTATATTAGACACAGCCCACCAAACTATTTGCTCAGAGGGAACATTAGTCCCAGATACTTTACTTCATAAACCCTCAATATGTATTTAATCCTTGTCTCCATTATGATAATATACAACAGCCCACCTTTGGACTTCCCTGCCCTTTGCTGTGGTTAAGTGTCATATCCTCCCCTGCCAACCTATCGAGAAACTCTTACTGGAATAAAGCGAGGGTGTGGGAAATTGCAGTGTTGGGAATATCCGAGCAAGGCAGACCCTCAGAGCTCAGTAACACATCCCTGCGACTGCATGAAACGTGGTCAACTGCCTTTATGGCAGCTCTAAAGCAGAGTCACACGCTTCGACACGTGCAACTGTACTGCGAGCTATTTAAACAAAGAGTGTGGTGGGCTGCCAGGACTACACACACACACACACACACACAGGACAAAAACAAAGACACAACCAAAGCAAACCCATTCTAACAATGTAGCTACACATACAGTTGTTAGATCGTTGTTTCACTTAGGCTTACGTTAAAACACCATGTGTAATTTGTATATAGTCCGACATGTTTTTTTTTTTTTTTACTGTACTTGAATGTAACACTACAGTAACGCTACAGCTGTTAACTGTTAGAGACAGGACTAACTAGCTACTACAGCCGGTTTTCCGCTTTTATTGTACCTTTAAGCACTTTGTCAAGCTAATTTATGGCGTCTAATAAAATATTTCAGCTAAATTAATACAGCAGACTTGTCAAAAAGCGCAATGTAACGTTAACAGATAGCTTATTAACGTTTGTCAGTTGACGCGGCTAGCTTAATTAACACTTTAGCTAGTTAGTTTAACGCAAAATTGCCAACTCATTACTCTCCTTGAGTCAATGGTGAATGTTACGCTAGCGTGCGAAACGTGTTTTTATATTTTTAATGCTGTCGTCGACGAGAGGAAAGACAAGCGCAAGAAAGCTCGTAGTGGCCTGTGTGTGCTTAGCTTGCGAAAAACAGACAAGACTCACCAACGTAAAGGTTACCAGCGGCGAGCCCTCCTCTCACTGCTTCACAGTCGAGGCATTAACGCTCGTGAAAAATGGAGACTCCCCAAAACCAGAATATGGCGAATTAACACCAAATATATAAATAATAATGTTCTCGTCGTCTAGTTCCGTCAGCACCGCTCTGTTGTTCCCGGTCCGCTCGGCTCGCCAGCTCTTTATTTTAGGTGAGCGGAAACACTCGCTGTGAGAACTCTACCAGCTGCCTCGCTCTCGCGCGGTCTCCATGGCGACCTCGTTAGAAGGGCGGATCCTAATCTGTCAAGCCAACCATGGGGCTCGCCTTCAAAATAAAAGCACGGAGTTTGGTACGGAGACAAAAGAAATGGACAAAATAGGAAAATACGCCAAAATTTAGGACAATAAAAACCGCAAATGTCGCCAGTAGAGGCTAAAATTTGCATGTATTATGGTACACGCGTCATTATAGGAAATGTCCTAATTATTTTTATTTAATTATTGTTTAATTAATTTATTTTTTAATTTTGTATTTATGATAATTGTGTATTTATTTACTTCAATAGTCTGTCTTTTTAGCTGGCATATTCTTCTATTTCGTTACTTTTTTTTTTTAAACGTATTTATTTACTTATTTATCGACGGATCTAAAATGGTCTCTGGTGTTTCCCCACTTCGTTTCCTCAGTTTCCTCAGTTCCTGTTTTTATAAGAAACGTTAGAATTTTAGTCTTTAGCATCACAGTCTCTGAATTTATATCTGCGTGTGTGTGTGTGTGTCTATGTGTTTTATTGTGTGAAGCACTTTGTGTTGCATTCTTTATGTATGAAAACTGCTATATAAATAAAGTTTATACTCTACAAAGACAATTTTTGTGTTGGTGGATATGACAAAAACATGGCTATTTTTTAACACTTTTTTATTGTGTTTTAACAACGTATAAACTGCTATACTGCATTACAAAAGAAAAAGAAAAGTATACATAAAACCTTCAAAGGAACAGGCAGCTGCAGCAGATAATGGCCTAATCAGGGCCCAAACTATTATGACTGGCTACAAGATGTAATCAAAAATAAAACAATTTTTAAAAAGTGAATATGACTTACTTCACATGGAGTTATTAATTAAGTGGGGGTTTAGAGTCTAGCTTTTATTAATTCCAAAAAAGAAGAGCCATTTAATGTGAGTCCTAGTTTCTCAAGTTTGAGAATGACACTTCCCTCAGCCACTGAGTCCAGCTTGGTGGTTGAGAGTTTCTTCCAAAACATGGCTATTTTAATAATTTTGTCACCATATTTAATAATCATTTAACATGCAATGTAAACAAATTCAACTCCAGAGAGGTAAAGGTGAAAAAGACATTAAAGAGTGGACTATAGGTTCATGTTTTCACACACTGATGTTTGCACCCTGAGCTTTTATGATGTGTATTGCCTGCTTTTGCATCATCTACACTACTTATCTATGAGTACCTATAGCTGTGCCATCTGAAAGAACGTTTCTGTGACTGCAATGTCACAGCCATCTCTATCAGTTCACACAGTCTTAGCTGTTGCTTTTGCTTTTGCAAGGCTGTTTGATTAGATCATCTGAGATGGGTTTTCTTTATAGCTGTTGCTGCTGCAGAGATCACATCATCACAGCCTGCATATGTATTAGAAGTGCACCTAGATGAGAGGTGTACAGGTCATGAATAAACACACATGTGATCTAAAGGTGCTTGTACAGTACGAGCATATTCCGCTATATGATGTCCAGCACTGCACTGTATTTACACAACCTGCTTGTACAGTAAGCCCATGAATATATTCCATTAAGTGCTGCACTGTATTTACACAATGTGCCTGCACATAGAAGATAGAAGAGAATGAGTGGGTGGAATTTCTACTTTCATTCACTGAGCGGGTGAAGGAAGTGAGATCTCTCATCTCACCTAACTGCAGTTCACTCTTCTGCACTGTAACCCTGCGAAACATAATGCGTCACTGCAAAGAAACATCAAAACAGGCAGTCACTTGGTTTTGAAATCCCCAGTTTAAACCTATACACAGTATTTGTGTAAGTCATCTCTTCCACATATATGGAGTAATTGTTCTAAAGAAAACTAATGAGTTACTGGTTTTCTGGACCCATAAAATAGGCTACATATAGGGCAGCCAAAAATGTTGACTAGAAAGATATAGTGTGAGTTAAATGTCAGGATAATTTCATCCATATCATATAATAATCTATCCTTTATCCTCGAAGTCATTTTCACTTTACATAGAAAGTAGGTGCCTTTAAGAAACTGCACTCATTTCATGGTTTAGCAAGGTGAGATAAATATTTTATATTGCAATATTCTTTAGACAAGAATTTATGTTAATGGCTCATAGTATTTTGTGGAGGTATTCCTCATATTTTTATGGTTAATAAATTCGTATTTTACATTTTGTCCCTGTTTTTCTTCTTTGAAATATTTCCTCTGTTCTCCAAATGTCTAAATAACCTGTCTTTGTGCTTGGTACGATGTTATTGCACTTGGAAAATGGTGCAAAGGTCAACTCAAGTCATATGAATCATTTCATGCAACGGCTGTTGATAGGAAGGAAATTCAAACTCCACCAATGACTAAAGAGGTGCTACTCTAAATATAGAAAAAATGTGTTGAAAAGTGCCTCAAAGTCCAAACACAGATCACTATCAGGTAGAATCCTAAAAATGTTATTCAAATAGCACAAACACAATTGCCAGATGTTTACAAGTGTGTTAACATAGCTGTTATTAAATCCACTTTTACTTTCACTTTCTCCAGTGTCAGCTGGCTCCCTCCCTGGTCTCTACTTGCACCCCCTCCTGTCTTAATGTCCCTTTTTATTTTGATCCATGAAAGATTCCTCTCCCTTCAGGATCCCAGAGGGTTTGAAGTCCTGGCACAGGCCAACCAATGATTAATTGGATACAACTCCAGCTAAACACCTTGACATGTCATTGAGTCCTGTAGAAAACCTCTGACAACACATGCAAGGGCCTACCCTTGAGATAAACATGAAGCAGCTGAGCCCAGTGTCCTGCCATTTTGCTCATTAATATGAAAATATATGCAGCAAGGTGGTCCAGCTAATCAGATAATCTATTCCATAGGAGGAGCATGTGATGTAAATGAGTTTCCCATCATGTACTTGTCTTGTCTTACTGTGTTCTTGCTGATAGCACAAGGGCATAGCTACATCCAAATGCCATATATCGTGTTAGGAGATGGAAATTAAATGTTACTCTTGTACAGGAAGGGCATCTTAACCTTTCCAGCTTGCTTAAGTGTTAATTTTCTGTGCTAATGCTGACATCTAGTGGCTGCTACCGCTTCCTACACACATGTGAAGGTTCATGAATCGAGTCATATTTGTTGGAAAAAAAGTTATAATTTATTAAAGTAACATCTTATTTTCTTTTTATCTCATATTTTAAAGAGGCTAACTTTAACTTTTTGCTGGGGCTCAGGTACAACTGTCAGAGATATGGACGGCTACATTTCACACAGGGGGAGATGGACACATGCTGTCCTCGTCGCGCTGCCATACAATTCTTCTCAGATTTTTATTTTAATTCAGTTTTTTAAATGAGTATTTTGGCATACGATTAGTACACAAAGCCATACATTTACAAAAGAAACACACACCAAAGGAAGCTGATCCAAAAACCGGCTCCCCCCTACACTGGCAAAGTGGTTGCGCCCGGTTGCCTCCTGTTGGGTACTTCTGCATCTACAGTTATTTTACATATCTTCGTGCACGTCAATGCTACTTGTGTGTACAGGTATGTTTTCGGTTATTTTATGACTGTTTGGAGACCATGCTTCGATTATTATTGGCAGTATGACTTAGGAGGCTTTACGGAAAACCAGTTGGTTCAAAACAAAGGCGGTAAATAGACCAGAACATGCAGACATGCACACTTATTTTGGTATCAGGCTAACTTTGTCAGCTAATTTAGCTAACTTACATCCACAGGAGGAGTTCATCCACAATGGAAAATTAGCTTTCATGTTTTGGTTGCTAACTACTCCTCACTGGTTCTTTTTTACATTTGTAGAATAGTGAAATGCGTTGTCTTGACCTTTCACCCAGTTAGACATCACTGTGTCCCTGAATGACCTGCTCTCCCTCAGATGAAGACTCCCAGCATTTCTCAGTTAAAACATCTCCAGTCACAGGCCATAGCTTGACACATGTTTATCTACACACACAGGTGCTGCTCATGTGACTGTGTCAAGGAGTTATAAGCATGTGGGTGAAAGGTGATAAATGTTTTCATACAGTTTACTCA
This sequence comes from Epinephelus lanceolatus, assembly GCF_041903045.1. NCBI lineage: Eukaryota > Metazoa > Chordata > Actinopteri > Perciformes > Serranidae > Epinephelus > Epinephelus lanceolatus. The sequence continues at coordinate 25,312,084 of NC_135746.1, forward strand.
TGGCCTTGTAAAACGTTTTACCCGCCCCTAAATGTCTGTGCAGGGCCTTGTTAATGCATTCATCTATGCAGACTATATTAAATATATCATGTATATATCATATACATATCATTCAGTCACAAAACCAAACAGCTGGATTAATGCCTCCTTCTTGTGATTGAATACTTTGTGCCCAGGTTCAAGGCACTCCTCACAGTGTGATTGTAAAAATGTAAAACAAGGTTGGTGGTGGCATGTGAAATGATCTATTGAAGGTCAATAAATGTCAGTATTTTAATTAAAGTTTCTTTAAAGTCCTAACTGATAACAGGTTAATGTTGACATTATGGTGATTAATTGCACTAGGGCTGGATGATATGGACAGAACAAAAATAACAATATTTTTGATAATGATAATAGTACATTTTTTTATAGGTGCTTTTCATGGCACTCAAGGTCACCTTACAGACAAAGATAGAGCAAATGACAGCAGATTAAAAAAGTCGTTGAGGCAAGGAATTAAGTAACATTAAATAAATAAATGACTAATAAAATAACAAATAAATATTCAGCAAACAAGTTTACAGTTAATAAAATTCTGTGTAAATAGCGGATGTGTGGCTAGGTAGGTAGTCAAACTGAACAGGCTAGTTGAAAGAGGTTCAATTCTGAGGCGGGATTTGAAAGTGGAGAGAGGGTTGATGTTAAGAATGTCCGGTGGGGGGGAGCTCCAGAGGCGAGAGCTGAAGGCTCTAGCCTCTGGAGCTCCAGAGGCGAGAGCTGAAGGCTCTAGACCCCATAGTGGTCAGGCAGGCTGGCGGGACAGTGAGGTGGATGGAAGAGGAAGACCTGAGAGTGCAGGTGGGGGTGTGGATGTGTTAGAGTTGGGAGAGGTACCGAGCTAGGTTGTGGATGGCCCTAAAGGCGAGGAGTAGGATACAATTGCGACGATATTGTAATGTTGACTATAAGTGCTTTCACAAAAGAGAGATTTTTTTTAATAATTAATAATCAGGAATATAGATATATTGACAAATTGGGGAAAATGCAAATAATAGAACAGCTGGAACAGTCTGTAATACAGCCTTTAAAACCAGGAAAAGACAACACATATCATATCACATCATATCTTAGAGAGCTCATAGTGCCATATTATCCCACCAGAACACTGCGCTCTGAGAACGCAGGGTTACTCGTGGTCCCTAAAGTCTCCAAAAGCAGATCAGGAGCTAGAGCCTTCAGCTATCAGGCTCCTCTCCTGTGGAATCATCTTCCTGTTACGGTCCGGGAGGCAGACACCGTCTCCACATTTAAGACTAGACTTAAGACTTTCCTCTTTGATAAAGCTTATAGTTAGGGCTGGCTCAGGCTTGCCCTGTACCAGCCCTTAGTTAGGCTGACTTAGGCCTAGTCTGCCGGAGGACCCCCTATAATACACCGGGCTCCCTCTCTCTCTCTCTCTCTCTCTCTCTCTCTCTCTCTCTCTCTCTCTCTCTCTCTCTCTCACTCTCATCCTATTACTGCATCTTGCTAACTCGGCCATTCTGGATGTCACTAACTCGGCTTCTTCTCCGGAGCCTTTGTGCTCCACTGTCTCTCAGAATAACTCATACCGCAGCGGTGCCTGGACAGTGTGACGTGTGTGGTTGTGCTGCTGCCGTGGTCCTGCCAGATGCCTCCTGCTGCTGCTGCCATCATTAGTCATTAGTCATACTTCTACTGTTATTATACACATATGACTATTGTCACACATGTATACTGCCAGATATTAATACATACTTTCAACATATTGTACCACAGTAGCCAGAACTATAACTATAATATTATTACTTTCATTAATGTTGTTGTAAGCTACTGTCATTACCTGCATCTCTCTCTCTCTCTCTCTCTCTCTCTCTCTCTCTCTCTCTCTCTCTCTCTGTCTCATTGTGTCATATGGATTACTGTTAATTTATTATGCTGATCTGTTCTGTACGACATCTATTGCACATCTGTCCGTCCTGGAAGAGGGATCCCACCTCAGTTGCTCTTCCTGAGGTTTCTACCGTTTTTTTCCCCGTTAAAGGGGTTTTTTTTGGGGGAGTTTTTCCTTATCCGCTGTGAGGGTCTTAAGGACAGAGGGATGTCGTATGCTGTAAAGCCCTGTGAGGCAAATTGTGATTTGTGATATTGGGCTTTATAAATAAAATTGAAAAATTGAATTGAACACTTATGATATTACTTTATCCAAAATCCAATCCAATATCTAGTCTCATATCATAATGTTAATATAATACCAATATATTGCCCAGCCCTAATACATATTCATGAGGTTAGGTGCCCAGGATACTTAAAATATATAGTTTGGGTCCCAAGATAAAGTGTAAAACCCCTTGGTATAAATAAATCAGTAAATTGCAGACAAAAAATATCTCTGTGCAACATCGGATAATTTTTATTTTGAAGAATGTTATTGAAGATTAGTGAAAATTCACAGCAAAGTTTCTCAGTAAAACTATTTTGATACTGTTTGGTGAGGGTTTTTAAAGAATAAGATGACATTTATAGACATAGAGGTGGGTTTTTTTGTGTGGTGAAAGATATTAATTTGATTCTTCATTGCCTTAACAGATGCAGTGACAACTTAGCTGTACCTACAAGATTGGAATAAAGGCTTGAGTAAAAGGAAAGGACATTAAGACCATTACAGTGAGTCACTGTCTCCATCTTGAGGAGCTGAAATGGCTTTTTCACAGATCCGCCTGAAAATCTTCCCCAGTGTTCACTGTCTCTTCGATAAAATGGTACAGGTAAAAGTTGAGGGACTTGCTCCTTACAAACAAGTTCAGCTGAGGTCCAAACTAGTTGATGACAGAGGGGTGATTTTCAAGGCTTCTGCCCTGTACAAAGCAGATGAAACTGGCCAGGTGGACGTGTGCCGTGCACCTTCTCTGGGAGGAAGTTACACTGGTGTGGAGCCCATGGGTTTGTTTTGGTCCATGGCACCGGAGACGCCGCACAGTAAACTCTTGAAGAAGAACGTCGTCAGCCCAACATTGGTAGACATAGAAGCGCTGTGTGGAGAGACTGGTGAGGTCTTAGCGTCTGAAACCAACGAGAGAGGCTACATGACAGAGGGGATGAGGAGAATACCTGTGCAAGAGGGAAGAATACGAGGAGTCCTCTTCGTACCACCAGGTTAGCTGCGCACTGTTGATGATAGCTGAGAAATCAGAGAGATGTCAGTGCTCTACTTACCTTTACCCCTTCCTTTTTATTTTCTTGTCATCTCCAGGAAAGGGTCCATTCCCAGGAATAGTGGATTTGTACACATTTGGTGGTCGTCTTACAGAGGCCAGAGCCAGCCTCTTGGCCAATAAAGGTTTTGTTGTTCTGGCTTTGGCTTATTTTGGCTACGAGGGTTTGCCAAAAAAACCTAAAAAGTTGGAATTGGAGTACTTTGAAGAAGCTGTAACATATCTGAGGAGACAGCCAGAGGTTAGTATTGAAGATTAAAACAGTAAGGATAGATATAAGATATAAGATAGACGTTTATAATAATATAACCTTAATTTTATCCCCGGTGTGTTGTAAATATTTTGTACTGATTGAATATAGTGAGAATATATTAGATATTTAGGTCCATATTTGTATTTACTGTGTCAATGTTGCCATCGGCTGGCCACTTGTGATGACACAAATCTGTGAATGTGACGCAAACTCAAGACTTTATTAAGATCCTTCTTTGCAAACTATACAAATTTAAAGGTATACTGTGCAGATTGTCAGATTCTGTTTGTAAATGCGCTAAAAACTAAAAGTCAACCCCAGATTTGGTCTCAAAAACATTAAACTACTAAATATACTATAGATACAGTAATCTTAAATAAAGTAACTACTGTTATATTATACAGTTAAATATAGTACAGTTAAAATAAGGTTTTGTTAAAATGAAATAAATTAAAGCGGAACCACTGGTGATTTTATTCCTAAGCACCCTGCTTGTTCCAGGCAAGTAAATTATAAAGGTTTTATAGGTTTTATAGTTTCCTTGTTCTTGGGCTGGAAGTGTGGATGTTTTTCTACCCTTTTCCCATTACCACTTATTGTACCACTTGTTGTAATGGAAATAAAAAGCTCTATAGTGGAGGCTGACTGGCCAAACCAAGGCCACTGTGGTGTAAAAAGGGTATTAGTGTGAATATAGAACATCCAGTCAGCAGTTGTTTGCAGTTGGCAGAAAGGTAAACTGTTACCGTAGTGCTGTTAAATGTGAGGATTTACCTAAAGTGAGCAGGAAACAAACTAACACCTCTCCAGATTATATATTAAGAATAATTGCAAGTCGCGCTGATGCTACATGGTCACAATGTGTCAAAATTGGCATGATTTGGAGCCATGCAGATACAAAACACACGTCTCTCCTGCTTATTCACTATTGCTCCAAAATCCTGCATAGTATACCTTTAAGATAACTCCAGATCTAGTTGATCAGTAGGCAGGAAATTGATCTGAACTATTTCTTAGAATTCTCCAGTTCTAGCTTATTATTATGTGAATTTATTCATTTTATGTGATAAGAAACTGAATATCTTTAAGTTTTGGGCCAGGCAAAGCAGGACATGTAACGATGCCACTGACGGGTCGAGGAATTTTTGCCTTTTTAAATGGTTTTGGATATAATTGAGGCATGGTTGTTATTTATTGATCCTAGGACATATTAGTGGGTTACAATCTTTTAAACATGATTATTAACACAGTTACCTCTGTGTGCAGGTTAAAGGTCCTGGGATTGGCATCATCTCAATCTCCCACAGTGGCGGTTTGGCTTTGGCCATGTCATCTTTCCTCTCTGGGATCTCAGCAACCGTCTGTATTAACACCTGCAATGCAAATACTGTGATTCCTTTACACTACAAAGACATTGTAATGCCTCCACTTCCCCCTGTCATCTGGAAGATCAGAATCACAACCTCTTGGCTTTTAAATATACGCAATGCCTTATCTGACCCTTCCTTGGAAAAGAACAAGGCGTCATTGATTCCGATCGAACGTGCCAGCTGCCAGTTCCTATTTGCTGTTTCTGAAGATGACTGCAATTGGAACAGTCCGTTATTTGCCGAGCAGGCTGCCGCAACACTGAGAAAACACGGCAAAGAGTCTTTTGAGGTGGTGACATACCCGAAAGCCGGACACTTTTTGGAAGTCCCTTACATGCCTTATTGTCCGTCTGCGTTCCATGCGGCAGTTGGAAGGGAAGTGGTGTTTGGTGGTGAGCCAAAAGCCCACATTGAGGCTCAGCTGGACCTGTGGGAAAGGGTCCAGGAGTTCTTCAAGAGCCACTTGGACACTTAGAGTGATTGTTAGCGAGCAGTGCTTAACCTTGTCTTTAGAGTCTAATGAATGAGGGATATTAAATTATGCTGTCTGGGTGTTCTCATGTTGAAGCTGTGGTTTTATGACTTTTCTGGACCATAAACAATTATAGCATATTTTGTTCCAACTGAGTTTTTTTCTTATAAGCTTCAATGAACCACACAACACAAAAGTATGCATTCAGATATATTTAATATTCACAGCAGATATTTTGACCAGGAAAATAACAGGTGGCGCTAACACCGATAATAATGACACTTCTGTTTTGTTTAAGTATTCAGCTAAGGCAAGGCACTGAGTGAGCATGCTCAATACCAGGACCCTGGACCTGATGCATTGTAAGGTAATGTAGCAATCATGTGCTTCTCCTACAATGACACCACAAAATGTCTGCCTTGAAAACAACCAACAACACTCCTTGTGTTAGTGTCAAATGCAGTGTTATGATTATTAATTTCCAGTATGTACCGATCAGCCAAAACATTAAAACCACTGACAGGTGAAGTGAATAACATTGATCATTTTGTTACAGTGCATTGCTCTTCTGAGGAACCTTGGTTCCTGCCATTCATGTAGATGCTACTTGACATGCTACATCCACCCAAATGACAAGTCAGACCAAGTACACCCCTCTATTGGCAACTGCCGGCTCGGCAGGTGTGACTAAGCTCAAGACCTTGACCTGGCCTCCCACATCCCCAGATCCCAATCCGATCGAACATCCATTGGGCATGCCAGTACCTTACCTCACAATGCACAGGACTCAAAGAATCTGTCCACAACGCCTTGGTGCCAGACAACCAAGGACACCCACAGAGATCCTGTCTCTAGGCCTTGACAGGTCAGAGGCCTCATCATAGATCACACTTGCTCTGACCTGTCGAGGCCCGGACAAAGGACCTCCGGGGTTCCGGTTTGTCCCACAGATGCTTGATCCGATTGGGATCTGTGAAATTTGAAAGCTCAGCCGATGCCTTGAGCTCTTCGTCACATTCCTTAACCTGGCCTCCAAAATTCCTCAGATCCCAATCCGATCGAACATCAGTTGGGCATGCCGGTACCTTACCTTGCAACCCACAGGGCCCAAAGGATCTGTCCACAATGCCTTGGTGCCAGACAACACAGGACACCCCCAGAGGTCCTTTGTCTAGGCCTCGACAGGTCAGAGGCTCCATTATAGATCAGACTTGACTCTGACCTGTCGAGGCCTGGACAAAAGACCCCCGGGGCACTGGTTTGTCCCACAGATGCTTAATCAGATTGGGATCTGTGAAATTTGAAAGCTAGGTTGATGCCTTGAGCTCTTTGTCACATTCCTGAACTTGGCCTCCAATATTCCCCAGATCCCAATCTGATCGAACATCCATTGGGCATGCTGGTACCTTACCTCACAACCCACAGGACTCAAAGGATCTGTCTACAACGCCTTGATGTCAGACAACACAGGACACCCCCAGAGGTCCTGTTTCCATGCCTCGAAAGGTCAGAGGCCCGATCATAGATTGGACTTGACTCTGACCTGTTGAGGCCTGGACAAAGGACCTCCTGGGCACCGGTTTCTCCCACAGATGCGTGATCATATTGGGATCTGTGAAATTTGAAAGCTAGGTCGATGTTTGGCCATTCCTGAGAGGTTTTTACAGTGTGGCATGGTGCATTGCCTTGCTGGGGGGCTACTGCCATCAGGGGTACTTTTGCAATGAGTGGGGTTACTTGGTCTATAACAATGTTTAGGTGGATGGAGTTCGTAAAGGGGCATCCACATGAATGCCAGGACCAAAGGTTTTTCAGCAGAACATTGCACTGTAATGAAACAATCAATGTTATTCACTTCACCTGTCAGTGGTTTTACTGTTTTGGCTGATTGGTGTAGATGCTAACACTTTGATTATTTTGTTTGTGGTTCGAAAAGGATTTTCTTTTGAGTGGTGAGGTTTTGTGTTAACATTTTGCATTGAACAATAATGATTGTTTTACACCTCATTCTGCAGCCATATTATCTAGCTCAGGGTTTGAGAGCAAAAGATTATAACACTGTAAGTAATTGTGGTGTTCTACAAGAATCAGTCTTACACTAAAATGATCAGCAGTTGCATCACAGCATTGTTTCAAACTGTAACAAGTCCTCCTCTTACACTAATGGGTGTTATTATAATAAAGTTACGTACAGCAATGAGGTTCATTAGCCTCCCAGAAATAAACTCCATGAATGTGAATCCTCATTTGTGTAAATGTTGGCATCTAGTGGCAGCTCAGCCTTCCTACATTTATCTTTGATGTCTTTTTACACATCATGTGAGCCATGTTTGGTTACACACAATATAATGTGAAACAGACTGTGATGAAAGATTGTGAAACAAAGGCATTAAATCAACGTTAATCCCACAGTTACTGTTTTTAATTCCCATGTTAAAGTTCAGAACCTTGGAATTTTTTACATGAAGGGCCGTTGTTCTGTTTCAAAGGGAAGTGGATTTACTTTGATGATGTAAGGTTGCCTCTCAGGGATTTTATTAACAATGTAGTCTGCATCAGAGAAGGGCATCTCTGACACTGACATCTCCTTCAGCCTGTGTGAAGCGTGTCTTTACAGAAGCTGGTGCGGACACGCATGACATCTTACTAAAGCACAGAATGTCAGGCATCTGTAATGTGCTCTCATTCAACAAATATAAATGCTTGGAGTGAAGGTTTTTTTTATCCTCTGCTTCCTTTTGTTTCCAGGAGGACTCCTAGTGTTTCTCCACAGAGGTTTACTTTACAGTATTTTCATTGAAATGTATGAATAAATAATGTTCATGCATTGATCCTGAGCTTTTCTCCACAGTGAGTCCACAAATGAGCACCTCCTCAGGGATCCCTCGCCGCCTCACACAAAAGAGAGCACAAATAGATTCACTGTTACTAATTAACACATAAAGCAAATTATAGAAAACTGTTTTGTCCTACTGGAGCGTGCCTTCTCCTATTTTGGTATTTTCAGCAAACCAAAGAGGAATGTCACAAGCTCCTGTGAGAGAACAGCCTTGGCAAAACAACAGCAGGGTTGTTGTTGAGGTTAAACTCTGTGGTTACCTTTGAATATCTGAAAACCTTTTGGGGTTGACAACGGATTGATAGTTGGCTTTATTGTTATAAAAATGTATACATAAGTGTTTGAGGATAACTTATGTTTTTTAAAGTATGGCTGATTTAAGTGTGTTTGGGTGACAGGATGTTTACCCATCTGATCAGTATGTAATTCGGCCACACTCCCCTTCATCACCTGCTTGTCATTCATAAGATTCAATGGAGTTTCTTGGTGCTAGATGAAGAGGAGGGGCTCTTCCTCTCCAGTCTTACACCTCACGCTGTGAGATATTCACTCGCAGGCTCCCCACACCAGTCAGTCTACCAATTAACAGCCTCTGACCGTGCGACTGGCAGCGGCAGCAGCCTGAGTACCAGACCTGACAGACATAAGATTTTTCCCGGAGGTGATGCCAGTGTGTTCCCGGCGCTGCAGGCTTCCTCCCCGGGGCGGACACTTCGCCACCCGCTGTGGTTTTAGGAGCACTGGATGTCAGAGAGGCGCATCCAACCGACCTCACTGCGCACGGATTACACTGACTGATTTCTGCCATGCATCCGCATTGGGGAATTCTGGGTCATCCAGCCTGCTATTTTTGATGTATGATCATCTCACCATGTTTTTTCCAGACATATTCACTGACAAAACATCCTCTCACTGCTGGCAGCTGCGCGCATTACCTGCCTGTGTCACATCTTCACTGACATCCCTGCATGCAAGCTGTGTTTTTTAGATATTCATCCCCACTATTTTTAAGGCATCATCACCATCATCCCCACAGAGAAGCTTCTCCAATGCTGGCTGCTGACATCCCGCCAGCCGTCTTCAAAAAGCGTCAGGATCGCGGGCTGAGCCGACATGGATAGTGGGAGCCGGGCTGCGACGGTCGGAGACGGTGCAGCCAATTTCACAGCAGCAGCAGCCAACCTCTGGCTGGATCTCCTGAACGCTTCCAGCCCGCCGACCCGGTGGGACAGCAGCCCGGCTGCCGAGGGGACCGGGCTGGGTGAGCAGCAGCAGCGCCTCATCCGAGAGCAAGCATACAGGGACTTCACCACCACCCTCCAGGTTCTCATCCTCATAGGTTCGCTGCTCGGTAAGTCATGCAAATGTACATATTGTGCATGCTTGACAAAAAGGGCCCCCAAAATACCTCTTGCAGACATGAAACCCTCCAAATATTGTATACAAATACTCCATTAAAACACTGATGATTTCATGTTTTTATGAGCTTTAACAGTTTGATTCCCAAATCTGGGTCAAGGGAACCTTATGGGGACACCATGTATGCAAAAATAATTAAAATATCAGAGGAAATTTCTTCCAAAAATCAGCCTTAAAGACTTGAATCTGAAGCAGTTTGGTGTCTTCTAAACCAAAATGTGAAATCATAATAGAGCTAGAATTGGATTCCATTCACTTTCAGTCATCTTTACAGCCTAATGCATGCAGGTCTTACACATACTGTGCATAGATGACTAAAAACATGAACAAAAACATTAAAAAGAAACCAATTTCGAGAATAAAATGGTGTCAAAAGTGCTAAAAACAAAAGAAGCAGTCTGTTTTTTCCCCTCAGATTTCCTGGCATTCCCCATTTAAACCATTGCTCAGTACATACTGCTAGAAATTAATCTCTTGTAGCCACATCCTGGAGTTTTACTACAATGTTACAATACTAATGTTACTATTTCTTTGTTAAATGGCAAACACTGTAACCCAACAGCCACTTCAACTCCAAAAAAGATATTACATATCAGTGTTGGTCACCTCAAATTTTCAGACTTCACTGGACATCATGGTGTAGGATGCAAGTATGTTTCCTGATGTTGCAGGGTGGGGTGTGCTCAATTTTACCCCACTTTGCCTTTGACAGGTGGCAACACTCCTTTTTGATAATGCTTACATGGTTCAGGCTGTACCCACTCAGACTCAATGTGAAGGCACATGCCAGTTCTTTGGTCATTTGAAAAGATTACTGTCAGCAACCATGCTCTTAAAGCGCTGTAGGGGACGATGCACTTTAGAGTAAAATGCTGTGTGACATCCCAAGACTGAGAGGTGTCTGACTATGGGTCAGATTTGTGAGTATAGGATGTGAAACAGAAAACACAGAAGCAAACACAGACTTAAGCAGATCTTATAATGTGTGTCTGGTGCCTTGTTGTATCACAGTGACTGTTTGTTGGCAGCCCAAGGAGATGCTGGCACTGGCAGTAACCCTGACAGGTGTTAGCTACCTATTTCACCATGAAAGTGGCAAATATTACCAGCAACAACATACCGTACACATTCTGAGCTTCCTTTAAGCTGAATCTGTGCTGGCTCTGTGACAAATATCCATGTTTGTGCCAATAGAAGAGCAGCCTGCTGCTGCTGCTGCTGCTGATGGGAGTGTGGAAGGAGCCATGTGAAGTGATGGACCGCACCAGCGCATCACAAAATTTGACATCCCCTCCATCTTACTGGCAGCCAAAAAACCAGAATCCTCCTGCTTAAAATGAGCGTCGCATATAAATGTGTTATTTGTCACAAATACTACTGTAGCATCCTCCTAGTCTCCTCGCTGCACAAAAACACACTCAGCCATGATTGATGGTGCTGTTTGGAAAAGTACAGACTCAATGACAGGGTGACTACGGCGAAACTGACCCCAGAACCAGCAGAAAACGATCAAATGACTACTGCTCTGACTCAGTACCACCTCCTGCTGTGCAGTGCAAAGTGGCAGGGTCAGGGAAACATGACATGAATGGCCGCACAAAAATTGACTCTCAGCAACACAGCTCAAACTGCCTGCTGATTTTATGTCTGTGTGTTTATGGCTAAGAAAACATGTCATAGGCTACATCTGTTTTCCTTTTCAAACAGCCCCATCTACATGCACCCAAAAAATGTACTATAAGAGGCTTGAAAGAGGCTGCTGTTTTAAAGGCAGAAGCTCCCACGGTGTTTGAATGCACCACTGGAGCACAAGAAATACATAAAGCATTAAAAAATGCAGTATTTTGTATCAAATGTTAAACTCATGAGTAGAATTTAAAAATGTCTGACGTTGGTGCCCCCAGGTGGTAGCATCAAGAAGAACACTCGCAGACAGACTGATTTGGTCTGCAAGTATATGTAAAATATGAACAGAAATAATGATAATAATAAGGGTTGGCCCTTTTCACACAGAGTCTGTGACGCAAAAGTATTGTCACTGAATACACAAAATATGAAATGCATCAAATGGCTGAATCAATTTTAGGGAGAGTCGCCATTTTAACACCCATTGAAAAGCTGGAGAGTCGTTTCATTCCACCTGTACAGCAAAAACAAAGGGGGAAAATGTAATTTCCTCGGCAGGCAACTTTCAGCATGACTGTGAATACACAAATTAACCCCAGAGAGAATGTGTGTTCACGACTCTCAAGCCGCTTTTTAAGATATTTAAAAAAAAGGTTTTGTACTGTGATAGAAGCCAGGACACGTCATCAGACAGCACTTATTATCAGGGACACACAAGTAGGCATTTATGTTGCCCTGATGTGTGGGGTGGTTTAATTTCTCTCCATCTCTAGAAGGAAATCTGCGTAAGTGACTAAAAGATGCCAGCAATTTTCTTGCAAGTGTCATATCAGTTCATGTTGCATCTTTGATAAATGACGCACAGGCATGAAAAAGAAATAATAGGCTACAGATGATTGCTTACTTTCCTTGTCTGTGACACACACAGAGATGTGTAGGAGAGAAAAGAAAATGTGACCTTATGTTACATTAACTACACATAAAAGGACTCAGCAACAACTAGGGCTCATTAGATTGTAGCACTGATGTGGATGGTTGGCAGTGTTGTTAGTATGTGCACTTTGTGTTGGTGTTAACCTCACATTATTATTATTTATAAGTTTTCCCTCTTTTACGCCACAATAGTTACATAATGTGACTATCCTTTAAAGGGATAGTTCAATTTTTTTTAAGGTAGATTGTATGACGTACTTATGTATAGTCAGTGTATTGAGAAGCAGGCTGGACTACTGACACAAAAGCTAAGCAATGTACTGCGGTCGATGGGGTCAGTATTAAAACATATTTTAGCCACCGAAAAAAGTGTATGCTGTATTAAGAGTATTTTCACTGCTTTACCCTTCCCTCAGACAGAGATGTCAGATGGGAAACAGAAACCGTGATATTGCTTTCTTCAATGCCAGACCTCATTGAGAAAAACAGTGATTTAACATTGCAGAACACAGGAGCTGCTGGTCGACCGCTGCCTCGATCAGTTATTTTTATTTATTTTATTTTTTATTTGTTATCATGTGACTTTGGTGTTTAAAGTGATGAGTTCAGAATCACTGAAGTGGCACAGTAACACAAAGGAACTAACTGATCAAAGCAGTGGTAGGCTTTTGTAGCCTCTGTGTTCAGTGAGCCAAAATCACTGTTTTTGTCAATGGAGTTTGGTGGCTTTGAAGAGAGAATAGACTGGATAGAATTCTAAAGCCATAAACGGCTTTCTCCTTGCAACGGGCCATCTGACAGAAAATTAACAGGGTTAATACTCTTGATATAGCAAACACTTAACTCTGTCAACAGCAGGAGGTTGCTTAGCGTCTGTTTCATCACTCCTGCTGTTTCTCGTTCTGACAGACCTGTACTGTAGGTAATACACTAACTATGGATATTATTATTTTTATCTTCTTGTGTGTGTACTGATAAAAGGTTTAATAAGTAATTAGTGAGGTTTGGGAGTATTGACTGGGTGCTATAGGTTAGCTGTTTCCCCCTGCTTCCAGTCTTGGAGCTGAGACAGGCCAACAGTCTCCTCTGTACTTAAAGGTATACTATGCAGGAATCATCGGTTACTGATTGTAAACAGTATTGCCAGTGAAAGTGAAAGTGAAATCCAATCCCAGATTCAGTCTTGTTGGCTTTATTTGTATTGTTTTTTATTTGGCACTGTATCTGCAAATTTGGTAGCTTTCTCTTAAGCCCTTTTTAAACAGGAATTGTGCAAATTTGCAGGAAAGCCCAATCCGTCTTTTTTCAGCATTGGAAGTATAAAAACAAAATCAGGGAGTGCAGCAAAATGCCTCATACCTACTTTTGTTTATACAGAATGCGCCTTTTTCAGGGCAATGGGGGGCGTGAGCAAGTAACAAAATGTGTAGCTTAGCGTGTGACGTAAACAGTGACGTGGGAGGGAAGCCGCGGCTGGTCAGTCCTTCGGCGATTCTCTCGTAAATCGGCCCGTTCTTCACCGTTCCCGTCATCTGACGGTTAATGGCCTCTTCGTTTGCGAGGACAAGGAGGGTGCACAATTCCTTGTCTCCCCAGTTGCTCATCTTTACAGTGTCTGTCAGGTTTGCGTTTCCCTCTTGCTACTAGCTGCTCGCTAATTCCTGCTATCAACTGTTTTCTGTTTATCCACCGCCAGTGGCTCGCACATGCGGCGTCATCAACAGCTCCTCCCGGTGGCGGAAGGCTGCCTCGTTCTTTTTAAACTAAAAGGGTTCTGGCAATATGACTACCCTACGAGGCGGAAAATTGGGCACCTTGGATCAACTCGCCAATCCGGCTCTGTGTGTCTAAACGCTCGCAGCTTGCCGGCAAAACGGCCCAACATTCGCTGAAAATCTGTCAGTGTAAAAGGGGCTTTAGATGCATGGTGTTTACGGTCTGATACCTGGTTGCTTCTTTTTAACAAAGTCATGACCTCAAGTGCTCTCAGCGCTGAGGAACATCCCAGACAGAGAGAATAAAAAATAAAAAAATTACCCACAGTGTTAGCTCAAAAATATATATACAAGTGGAGGGCAGTCTCTGCTATAGACTGTAGAAAAAAATGGACATAGTCAGTTTCTGCAGATAAATACACCGTCTTCAGCAGAAAGGGAGTAGTTCAACATGAATATCGAAGACAACAAGTGAACCCTGAGGGACATTGAGACATTCTACAACACCACCGTAGAGGAGATGCCTATGAATGTGGCCAGTCTTATCTTTAAAATAGTTTTTCAGCCATTTCTTCGGAAGGATGAAGTGAATTATAAGTGATGATTGAGAGGGATTACCTTTGTATGAGTCCATAGACTGAAGCACTGTGACGCTGCGCTAATAACAGTCATTTACTGGCAGACAACTGGCACTTGATTACAATTGTGTAGATATGTAAAATTGTCAAACTTGTTTATTTCTATTGGCGTTTTCAGCTCTATCATTTAAAAATCATATATTTAAACACAGTGGTCCTAGTTAAAAATACTGTTATTGTCAATGGAGTCTGGTGGCTTTGAGATAACAGCTTCAGTTCCCTGGCGTTAAGAGCAGTCTGACAGCAAGGTAAAGCAGTGAAAATATTCTATATATAGAGTCCGCTTAAACTGATGATGATTTTTTTTTTAGGTGGTTAAGTTGAGGCAGCATTTGCTTAGTAGCATTTCATTTTATGTGCAGGGTTGTGATTCAGTCTATACATTGTTTTTTTTTTATTTTCAATCCTGTACAGTGTACCTTTAAGGCACAGACAAGAGCAACATATTGATTTCCTCATCTCTCTGTCTTTCCCAAAATTAATAATTCTTTCAAGTGTATAACGTTCGTATTAATTAGCAGATAGTCATCACTTTTTCCAGATAAAGCTACAGCCACAGTGTGCATGGCACCAGCTAATATCACCATCTGTGAGGACTTACAGTACCCTCCTTTGTTGTTTACCATTCATAAATAAATCGCCCTTCGAAACTAAAGGACTTATAACACCACAGAGATGCAACTAAGAGGGTGTTAAGGGTGTTAAAGATGTTTCACACTCTGAATTTGTACAGCTACTATGTTTAGACACCTGTACGAGTCTTGTTTCACAGCTCACAGCAGATTATTAACACCAGCGCAGAGATGACGACACAACTTACCTTCACGTGTGTGAAGCAGACAAACAAAGCATTTTGTATTTGGGGTGTGTGTGTGTGTGTGTGTGTGTGATGCTGCTACCTGTAGTTGGGCTGCCATTTGTTAGGAGGAAAAAGCAATCATGTTTAGTGTTTGCTCTTTCTCCCAATTGGCTGCCGTGAGTACGGTTGCCAAGGTGTTCCTCGAGTGGCAGTTGAGTATTTCAGGCACAAAAGACAAAGTGATTTTACAGACGATGACGAAAAGCTCAGAGTATAAAAGAGTAAAGATAACAATTTTATTAGGTAGTTACAGTTATGTGAAGCACCGTGTAACCCTGGGTTTAAAATCTGCTGCACTATTCATTTAATATTATAGATGTTCTTGATAAGCACTTAATGTCTCACTTATGTAATGTTCGTCTATACTTGTCACTTAATAACAATGAAATGACTCATATATAAAGAAACTCGTTAATTAGCATCTGAAAGAAATGAATGAAATCCCTCTTTGGTCGTGTTTGTTTTTTTTGTTTAGGTGGGAAATGATTTTAAATGTACATAACAGAATGTGTTTTTCTCAAACTAAATATTGTGTTGGAACTGTGATCCCACATACTATATATCACTTTAACTGCAACCACTGGGAGGGTGTGACATCACACCGTTGCAGCTGTTCTCAAGTTAGACTCCGCCCCTCTCAAGAGCCTCCTTGTACTAATACTACCTCCTGTGATCTGTAAACCCTGGAAATGATCAGGGACTGGAGAGCCTTGTTGGCTGAGTGGTAACAGCACATGCCACATAACTGAACATCCCAGATTTGGCTCCATCCTTGGGATGTTTGTTGCAGGTCACATCCCTCTTTCTTTCCCCCTTTACCACTCTGCCTCTGTCTTGCAGATAAAGGTGAAGATGCCATAAAAAAGAAAAAAAAAAAGAAAATGAAAATGTTCAGGGATTAAATCCAGTTTTAATTTGCCATGTCTGAAATTATTAAATTAAAAATTTGTTATTTTTTGATTCAATTGTGACATGAAATTTTGTATAAACATTCCCAGACGATGAACCCTATTTATCCTATAATCCATCACTTTTCATTTAAATCAAATCAAGTTTACGTACACATTTAAAAACACCCGCCTCTAGGGACTTTCCAGCTCCTTTACTTTATTATTATTATTATATTACTTTATTATCGGTGGCGTTACAAACAGCTGCCAGCCGATGTGTTTAATAATGCTACGTTTCATAACGCTGCGTTTCATAATGCTGCGTTTCATAACGTTGCATTTCATGACGCTGCGAAAGGTGCCTTTGTGCGTCAGTATCTAATGGCCATATCACTGACAAAGTGGCAGTATTTGACGAGTTCAGAATGAGAACGGGATGAAATATCTGCAGTTTACAGAATGTGCAATGCCAACATTTTACTCTGGTAACTGGGCTGCAGACTCTTAGTTGTGTTTATATACTGTATCCATCAGTGGCGTTACCATGGGCCCAGTGCACACTATTGTGACTGGCCTTTATGCTCGCTAGTTACTAGTTATAAAACACACAGACACCACTGGCAACTGTTTATAAAAAAGCTAAAGGCATCTAATTTAGGGAGCTTTGCTACTTTTTCCTTCTGTTTATGTCTCTCTTATCCTTACTGCCGCTTTTATGTTTAAAAGGCATGACTGCTCGCCCGACAGATGTGCTCAGCTTAACAGTCTTGACAAATTTTGCACCTAAACTAGCTACTGTATGGTATCATCCTGCCACATGATCAAATAGAGACTTGATATTAGGCAAATTCATCATTTGAATCATTAGCCCTTTTTAAACAGGAATTGTGCCAATTTGCAGGAAAGCCCAATCAGTCTTTTTTCAGCATTGGAAGTATAAAAACAAAACCAGGGAGTGCAGCAAAATGCTTCATACCTACTTTTGTTCATACAGAATGTGCCTTTTCCGGGGCAATGGGGGGCGTGAGCAAGTAACAAAACGTGTAGCTCAGCGTGTGACGTAAACAGTGACGTGGGAGGGAAGCCGCGGCTGGTCAGTCCTTCGGTGATTCTCTCATAAGTCAGCCCGTTCTTCACCGTTCCCGTCATCTGACGGTTAATGGCCTCTTCATTTGCGAGGACAAGGAGGGCGCACAATTCCTTGTCTCCCCAGTTGCTCATCTTTACAGTGTCTGTCAGGTTTGTGTTTCCCTCTTGCTACTAGCTGCTCGCTAATTCCTGCTATCAGCTGTTTCCTGTTTATCCACCGCCAGTGGCTCGCACATGCGACGTCATCAACAGCTCCTCCCACAAGTCTTCAACAGCCCCTCCCGTTGCGGAAGGCTGCCTCGGTCTGTTTAAACTAAAAGGGTTCCGCCAATATGACTACCCTACGAGGCTGAAAATTGGGCGCCTCGGATCAAATCGCCAATCCAGCTCTGTGTGTATAAATGCTCTCAGCTTGCCGGCAAAACGGCCCAACATTCGTGGAAAATCTGTCAGTGTAAAAGGGGTTATTGCAGTTTTAGATATATATGTGTGTGTGTGTGTGTGTGTGTGTAGTTAATTCATGGATTAATTCAAGAAAAGAAGGACAGACAATCATGACAGCGATTTTAATTAAATGTGAGTTCTTCTTTGAACACAGATGTAGTTCCAAGGTGGCAATCTGAATCATTCACAATGCCCCCCAAACCTCACGGGCCCCAGTGCACCCACACTTCCTGCACTGTATATTAACGCCCCTGGCATCCATTATCATTTCCCGACCACAAGTGTTTTAGGTGCCTTTCTGTGACGATACCTTAACCATGAATCTTTTGCCATAGCCACAATTTGTCCTTAACCCAAACCATACCTCAGTTGCCATCAGGTTGCCGGGCAGAAGATATTGTGAAAGCAAGAATTTCCATAACAATGGCACTGAAGATTATCTGGGGCTTTGCAGAATCTTCTGATAATGACGTTCCGGGGGGGGTAATAGGACTGAAATGACTGATGTTTACCTACAGGACCTCTATTGACCATGCAAATTATGACTTTTGGCGCTCAGAAGTAAAGATGGAAGCAGCGTGACTTTGTCGTATAAACCTGTAGGAACGAGGTCAGAGTGGATGCAAAACATGTTTGATAAAGATGCCTGCTGTTTGCATCTCGTTTCCCATCAGCAGTCAATATCGTTTTCTTATAACTGTGACCACAGTACGTCCCTAACAACGTACTACCAGTTTTGAAAGGCCAGCCCTTACTAATGATGTTGTGCTTCTAACAGCAGTACAGATCAGAGAACACTAATGGGTTGTTTTTGAAGGCAGTAACAAAGGACAATTTATTTGCCATTTAGATTGGAGTGTGTTGCATCATTCCTGTTTCTCTCCTTCTTATAAAGAGGTGACAGCCTATCATTAGCTTCATCATTAGCCACAAGAAACAGAATTTTAAATATCAATATCGTCTGTACATGTCGGAATCTGCACAAATATTTTCTGCTCCTCTACGTAATGATGCATTGTCTGTGCTAATTTCATTATCCCGTGTGAGTCAGCTTCACAGAATGCAGAGGCTGAGCATTAATCACAGCCACATTAGGGTTTCCCCAAAATACTCCAGCGTGCTGCTCTGAATCCTGCACAGTCACACCACCAGCAGCAAAGCACACAATGTTCCCCTCAGAACAGCTTCCTCCAGCTCCATCTAAAACCTCTCAGGCCACATTTCAACAACCTAATCCAAAATAATTGTTTTTATATCCAACCCTGCTCTGATAGCTTTTATATTTTTCTTTGCGAGCCGTAGATATTTTGCTTTGAATCGACGGCGAGCGCGTGTGTCTCTCTCAGACCGACTGTGTCCTGAGCATTTACAGACATCAGAAACAAATAACCTCAGGATAAAATAACACAGTTTCCCTCGCCAGAGAACATCTTGCTCTGTCTCCGACAACAAGCGCACAGCTAACACTCTGTGGGTAATTACATTTGGAGAGGCTGGTATCACACATATCCCTGTGTGACCTGACATCATACAGCGCACAACGGGGAGTATTTCGGTTCACCTTTTTAAACCTAATTAACATTCATTGCCGGCTCGTTCCTCCGAATTCTGGAGGGATCTTAACATATAAATGCCACAGTTGCTTTGACCTGATTGTGAGCGGTTTAGGTTTAATTGATTTCTCTGCCCTGCGAAGAGCTCTGACATTTATCTGCTGCTCAGGGTAAAAATCTGGTTTGATTATTTGTGTGCAAAGATGCAACACATAATCAGATATTTCTTTGGATTGTTACAAATCAGTCTCCACAATTTAAGACTTAAAGAGGAGCACCACCTAAATTAAGAATTCCAGTATGTTATTTCCACTGCTGAAGAAAGTGCAATCAATATTTTTTTACTGACAGATCTGTACTTCCTTCACCTCTGCGTTAACTTAAAATCGTTTGTGGACAACCTCTAATTATACTTGGTTTCTCACCTGAAGAGTCGATCTCCAGAGCTATGACTCGCCAGGCAATATCTTTTTGGCCATTGTTTTTATAATGAAGGGACTGTGGGTCGTTTAGCTCAGGATATTTCTTGACCTCAACAAAGTGTCTCTCTTCATCCCGTCTTTGTCGCACATAAGACACAGCAACAGCTACAGTGTTCTCTTTGCATCCATGGTGAGGAGAGGAGTCAAGCTGCCATAGGAGCAGAGAAAAAGAGCTGATATGGGAGCCGGTATGTACAAGCAGAGAGTGAGTGGGGGAAAATGCATTTAATGCTGGAAATAGGACACTGGCGTAAAGTCAGTGTGGGGCTGTGTTTTGGCCTTAAGTCTCAAACTTGTGATGTCATCAAGTATAAAGTCTGGAGCTGCTCCCTAGACAATGTATGGGAGCCTGATCTTGTGAACCCTCCCAAAATCAGGCTCCCATCAGGCTCGTCATTTACTTTTTTCTACCCAAAGGAGCTTTACTCTATTGTAGTGTTCTCAGTGCTGAAACAGAAAATGTTCCCATACACTCAGAACGCTCCCCTGCGTGCTCTCAGTGTCATCTAGGACATCTTTCCCACTTCACTGTCTTTGGAGGAGCTCCAGACTTTAAACCCAGTTACATCATAAATTAGACCATAGGAATAACATGTATGAACTTTGAAAATTGTCGTAGATCCCCCTTAAGAATAATCCTTATTTGCATTGATAAAAACATATTATAGATGGGACTTGGTGACACAGAGTGGAAGGCTTTTCCCTGACGAGATACTTGGATGGTCTCTGTGCCATCAGGTCTATGCAGGATGCAGGAGTACACACTGTCCCTCTGCTTCTTTTCTTCTTCTTCTTTTTAAAAAAAAAAACAAAAACACATTGAAACTGTGACTCTGAATTTTATGTCCACGGGTCCAACATATGTCGTGTTTCTCCCTGCAAGAAGACACTGATCTCTGCAGTTTGCATCATAAACAACTTGAAGAGTCCCTCTCTGTTTCACAGGATGAATCTGATTTTCCTCTAAATGTAAAATATGACCTAATTCCTTCAGACACATATCAAATGTTTGGAGCTTCTCAGATTCCAAAAACTGAAGCAGCAAAAATTGTAATTTCCAAATGTCTTTTCCTCTGAATTTTTGCATCATTGATTGTTAAACAACAGTGAACGTGCATTATTGTTGTCTTGCTATGTGGTGCCAAAATTTAAATTATTTGGCAGTTTTGGCCTTAAACTAATACTTCACTGATTTCTAACAAGCTTTGTATCACAACAAAATGGGTAGTACATGTAAATGAACTTTGCTAAACTTCCCTCCAACTTGCCCAGGACCAGATCTTCCTGCTCACCTCTCAGCTCTTTTCACTGGCTCCAGAGCTTTAACTTGAACTACAGACTGTACTTCCCCATTTATGACGCAAAGAGTGTAGAAGCAGATAGAGACCTGCCCCCCTCTGTCTCTCTTTCTCCCAAAATGCTGATCAAAAATAAACCAAGATTCTATTTCTGTGTGATGCAAAAATTTGTAAACAGGAAATGGGTGTCATGCTATTTTCTGTATTGTAAAAGTGGAGGCTGAAAAAAAGTAGGACGGCAAATGGTCAGTAAATGCTAAAACTATGAAGCATGATAAAATATGAACCAAGATTCTGTTACTGCGTTGACACATTATCCCAGAACTTCAATAACCAATGCACCCAGGGTACCTTTCGAGTCGTATTTGAACGTGGAAAGTCCATGACCAAACGTTGATATGTGATGGAGCGTGGATCTAATGTCTATATTATGTATAGGCATGGTTAAAGCTTTATTTCTTACTCCTCAGTCCATGCAATCCTTTTACTCCTCATTTTATTCAGTCCCAGTCTCTGTGCTGGGTGGACATGAGGTAGATATGATGGATAAATTATCTAACCATCTGTGCTAACTCACATAGATCAAACAGACTGTCACCCGTCTCACATACCAATGGGTAATTTAGAGTCTCCAGACGACCCTACTATTTTTATTCTGGACTGTGGGAGGAAAATGAAGTGCTCAGAGGAACCTAAACGTAAACAAGCATGACAAGAGGATGCAGAAAAACCCAGAGACTCGACCTTATAAATATTTTAGTTAAAAGTTACATTCCCATGAGGGTTCAGAGAAGTTTCCTCCAACTTTGAGGGGTTTCTACCTTTAGTTATATTCAGTTAGACAGGTGAAGACAATGCCAGTAGAATAAAGGTGGCAAAAATTACAGCAGCAATACCGATTTTGCTCCTTTTTCAAAGTTGGTTACAAGTTAAAAATATATTAAAACTCCTCCTTATCACTCCTCCCCACAGGAAATGCCACGGTGTTGTGGTGCACCTGCTGCACAAACGTCTTCAAATCCGTGACCAACCGATTTATCAAGAACCTGGCGTGCTCGGGTATCTGTGCCAGCCTGCTGTGCGTCCCCTTCGACGTGGCCCTGGGAGCCAGCCCTCGCTGCTGCTGGTGGCTTCACACTCTGCTGCTCTGCAAGACCATCAAGTTCCTCCACAAGCTCTTCTGCTCCGTCACTGTGCTCAGTTTCAGCGCCATCGCACTAGACAGGTCAGTTCATAAAACAAAAAGCATTTCCAATTTAGGTAAAGTAGATGGAGATGATAATGTTTTAGTCATAGATCATTGTGGCTAGCAACTGGAATTAAAATCCACCTCTTACAGAACCAGTATAAAGAGCTCTCTGTCCCTGAGTAGGATGAGAGCCATGTTTTGTTTTTTGCTCACTTCAGCAGCCAGAACCACTGACTTTGAAATATGTGTTTGAAAAAGGCTAGTGGGTACGTCCCACTCACTTTTTTTGGAAGCACCACTTGAGAGAAGTGGATGGTTCGGATTGATTATCTGATCAGTTTACCAATACATTGCTTGGCAGAGTTTTTTCTCTTCCTGACAGAAGTACAAACATCCATGCTGTACATCAACATCAAACTGGGACTTAACTCTGAAAGATTGTGTTGTTGAAGGGAAAAAAGTCTTCTTTTTTTTTCAATCTCCATCGGCACCCTGTGGCGTGGATGAGAGGGAACTGGGGGGGCTGCAATCGATGGAGCATGTGTATGCCACGCTGAGCGGCCATGTCCCAGGCCCCCTGCAGCGCTAAAAGCTACAGCCAAAAGCAGCCTGAGATGGCTGCTGCTGCCCACACACACACACACACACACACACACACACACACACACACACACACCACTTTTCACAATGTAAGTTAATGCTAATGATGCTCTTATGGATCTGGAAGCTATAGATTTACCTCGACTAAACATCTTGCATTTTATTCGTAGCTTTCTCCGTCAAATTAAACTTTTCTTAAACAGTATATTTGTATTACTGTCAATAACTGAAATAGTAATTCTACTAGCACTGTTACTACTTCAATTGCCCCCACTCAGAGAGCTGTAAGTTTAGAAACACAGTGATTAAAATGTATGTTTAGCCACTAACCAAATATTTTTTTAAAAAAATCACAGTTTCATATTTTGTTTATTCATTTAACTGTTCTTTTAAATTTTCTGTAATTATATCTCTTAAGGATATTGTCTAAGTATTCAGAGCCTTCTCGACACTGCAGCTTTCTAATGGGAGAATACTAAACCCTAAAATTCTCACCTTACGCCTAAGAATATTAAGTCAAAACTACATCAGACGTTATTCAAAGCACCAACACAGAAATATTAGCTGCAGCTGGCTAACTACTAACAAGCTAGCACTAGTCAATAACAAACTCTTTAAGTCTTGTAGGCTATGATTTTAGTATCCTATGAAATGAGATCAGTATAGCTGAGAGAGTTGTTGTTATTAATATTTTACTTACTGGATAAAAATGCGCTGAAAAAACTCAATGTTAACAAGATTCTTGCCCTGAACTCCTGGTTTAGGGGCCGTACACATGCCGCGTCTTTAACTGTTTGGAAAATGCAAGGTCAGTGCTGGGTGGTACTTTTGTGCCTTTTTCTAGCCAGCTTTCAAGGTTGCGTCTGAGGTTACTAAGCAACTTTAACAAGCACCGTATCATAGCACATTTACCTGAAATCCTGAGTGCAGAGCTGATCTTCTTCCAGGTGCTGTTTATAAGTGTGTGGGCCTATCCTCCATGGGACAGACGTAAAGCTCTGCGTAGCCCTGCACTAACATGATCAGCTTTTCCATATTGACCACAGACTGATATTTATGGAAGAAGGGAAAGTTATCTGTCTGCTGTGATTGGTTGGTCGTCGTCACATGACATTCCATGCATGCCGCTGAGTTTCAAAAGTTTAACCAGGTTTATCTCAGGGTGCAGCAGTCATGCCCTGAAAAATAGATGCTGGTGGACAGTAACGACGTGCAACGACGTCACTCTGGCGTTTGAGCATGCCTGCCATGCGTCTTCATTGAAAACAATGAATCTGAGGGTGCAAAAAATGCGGCATGTGTATGGCCCCTTAGTTTGGCCAACCACAAATGCCTTTTTTCCGCAGACAATTTTTTTGTACTCTTCTCCCTGAGTTGTAATAACATTTGGCAGTCTGTCGTACTCCAAGTGCTTTTCTCTGTATGACCAATAAGTACAGCCAAAGCAAAAACTGACCTTTTGAGCAACAATAATCAGGAACAGAGGGGCAGCTTCTAGCTCAGCAAGTAGAGTGTCCATCCCATGTGGGCTATGTCCCTTGCAGCGGCCCGAGTTCAGCTTCAACCAGTGGTTCTTTGCTGCGTGTTATCCCCATTCTCTTTCCCCCTTTCCTGTCATTCTTTAGCTGCACTGTAATAAAGGCAGTAAAAGCCAGAAAAATTGAAATGAAATCTAAAAAGGAACAGTTGCGTCCAGTATCTCCAAAATGGCAGACTTCTGGATTGACGACATGCTGTTAAAAGTGCACTATGGGAAAATAAGTTCACAGTCTACCTGTGCTCCCTCATACCTAAACCACAGGACAGGTCAATTTCCACTGACTGACAAAACAACTTATATAACCAGCCCCAAACAACATATATTATTGTTCTCATGCACTTTCTAACATGTCCTGATGTCATGAAATGGACCCACTTCTGCTCCAAACTACCCAATTAGGTTTAGGCAATAAAACTGCGGGGTAAAGTTTCAGAAAAACCTTATGGTTTACCATTAAGTTAGAACTTCTGTTACTCAGGTCGCTAGCATAGCGTGCTACACATACTTGTATACAAAGCTACGTTATTAAAAGGAAACAAAGTCGACTTTGGGATGTGAGCACTGGTCTCTTGTGTGAAAGTCCTGTGTTTGTTTGACCCATTCCCACCCACCCCATAGGGACTTCTTTGATATTACATGGACTTTGTTGCTTTTCATGCTACCTTACATCACTTCCTTCTCTGCTCCTGTAAAAATGAATACAGGTAATTAATGGGTGTCTCCTTACAATAAATGTAAGTAGATGTTGTAAGCTGCTGAAACAGTTGACCTATGTGGGGTTTTTTCGGAGAGTGAGTTGTTCTTTCTATCGCTGTCAACTCCTCCTCCTAACCAACAACCATCTGTAAACTATTCCTCTTTTCCAGAGCAGTCCATTCTGCAAAGGAGGATAAATAATATATATTGTATAGGCCTAGCGTAGCCTACATATGGACATGTTCAGTATTTAGAAGGAAACTTACTTTAAACCATCCCTGCATTACCAAAATGTTTTTGTTTATTGTTTGTTTTAACCACATGCTACACTTAAATTAATATCTGTCAGCTCTGGCTGCTGATAGCAGTGATACCACTAACTGAGAACACACAAAGTTCGCTCTAACCCCTCACATTAGCATATGTGAACTCCCTGCTGTTGTGAGTTAGAAGCACAGCAGCCCCCTCATTCTGGATCTTTAATTCATAACATTAGCATGTAATTAAATCCTGCAGTGTCCTCAAACTGTATCAGTCTAGAAATTATGTATGTGCCAAACACGTACTGTATATTAGATTACAGCAGTATATTCAGGCTACAACACTATTAAGCCTCATTCTCCATAAATAAAAAACACGCAGGACTTCCTCAGCAGTAACACATTTAAGTGTGGGTTTCATTTATTTTTTATGGAGATTGCAGTCAGATCGTGTATTGTTGCAGCCTCACCTCAGCCTTGGTTTCACTGCTACAAAGATTATTTTGCCTCCATAGCAACTAATACAGTCAGAATGCTATCAAACGGATGAATTATTTATTCTCAAGGAGGGCAGTCGAGGCTGTGTATATACAGGAGGGCTGAGAACTGCAGCAGTTATCGGCTCATGTACACACACACACTCATACGTACAGCGTGTAATGATGAGGAGGCAATCCAGGGAAATAAGCAAGTCCTTCACGCCATTTGTTTTGTTTTGTTTTTTTATTTAAGGACAACAACATGAGAGACAATCTACATACTATTATCTGTAAGGGGGATATGAAGAGATCTTCTGATGTGTTTGTGGGTGTGCATTAAAATCATCTTCAACTTCGGTTAATACACCACAGAACACAGCGCCCAGGGTCTTTCTTTAAACCAGTTTACAGGACTTTATGTTGCAGCCATTTATTTTGGTTTATAGTATTATTTCAGAGGTCCAATTCAGTCCCCAGAATTTCATGTTTAAAGTATTTTACTTAACCACATATTGTGTTCCTTTTTTTTTTTTTTTTAGAAAAAATACCTAACAAACTAGCACTGTCAAATTGCATTAAAGCTGGAGAATGCAGAAATCTGGAATCACGAATGTCTCACGAATGAGATGCAAATTAGCCAGCTAGCCACCACATGGTCCCTCCATCTTACTCCCTGCTGGTGGTGACTGCTTCGCCTGGAGGAGACAGGCAGCAGCTCAGGAGACTCACCCTCAGACAGCAGCTTTAGTAGCTTGTGCAAACCCCAGTACTGGGTGTTACAGCTAGCTGGTGGCTGGCGGTAGCGTCTGGTCATATCTGTGTAATGGCAGCAACAGAAAGTTTGCTGATCTGGTGGGGAGTTAGAGCTTGGGTTTGTGCTGGCTGGATTCGTGTAGCTGTGGCCGCTGACTGGGGGTCCATCTCTAGAGCTGCTGCCCACTCTTCTCACAGTGAGGTGGTCTGTAGCGGTGGGGGGTGAGTTGGAGGACACACTGTGATTTTAGGCTCTAGCTAACGTTAGCTACATAAACGTCAACTTGAAGCTGCAAAGCTGCAGCTGTGAGCCTTTGGCTACAGTTAGCATAAGGCTAAACTATTAGCAACATTTTCAGAGCATCTCAGAAATACTTCGCTAACATTGACATGTTGGGGTTTTTTTGTGCAAAGATTTGCTTTTATTTACAGATGCTCAAATTACAGTGCAGGAGCAGTTCCAAAAATGTGTCAGGTCTCCAGTCATGCATTTGAAAATATTATTTTAAAAAGAAAAAGTAAAAGGACAAAGATACTTTTCCAAAAACATAATTAAAGAGGCAACGAACAAAAATCAAAACAAGAAAAATTAATCAAATTAAATGTAAGGATACTATTCCTTAAATATATACATATATATGTTAATGACCTCACAGATAGATCAGAAATTATCAAAGTTAGGAAAAAGAGAAAGTTGTTCAGCATCACCCCTCACCACCCCTGTATGGTTCTCCATTTTCTGTTGACTCATGTTTTTTTCGTCGTTTATCGTCAGACTTTCTTTAAGACTCACTTTTTGTCTTCCATTTTTGGGTTGCTTGCAGTGTAGGCACTTATTGCCGATGTTGGAACAGCAACTTATCTGCAGGATTCTTCACCAATGAATCACACTTTCACTGAAGGGATGTGCATATGCATCTGCATTTGTGAAACAGCCAGTAGGAACATCCTCTCTCTGAAATGACCTGTAATTGGCCAAAGTCTAAGCCTGAAAACAGAGCCAAGAGAAAGTGCAGAAGTCTGGTTTTCTTTCAGACCGGTAAATTACAATATGCTCAAAATTTATTATGGGATTTTTACTCACTGATTCCAAAATAAAACTGCCTACCTAAGCTTTAATAAGCCCCCTGTAGTGCAATGAAAATATATTAAGAGGCTGCAGGAAAGATTTGGGGTCTACAGATTAGACTAAAGAAACTACTGCACTTTGTTCCTTTTAGTCAGCATTTCGGCTTATATAATAGTCTTTCCAGTAAAACCACTCGAAGCTCTACTTTCAGTAAGAGGGTCATCATTTCACTTAACTTACATGATTAACTACACGTCCGCTAAAAATAGCAGAAATGTATTTTCAGAACAGGATGCTGTAGCTTCTGTTATGGATGTGGGTATTTTAGGAGCATCTACTTCTAATTTCCACTCTGTTTATTTGTATTTCCATGTGAGTCATTTAATGAGGGATTTTAGTCAGGCGTGTCAGCAGGACTGCATTCAGACAACACTGCAGTCAGACAACAGGCATTTTTAACTGCAGACACAGAGAGAAAAGCACAGGCGTTATTAATTATTTTAACGATAGCTCAGATGTATTCACATGTCCCAGTGAGCCATGGCAGTGTTAACAAGGAGCCAGCAAGTACAATACCAGGATTCTGACACTGAAGCAGTGAAATGGAATTCAGCCTTCTTTAAGTTTATTGTACACCTGGTATTAGCATGTGTTTCTGTGATCCGAACAGAAGCGGACAGTAGAGACACATTGCAGTTCACGCCTGTGTCTATCATGCGTCTCCAGCTGACTACTTGTGGTCAGATTTCGTTACTGCCTGTCACTTACAGTAGAAGGTCACACAGTTTTTACGTCCACACACTTGCTAGCTGTTTGCTAGCATGCAGTGGCGACCCCAGATTCCGGGGGGGACAAAAACTCTAAACTGTTCACACACTGCAATGATGCGTTTAACTCCATATTCTCTGCTCCAGTCGCCACACCTTCACTTTCACACAGTTTACACACACTCTTTAGGGTCCCCACTTAGAGGTTTTTGAGACGTTCAAGAGGGTTTATAGCTGTCATTGTAAAATGTGCCAATGAGAGTGGCCATCGAGGGCTCCTTTTTCCACGTTTTTTTGGGGGGGCCCCAAACATTTGCTTGATTTGCCTCCCCTGATAGTGTGCGTCAGCTAGCGTGCTCACTACTCATGTTAGCGATTGTGTTGGTCCAGCAGAATCCAACACGTCTCCTTCCATAGGACAAAACGATGGACGGTTGCCCAACACTTTACCGAGCTCATTCTAAAATGGGATAGATCATTAGCGTGCTGTCATCAAAACAAGTATCATGTCCTGCACCGATGACATAGTCCATGTAACAGGATGCATTAGCATTTACACTACAAAAGATATGTAGTCAGATGTGTCTCAGACGACCTCAGCAAGTGGTTTAAATGATCAGATCACAATGTGTCTTGGTGGTTTTACTCTTGAATGTAGCACTGTACTCTTGTAATTGGATTGCTCAAGATGCATGTTAATACCTCAGGCTCAGTGTCTTCCTAAAAAAGGCCCACATGTGAGTCTTTCTGCTAATAATTTGTCTTTGTGTGTCTAGATATTACTCTGTGCTGTACCCGTTAGAGAGGAAAATCTCTGATGCAAGATCCCGCGATCTGGTCATCTACATCTGGGTCCACGCGACAGTAGTGAGCCTTCCTGTGTTCGCTGTGACCAACGTGACGGATGTGTACGTCACCTCGTCCTGCTCCGACGACCACGCCCGCTCCCTGGGCCACATGGTGTACGTGTTGATCTACAACGTCACCACGGTGATCCTCCCCCTCGCGCTGGTTTTCCTCTTCATGCTGCTGATCCGCAGAGCACTCAGTGCCAGCCAGAAGAAGAAGGTCATAATCGCAGCGCTGCGGACTCCCCAGAACAGCATCTCCATCCCGTATGTGTCCCAGAGAGAGGCTGAGCTGCACGCCACTCTGCTGGCTGTGGTGCTGGCTTTCTCAGCCTGCAGCGCCCCCTATGGAGCATTGGTGGTGTATCGTACCATTCTGGCAGACACAAAAGAGCTCCCTATCTCACTGTATCTGACAGCACTCTGGCTCCCAAAGGTGTCCCTGCTCACAAACCCTCTTTTGTTTCTGACTGTTAACCGCTCAGCGCGTCACAGCTGGCTGGAACTGCTGGCCAGGATTCACAGACGTTACAGCCGCCGTAACGTGGTCAGCACTGGGGGGCTGGCCTCGTTAGGAGCAGAGGGTGTGATCGGGGAGCCGGTGGGACTGGAGACAGCCGGCCGCTCTGGGAGCCAGCTCCTGGAGATGTTTAACATAGGCCAGCAACAGATCTTCAGGCCCTCTGAGGAGGAAGGAGAGGAAGAGGACGTAGAGAACGAAATCCCTTCTCAAGTATCAGGAGGCTGCTCCGGGCCTAAAGAGGAACACAAGGGTGGGTCGAGAATGGGGAGCTTCAGAGGGGAGGTGGTCACCAAAAAGGACTCTGTTCAGGGGACAGGAGGGCTGGTCATCACCAAGGACTGCCCTCCTTCAATCATAGCACCCCGGGCCTCTCCAGTGCACACATGTGTTTACGCCTCTTCATCTCAGGTGGCACCGGCTACACCTACAGAAGCTGAGGACTCCACGCAGTTTGGTTTTGGACCCTTTGAGCTGCCGCCTCAGTGGCTACCAGAGACCAGGAACAGCAAGAAGAGGCTGCTGCCTCCGCTGGGCAATACACCCGAGGAGCTGATCCAGACCAAACTGCCACGACCGCGGCCTGAGCGGAGAATCAGCAGGAACAACAAGGTCAGCACCATCCCTACTGTGGACCCGTGAATTACTCCTGCTGGCCTCTGATCTGTGACACCGGACACGGCTCAGTACAGAGCAGGTCGAGCATGCCATGGCAGGATATTGATGTGTGGAGCTTCTCAGTGAGACGCCTGGTTTCTTTTAGTTAATTTAAACCCTTTTCTCCAAATTTCCTATTGTAGAAGTCCAGTTTTTTACTTTACTGCACAGAAGTAGATGCCTGAGGCGCTGCAGTTTTCTTACCGAATGAGAATCAGTTTGATATTAAATATTTACAATACTGTGAGAAATGTGTCTGCTCAGTCCAACTTCACGACTCGGAATGATCCCTTGATTAAAGACTCCTGCAAAGGCTGCATGATTATTGAGAAGGCTATTTGAGTCTCCCTGTTTTGATTAGAGCCGGCATCGGTAGTTAAATGAACACACTGTACAAATCCAATAACCCCAAAAGATGCACTGATACTGAATAATATTTCCATAGCAAATAATCAAGCAAGGATATTGAACCTCTAACATTTTGTAAAATGGTTATGCTGTGATTGCACTCTGTAAATGAAAACATCTCAGTGTCGGTCCTTTTACGTAACCCTTTGTGGGGCTGTTTTTTGTAACCATGTTTTACTTCACTTTTTGGGATTAACTCGCCCTTTGCCGGCCTTTTTGTCTGACTTCTGGAATATTTCTTCTAATGTGGTAGATGTTGTCATTTGTACTTTAAATGTGAGTGGGTTTGATAAAGATGAAAAATGCAGATGTACTGTATGCAAATACATGTCATAAAAATGTGAAATTTTCAGAGTATAACCGTGTTTAGACTTGTTTTTCTGGAGCACAGTGTCAATCAAACAGACAGAAAAAGGAAGAATATTACCAGTGTGTTTTAACACAATTAAGAAAGAGAGGAAAATCCAGGTTTTTTACTGCAAAATGAAGCAAATACAAGAAACAACCATATTTTTTTATGTCATCAGAAACTCTCTGACATGGTTTTCAATTTTAAATTTCTCCGACTCTGATACTGTCGGCTCTGTCTCCTTTGTGATGCATTATTCAATAGTAGCAGCCTCAACCTGAAGCTCTGGCTGAGGTAAACAGAGCCGGGCTACACTTCAAATATTTGTCAAGCCGTAACTCCCTTCAGGGGCTACCCACAATCCCTTGCTATGTCTACAGAGAACCTGAATCTATGCCGTTATCAGGCAAAATTGTGCAGCCATGCCTGAGTGGAAACAGTATCCATTGCTACTACTTACAAGCAGGAGAGAGATTAGTAATATGTTTATTCTTGTGTCTGCTTTGGTGATGACTGTGTCAGGATGGTTATTGATACAGTAGCTGTTATGGTACATATACAGCACTGAGCCCAGAGTGCTGTTGCTAATGCAATGTGTCACACAGAAAGAAAACAGGAAGTCCATTGATTTCTCTGGTGTTAAAGAATACTCCGGCCTTGGCTCTCATTTTCCACCTGGTTTGATTCAAGGCTTACTCAAACAATCATTTACGCCCAGAACCATTAAGACCTTGACAACAGAGATAGAGTGCAGTAATATAACACAGACATATACAGTGAGTGAGTTTAAAAATAATTGAACTTTGATTTGCACAAAAGACCTGACATTTCTAGTGTGAAAGGCCTTCACTGACTCATTTTTCTCAATCAGAGTCTTACTATAATAATAACTTTATTTATATAGCACCTTTAAAAACAAAAGTTTACAAAGTGCTTTGACAAACAAAGCAAACGCAGGATATCTATAGCAACAGAGAGTCAAAACAGTGAGGGCAAACAAAAGCAGGACAAAATTAAGCTAACACTGAGGTGAAGTTAAGCAAAATACAGACAGAATGATAAAGACAGAATGTTAAAAGAGATAAGAACAATAAAGGCAATAAAACTATTATTTCTAAATACTAGAAACAAACGAATAGAAGGATAAAAAGACAACATTGCATAATGACAATAGAATAACAAAGAATAAACAATTAAGAAGGAATAGAATAGAATAAATAAAAAGAAGAATAAACAAAAAGAATAAATAAAAAGACAACATCACATAAAGGCAAGTCTATAAAAATGGGTTTTAAGAAGAGATTTAAAAGATGTTACTGATTCTGCAAGCCTTATCTCCTCAGGCAGGTCGTTCCAAAGTCGAGGGGCCCTGATGGAAGAAGTGCGGTTGCCTTTAGATTTAAGCCTCAACTTTGGAACGGCCAGGAGGGCCCTGCCCGAGGATCTAAGGCTGCATACTGGCTCATATGGGGTCAACATTTCTGCTATGTAACTTGGGGCCAGACCCAGACGGCCTTTAAAAGTGATCAGTAAAATCTTAAAATCAATTCTAAAATGCACAGGGACCCAATGGAGGGAAGCCAGGATTGGGGTGATGTGATGCCGTCTGTTAAAACCAGTAAGAAGCTTAGCTGCTGCGTTCTGGACCAGTTGGAGGCGGGAGAGTGATTTTGATTTTGGAGATAGTTCTTAACTGACGGAAGCAGGACTGGACAACTTTATTGATATGAGGTTGGAAGTTGAGGTCTGGATCGAATATTACTCCTAAGTTTCTGGCTGCAGATTTGATGTTAATGGACAGGGGACCAAGGCTATTTTCAGTGGGACTAGTGGAGTTTGGGGGAGTGAACAGTATGATTTCAGATTTGGAGTTATTGAGTTGAAGAAAGTTTTGAGCCATCCAACAGTTGATATCGTTGAGACAATCTAACACAGCAGCTAGGTTTCTTGGGTCATCCGGTCTCAGCGGGAGGTATATCTGTGTGTCGTCCACATAGCAATGGAAAGACACATTGTGGCGGCGTATGATCTGACCGAGCGGAAGCATATAAATAGAAAATAAAATTGGACCTAAAATTGAACCTTGCGGTACACCACAGGTAATCTGAGTTTTTGAGGATGTGTAATTACCTATGTTGACCGCAAAAGTTTTATCTAAAAGGTAGGAATAAAGCCAGCTAAGTGCAGTGTCCTTGATGCCAACCCAGGTTTCAAGACGGTCAATTAAAATGGCATGATCAACAGTGTCGAAGGCTGCACTTCGTCTAAAAGGATTAAAATTGCGCTCTCTCCCCTGTCAGCAGCTAAAAGAAGATCATGACGGATATGATTCTACATCAACATTAAATTTTATGCCAGCGTTAAAACAGCTTGGGTCATTCCATGTCATGTATTACACCAATGCACTGCGTACCAATCAGGATTTAGCACCAGTTGAATCAAACTGTGATGTGACAGCTGGTGGGTTGTTTGCTTATGTTGCCATAGACAAATTACCTCGGTTTTTAAGTGATAAACTCTTGAAAAGTAGTAGCTGATTTTGTTCATTATTGAAAATCTCATTTAGAAGAGAGACCTGGCAGAGGTAGCAGCCAATCAAAACACATTTAAAATGCAACAAATATAACATATAATACAAAATTCCACAATAATACAACAACTATTCAAACATAGTGGCCTCTCAAGAAAAATAAGCACGTCTCTATCACCACATTCTATTTCTACTTTGTTTCTTATAGTCATAGATATTAAATATTATAAAGAAATCCCCGATAAAGCTCAGTCTGCTCTGATTGGTCAGCATTTTCAGGTATTCCATATCTGCAGTCTATCGTTTTTTTTTTTGTGCAATACCGCAAATGGCCACTGGGAAAAATTGAAAGCATGGCTTAACAGTAGAGCTTAGATTGGGCCCAAAACATCCAGCCCAACCCCGCCCATGCATGTTCTGTCCGGCCCATCCCTTTAACTGTAATTACGAGCCCGACCCCGGTTTAAACCCTTTGTCATGTGCCTCTTAAGTGTCAAGGTCCCCATCTTTTTGTTGTCATATACCAGCATTGTGTTGCACTTGGTACACTCGACGAAGCCGACATACACTTTGTCACTGACTACAACTCACATGTGCACAGCCAGTGACGCCGTGACGTCCTTGAAGTCTTTGGCACTTGGACATCAGAGGGAGATATTTAGCATATAGTATTTTGCAGACGCTGGTGGTGGTGGCTGATGACTCTGAGGCTGATCGCTGATGAGGCTGATGAGGCTGTAAAGACTAGGTAGGTGGAGGTTGTGAATCAGCCGATGACAGACAGACCCAGACAATGACACTTAGAGATAGTGAGTGAGTGCATGTGCAAGGAGTGAATGGCATTGTGAGAAAGAAACTTAGAGAAAAGTATTGTCTTCCTGTCTGAACTTTCACCAGAGCTTCATTACTGAGGTTCAAAGTTCCTTCTTGACTTTGGAAACAGCCTCAGGTTGCAAAAATTAGCCTTGAACCTGAGCCTTGAACCTGAGCCTTTGAGCCAATGTGTACAAGAAATCATTAAAAATCTTAGAAAAAGGGGAAAATTTAAACATCTACAATTCAATGACAACTTGGCAAATCCCATCTGAGCTGAGGAAGACCATGTGATATGACTGAAAGCTCCAGAACAGATATTGACCTTGCGATCTTAATGTCATTATTTTTCAAATATACCTTGATGCATACATGAAAATGTGCAGTATTTTCTACATTTATATTCTCCATGGTCACATATGTGCCACATTTACAGCAGTATATAATGCACCATACATATAAAAGACTCTGAGTCCTTACACAACCGCTGTACACGGGCAGTAAAACTCAAGTAGTTATTTTTTTCCTCCAGTGACTTTTCAGAGAAAGCCGTGGTTTTCATCATGTTTTCACAGATCTCTGACTGATGGGGTAGGGAATGTCTAGACGTATTAATAAGAGATCAGAGGCTTACTGCCTACGCAAAGGCTCTAATGTATTCTGTCAGCAGCACAACCACTGGCTTTGGACATCCATCAGCATGTCAACAATAAAGCTCTGCAGCACAGATCCAATTCAGGATGTCAGAGTTGCTTTAAAACAATCTTTTATTAGCTGGAAATGGGCTCTCTTTAGAAGAAATATGGTTGCAACATTTTAAATTAGAGCAAATTGTAGCAGCTGCGATCCAGACTGTAGAAGTAGAATTTAATCTTCTTTGCAGTCGGTGTAAGACGGAGCACATGAGGGGCTTTTGAGCAACAGAGGCAGGAGAACAAAGTCTCTGTTTGTTGTTAGCTTTGGTTTATTGTAATCTAAGCAGGAATTGTCGTCAGTGGTATTATTCATGACGTCACTGGTGTTGTCATCGATTTTTTTATCCCCCCCCAGTCTTCATCTTCATGGCACGTCCACCATGGAAACTGGTATTGTGTTACTGGTGCAGTTTTAAGCCATCACTTCAGTGGTGTTATCAAGGAATAGACAACAAACACACACACACGAACACATTGTCCTTTGATCTGAAATAACAACATGATTAAATTCATATTTATATTTTATTTTGATGAATTTTCATGAAAACATTATTTTAACTGAGCTGTTAAATTAAATATTCTTTTTTTCCAGGCCCTTTCAGACGAACCTGTGGAAATACATCACACAGGATTTCTTTGTAACTGTTTTGTAATGCTAAAACATAATGCATATCCATGCAGTCCACATTTGAGCTGGGATGACTTCACTCAGTAAAGTTTAGTCAGTGAAAACACCAAAGGTGAGTGAAATGTTGTTTTTATATCCTCCTGAGACCTGAATGTTTGGTATGCATTTTTAATTTCTCCTAGCTATTTGGGATCAGTAGGACCTGATAAGTATAAAAACGGACTTGGCAGAGATGGCTGCCATCTTGTTTTTATATGGATTAGTGTATTGTGTTCTTGCTACCACTATGGGACAAAACAAGTGTCCGTGAACGAGGACAACAGATCTAAGTTAAGCAGAATGAAGTAGGTGCAGTAAACCCAAAATGTAATATTCTTATATGAGGACACAGCGTCTCAGGAGGATGTTTAAAAAAAGCTTTGGTATAGTCCCGTAAGTGAAGTTAGTTTAAAGTGTGTAGAGTCAAATAGCCCACTGAGAGGCCACATTGGGTCTGACACAGATGGCAGTCTGCAGGTGAAGAGGCGAAGGGGCACATGCTGTAATAACACCAAAGAGACATCAGGGGGTAGTTGGTTTAAAGGGGCAGTTTACCCAATTTACAATAGACACTTATTTTCTCACTTACCTCTAATTGTATCCAGCCATGCAAATGGTTTTGGTCTGGGATTTGTGGAGCTAGAACAACTGACTCAGCAATTATCAAAATAGTATTTTTCAACCTCGACTCTGTATTCCCATGTTTTTGTGTCTAAGCGACTAATAGAAACACGGATTTTTGAAGTTGGTCCATAATTGAGTGAGAGGGCTATAGCCGGCAGCGCGAAACAGACTGGAAAGTAACAAATATATGGACATATGCACCGTCATTTTACATTCACTAACAGTGTTTTTGCCACTGACAGGTTCAGATTATTACTCTAAGTCTGACAACATTATGGAAAGGATCCTTACAGAGATAGACCTCTTTGTCAAAGAGTAAGATCCATTTTGATCAAGCAGAAACAGCCCAAAATCACCATCACTAAATGCACCAGACTCCATTTAAATAAACAGTAATTTAAGCTTGTATAGAGTCAGCATGTTTCCACATCTAACTGGGAGAATTATGGGTTCATTTCAACCAAACCACAGTCTGTGATTGCTGAACAGTGGAAAGATAAACCACGAAGGTTTTTGTGAGATTTACTTTGTTTCTGTCGACTTTGAATGAAGTCTGTTTTATGATGCTAAAATTACTGTTTATTTAAATGGAGTCTGGTGGCTTTGCTGATAGCAATATCAAGGCTGTTTCTGCTTGATCAAAAAGGATCTTACTCTTTCACAAAAAGGTCTACCTCTGTAGGGATCATTTCCAAAATGTTGGCAGGTACTTAGAATAACAATCTGAGCCTGTCAGTGGCGAAAACAAACACTTTTAGTGGACGCACACCGACAATACAAACATGTCCTGAGTTTTTACATTTCAGCCTGTTTCACTGCTGCTGCCTGCAGCACTCTCACTCAATGGTAGACCAATTTCAAAAAGTGTTGTTCCTATTAGTCACTTAGAATAGATAAGTAGAAAAAAGAGTCCAGGTTGAAAAACACCAAATTTACACCTTTTAATCTCAATTTGTAAATTTACAGCTGTCAAATAGTCATAGTGGAGCAAAACGTATAACGTATATTTCCCTCTGAAATTTTAAGAGCATCTACTTAAAATTAAGTAGTTTTACAGATTTACAGGAACAATTTTTGCACATCCCACATGATAAGAGTATATCATGCATTCATTGAAACAAATTGAAATGCTGCTTCCATGCTGCAGCTGCTGAAGGCTGTACGCTAACAGTGATAGAAAACAGCAGCACAGCATTACATGTGACTGGTTCATATTAATGCACAACAGTAATGATAATTTAATATGCTCCCTCTTATTATGCAGCAGTCAAAGCTTATTTTCATTAGAGAAAATCAATCACTAAACGGTTGCCAGAGAGCCATTATGCATATATTCATTAACAACATGTCCACTTACTGGACTAACAAACACATGCAGCATCAAAGAGTTTTTAACAACTTGATTTTTTTAAGTAGTCATTACTTGTAATAACTGGAAGCCAAGACTGATTTAATTAGCATGGTTGCTTGGCAACAGGTAACCCAGATGCTTTAGCACAGGTTCTATATAGCAGCGTCAGTGTTTTTCCTCACTGCTGGCTTCAAACACAGAGCCGAGGCGAAGGACATGATATAGAAAGGTGGTGTTAATGTGCAATGACTCAGTGCAAGCAAAGAGTTTCAGTTCAGTTCAAGAGCACCCCAGAGGGAAGGGAAATTACAAAGCTGTAATCTTACTCCAGACAGTTTCTCCTCAAACTCCTT
Source organism: Epinephelus lanceolatus (assembly GCF_041903045.1). Classification (NCBI taxonomy): domain Eukaryota; kingdom Metazoa; phylum Chordata; class Actinopteri; order Perciformes; family Serranidae; genus Epinephelus; species Epinephelus lanceolatus. The sequence goes on from NC_135746.1 coordinate 25,350,347, forward strand.
TTCAAATCAGCGTGACATTTTGTCTGCTTTCTTATGATTCAGTTCAGCTTCTGAGAAACTATCTCACCCTCTCTGTTATGTGAGCCCTTCTCCCCTCCAGTACTTACTGAATGCTTTATTTTTTACAGCTTTATTTCCTCCTAGTATGATTAAACTGACCTTCAGTGTAATTACACAATATCATGCTTGATGCTATGGATCAAATTCAAGTATCAACATCTGTTTTTATCTTTTTTATCTTTTGAAATAACAAAACAGAACATGAACATGTCAGGAGAGTGATGTACACATATAGGCTACTCAAATGAAATACACACCTTTTTCATACTGCCTGGGGCACGTCGTGTATTAATGATACTCGTTACCTGGAGAGGTTGGAAAAAGATATACGTTTCTTCCCTGTTCCAAAACCAAAATCAAACCCTGGAAAGTGTAGGGTTAGCTAGCTAGCTACTGAAGATATAGCCTACTGAATGTATACACATGCTGCTTTTGCTTTTTAATGAATATAACAGTGAAACAAAGACCGACCTTGCTGTACAGGAACCAGTGAAGGGAAGCAGGGAAACTTCAACCAGCTGTGTGTCATCGCAGTGTGTGCAGATGAACGCTGTTTGACTTCCCCTGGAGATCCCTGTCGTCTGGCAGCAGAGGTCTGGGTCTAGGTGAACACCGTTCATCTGCACACACTGCGATGCCACACAGCTGATCCAATATCAGCAAAGTTTCCCTTTATCATTGTCTTGTGTCGATCAGCAGTGATGTGGTGGTTCACTTTTACACTGTGATCTGTAGCCTATAGTTCGGCTTTAGCTTCTAACTGTCTTTGTCTTTTTAACCTGTTGTTGCTGCTGGATATATCCTTCAAACTGTCATGATCCTGGGTTTGTTTATAATCTGTCATCCTATGGACTTTGTTTTGAAGTTTTCTGTTTGTGTTCCTTGTTTCATGTTTATTTTGTAGGTTCTCTCCTCATGTGTCATGTCTGGTTTTACTTCCTGTCTTTGTGTGTTTTCCCACCTGTTTTCTGTCACACCTGTCTCGTTAGTCCTTCCCTGTTCCCTGAGTCTTCCCCTCACACCTGTTCTGTATTAGTCTTGTTTGCTCCACCCTTGTCTCCTTTTCCCTCCTTTCGCCCATGCCTTCCTGATCCAGCTGTGTCTCGTTCTTGTGATTAGTTTTCTGTGTATAACTGTGTGTTTCCTGTTGGTTGTCAGTATATTATTTGCTCTGCTTTCATTCAGACTTTCAGTTACCTGCTGCATCTGGGTGTTTTTGATCGGCTGTATTAAAGTTCGTTTTTTGTTCAAACCTCTGTCTGCTTCTCTCTGGAATCACTGTTTCAGTTTTCCAAAAATATGATAATATTTCTTCAGGGAGTGCAGTTAGTTATAGTGTGGGCTCCATGATTACTGCGACAGCTTGCTGGACCATCACAAAGGGGCGGGGCTTAGGGGAACACTGTAAAATGTTGAACCAGTATGGGACACCATTGTCAAACAAAACAAAACACAAAACACAAAACAAAACACAAAACACAAAACACAAAACACAAAAAACAAAACAAAACAAAACACACCTTTAGCTTTCACTCTCTATCTCTCTGTATATATTCACACATAAAGGTGTAAGACATCTGTCTGATTGTGTGTCTTTGATAAATAAATACAGCCCTTTAGGACAGGTGGAAGGAAGCTGTGTGAGTGCCGGAGGGCAGAGAGACACAACTCTTCCTTTCAGCTCGATTCAGGATGTCCGACAGCCCGTAAAAGAAAATGTAGTGAGTCACAGAGGCCGTTTACACGTACACGGTGATTTTGATAAACGGAGACATCTTCCTTCGTTTGTGCCCTTCGTTTACACGCAAACGGAGATTTCTCCTCTGAAAACGAGTCTTTCTAAAAACTCCGGCCAGAGTGGAGATTTTGGAAAACTCCGGTTGCGCGTTTGCATGTAAACTGAGATAAACGGAGATAAACAGAGTTATAGGCAGCCGACGTCACAGTATGCGCCGGAACTTGCGCCTGTGTCAAAAGTGCGACCTATGTTGCTATGGTGACAATGGATACATGGAAGGCTTGAGCCTCTTGTTACACTGCCACCTACAGGTTTGGCATGCTCTTGTGTATATATACACGGGTAAGTGTAAACGAAGATCTTTTTGAAAACGGACACGGTGAAATGTCCGTTTATGAAAATAGCCGGCGACGTGTAAACGGCCTCACAGTCGAGTGCTCCTGCAGACTTTTTTGCACTTCTGTCTGAGTCTGAGTCAAAGTGCCCTGAAACTCAGCAGCAGCAGCAGCAGCAGCAGCAGCACGTCACTCGGCTCTATTATTACGCTCAGGAGGAGAGAATTTCTGAAAGATGTGTAAAGACAGCAAATGTATGTAGACAATGAATTAAAAAAAATGGAATGGGTCCTCTGCTTGTGTGTGTGAGCAAATGTGTAGGTGTGACTGTGTGTGTGACAGGTGTGATCACAGTCAGTGTCAGGTCATCTTGACTCCGGCACTCCACCACACCTGTGAAAGCTTCACACTCACACAGCCGTGCGCTCGACACAGGATGTGGACAAAACCCCTAAAATGAGAGAAGAAGATACACGTTAGACTTATCTTCAGATTATAGTCTGGACGTGGCCTCGGAGCTCAGCTGGCACTCCCCCACACCCAGCTCTGCCTGTCCTCTTTCATCAGATACATACGGCTGTCACGATGATTCACCTCAGGCTGGTGCTGGTGACATGTGTGCAACTGTGGATCAACACGTTCATGCTTTTTATTCTTTTAATACTTCAAGTGGGTTGCAAGCAAATTTATTGAAAGGATAGCTCCTTGAGATGTAGCCTGTCCCACCCACACCCACTGCCCTCAGCTGTTGTACTAGAAAATATGAATTGGAAACCATGATGGCAGTTTTTAGTACAACATTTTAAAAACATTAACAGGTTGTTTTGAGATGTGAATATAAGGAAGTCATGAAGCAGCGGCAAGAGGTGACAGATCTCAAGAAAAGAAGAAGATTATTCCAGTCAGATGGAGCTTTGTATCGGAAAGACTTTCGTCCAACAACGTTTTGAATTCTGGGAAACATTAAGACCACTGACAGGTGAAGTGAATAACTTTGCATTGTTCTTCTGGGAAACTTTTGGTTCTGACATTCATGTGGATACCACCTGACATGTTCCACCTACTCAACCACCATTGCAGACCAAGTACCCGACCCGGCTCTGCTTTTCTTTGCACCATTTAAACCATATTGGTGGGGGGGGGGGGGGGGGGGTTTCATATTTTTCGGCCCATTTAAGGAAAATTATTTATTTTCTTTCCAAAAGTGAGATGATGAGACAGACCGAAATGAAACAGTATGTATTTTCTGTTACAGCACACACATCTGCTCACTGAATTACACGCTCTGTGTTCTCATGTGAGAGAAAATCAAGGGAAAAATTCATATTTCATGTCTTTTATTTTTGGTTTCTGTTTTCTGCAGGTGATTTAATCTAGTATTCTGCCGTTATTAGACGGACGACAGTGCAGAGAGAGGAAATATGAATAAAGAGACATGGAACAAAGCTCCATATGATTATCAGACATTTGCCATGGCTACAATATCTCCCACTTAGCAGAATGAACTGTGGAGGTGTCAGTGAACTAAATAAAACCCAATATCAATTCAGTTATTGTAAAAGAAACTCCACTGATCTATTACAGCAGCTGCAGGACGTTCTGGCCTCATTATGAACCAGCCTCAGTTTAATGCTGAGGCCTCTATATAACCTCCCCATGCAAAGGAGACCATCAGACAGAAGACCGGCTATTTCTATAGGCCTGTAATTATTCCTAATGTCCGTCCCTGGGTCTGATTATCTGCAAAATCAGATGAAGTGATTTACAGCATGGAGAACAGAAGATCTCATTTCCTCAGTCTGAGTTTCACAGTGAGGACGACATTAGGCAGTTAAAAGGAAGCATGAGGAGGTTTATCTTTAGAGAATTCATTTTTGATGCTGTAATTCATGGTTATGTCTGATACTGGGGCAGGATCAGCAAAAATAAATACATATTAATTGACCACTTTATTAGGGACACCTCATTAGTACCAGGTTGGACCCCTTTTACCTTTAGAACTGCCTTAATTCTTTGTGGCATAGATTCAACAAGGTGCTGGAAACATTCCTCAGAGATTTTGGTCCATATTGACATGATAGCATCACACAGTTGCTGCAGATTTGTCAGCTGCACATCCATGATGTGAATCACCCGTTCCACCACATCCCAAAGGTGCTCTATTGGATTGAGATCTGGTGACTGTGGAGGCCATTGGAGTACAGTGAACTCATTGTCATGTTCAAGAAACCAGTTTGAGATGATCTGAGCTTTGTGACATGGTGCGTTATCCTGCTGGAAGTAGCCATCAGAAGATGGGTACACTGTGGTCATAAAGGGATGGACACGGTCAGCAACAATACTCAGGTAGGCTGTGGTGTTTAAACCATGCTCAGTTGGTACTAAGGGGCCCAAAGTGTGCCAAGGAAATATCCCCCACACCATTACACCACCAGCACCACCAGCCTGAACTGTTGATACAAGGCAGGATGGATCCATGCTTTCATGTTGTTTACACCAAACTCTGACTCTACCATCTGAATGTTGCAGCAGAAATCCAGACTCATCAGACCAGGCAACGTTTTTCCAATCTTCTATTGTACAGTTTTGTTAGCTGACAGGAGTGGCAATTACAGTTATTAATCTTACATAGCCACAAATAGATACGTTACTTCTTTCACCTCCAAAACAAATGCACATGCTCACCAGGTCAAGATCGTTAGGACACATGGTGGTGGTCATGGAAACGCTACTTTTGTTCACAGGAGCCATTAAAATCGAGACAAAGTAAAAGTGTCTTGTGGTCATTTTAATCAAACAGCTGGTGGTTTGTATTTCAGCTCTTTCTAGCAGCATTATGACGCTTCCTCGAGCAAGACACTGAACCTCGACCTCCTTCCATGAGCAGGTCAGCACCTCGCATGGCAGCTCTGCGACCAACAGTAAGTGTGTTTGCGGTGTGTGTGGGCGAATGTATAAAGGTCCTGTATAAATGCAATCCATTTACTATGAAATGCAGCCCATGTGCACAGGGCTTTACATCTGCTTTGAATGGCCAATCCGCCACAGGGAACATCTACAGTTGTTGCTTTTTGTCAAGGGTACAGTATGTTTTTTCTGTTAATGGATATGCAAGCAGGGATATTTTTGAAAAACTTCACCTCCTGCTACGTTAATGTGCACGTGTACACTTGACACTTTGGAGTTTGCTGCGTAAAAGTAAAGTTTTTGATGGAAGAAACTTCATTGAGACATATGTCGTGTCTTGTTTTGCACTCAACTTCAATATCAGGTGTAAAATTAATGTACAAATATGACAATAAGCGCAGGAAAAGTACATACAAACTCATCTTTTATTAGCTGAAGCTGTTCAAACTGAATTGCCCTTTGTTGTGTGTTTTTGGAAGAACACCCTCGACTGGCGGTAAAGTGGTGAGTGAGTGTGGGGAGGAGGACATGATAGAGAGAGAAAGACAGTGAAGAGGAACAATTACCTCTTCTGGTGAATGGCGGTCAGCAAACATCCCCATGGCAACCTCTCCCCCAATTCTAAGAATAATGGTGCTGATGGTGAAAGCAAAAATAGACCAAATGACCTGTTATATAATCTGTACAATGTGAACTGTAAGATCATACAGGAGGCATGGATGTTTTCTTCCCAGTCTCTCATAGTCTCAGGAAATCAGATTTTGATTTGCAAGAGTAACGCTGATACTGACGATCACATTGTCACCAAATATCTAACTGTTAGAGACAGACAGACAGAGAGCGCAGGGCAGGACCTAACCCAAACTGTTCCCGGCCTGTCAGAGACATTTAAGTGACAGAGCATCATCCCTCTGGGTGTTCGGTGTTTGCCCGAGGTATCTGCTGATCTCTGGGAGTCACGTGGCGATCGTGTCAGATGGTGACTCAAGGAACGATGATAGCAAAACATGTTCCAGGAGTCTATGGGAGGTCTGGAGGTCTCGCTGCACGACAACCTGCCTACCTCAGGTGATGAATGCATTAATTAGAGGGCGACGGAATCAATAATAAATCATGTCACCAGATTAATGTCAGGTGAGGCTGACCTTTGAGGCTAAATTTAGAATATCTGCCCTGCAGTTCCTTAAGGTCACGTGACAATCAACAGCAGTCATCACAGCTTTTCTCGGAGATCAGACCAACCCACATTTCTTAAAACTCAAAGGCCCCGTCTGCACATATACAGACATTTTGTTAATGGATATTTCCCTCTGCATTTTGTCCTCTCGTCCACGAGCAAACAGATTTAGGTCACTGAAATGATGACTTTTTTGAACGTCCCTTTCCTGCTGGACTAACACTCACTAACATCTGGCTTATCTATTTAATAGGAGAGTTTACAATCAGCATTCATTCTTGGTTCTGCTGAGTATGATGGAAATACAACACCTGGGTTGATGAACTAATTTGAGCCCCTTTGCCAATACGATACAGTGACGGGCTGCCACAAATTACTGTACGTCTCCACCCAAGCAGCGCTCGAACATCGTTCAAAATTTAGTCGTCGCCAAAGTTGGAGAGAGAGAGAGTGAATAAATCAGACATATAAGAATTTTTACTGGCCTCCGTGTTGCTTTCTGCCGTTTACTAACCTGTTTTCTGGCAAGACTGTGACGTCAAAAGTGACACACTAGAAAGAAAACAAAGAAAAAACAGCTGCTCTGAATTATTTGCAGTATTGCTGCACCACTTCATGGACCAACAGAGGCATCTGCTGCACCCAAAGTTCAGCGTTCACAATTTATACTGACTTTTTGGATCCTCAGGACTGGTCATATCATCAGATGGAGGGACAATTTTGAGAGTGGGATTATTGTCAGTGAAGCGTGGAAGGAAGAGTTTTGCATATCTAGAACATCTCTTGTATCTGTGAGAGAGCTCTTTCATCCTTTATATCAAACAGGAATCAACAGTGATGACATCTCCAACCTGTATTCAGACCCAAGGTAACATCAGCCTGTAGACTTTACTGCCTTTGTGATGAAGGGAGACTGTGGAGGACAGATATATTTTATAAAAGACAGGTTGTGTAAAGAGATTTTTTTAATGGTCTGGGAAAATAGCCATCTTTGAAAATATCAGTAGACAGGTATTTAAGAGTGACGGTACAAAATGGTTGCCTTTAACATCTCAGAACATTTTAGAGTCTCATCATATCCATATTAAACTTTATTGTTGTCTTTGTTGTCTTTAAAGCTGCTATAATCTATATTTTGTATGTTTAAAAAGGACAAACAACAAAAATAAAATATGAGTACTGGACAAGAAGTCAGGTTTACATTATTGTATCCATTTTCCAAAATCTCAGGTGTACCTGTTCACACTGAAACATACAGTGAAGCCAGCGTTTTCCAGATTCATCCACTCTGCAGATGTCTTTTGAAAAGCGCACATTTAAGTGTCAAAAACACCTTAGTGTGGACAGAGGGGAAAAACAGAAGGAGTGTGAACAAACCTTTTGGAAAATGTCCTGAAAACACAGATGTGGAAGCATGTCTCTTTCTAATGTAAAAGTTAGGAGTATACAGTTTCCTTGTTTTATTTATTTATTTTTTTGTTTTTTTAAAGGAATACATCACCCCCCATGTTATCATTTATACAAATATATATATGTGCAGGTTGCACTGGGGCCCATGAGGAGAGGGGCCTATAGAGAGAATGGACCCTCCAACAATGCACTGGGTGGAGAATGGGCCCTTATGAGTGATAGCCACCTTGAAAATATGCCTCAAGGTGACAATCACTTTCTCATTAAAGTGAAAACATTTTGCTGTGTTTGCCCTTGTAAAGGCAAACCCATCTCTGTCATGTTTATTCATTTATTTTTGTGAAATAGTTGCTATGTGCATGATAGCTCCAAGGTGAATGAAGAATCAAAAATTGGAGAAGATCCTTGACGTCTTGAGGTAAAAAAAAAAAACGTCCGCATCTAACAACAGCAAAATCATATCAAAACGTGGAAACTCTGGGTGCACAGTAGCTCACCTGGTAGAGCATGTCATGCACTGAGGCTATGTCCCTGCTGCAGCGGCTGCGGGTTTGATTCCAACTGTGGCCCTTCACTGTGCATCATCCCATCTCTCTCTCCCTTTCATGCTGAAGCTGTCCTATCAAATAAAGGCCAACAACCAAAAGCTAATCATAAACAAATATAGAAACCCTGAAGGCTCAGACCCACCAAACTGATATCAAAGAACTAGTGGCGACAAACATGGGTGCAGATCTGATGACAAGTTTGGGGGGGACACAATCAGTTGTGATTTTTTTTTAATTGCACGCGTGCAAATCATGCCCACAGAGCGCTTGAGATTGCCAGCATATTTCACGATTTCATAGAGGCTCATCACCATCACCAAGTCATTCAAAAAGCACTACAAAGAAAATCATATGCTTACCTTTACTGTTTATTTCTCTTAAACAGCCAGTAGTACATGGAACCAGCCATCACCCTCCTTTTCACTGCTTCGCTGTTAGTTAATGCTACTTATAGTTTCAGGGTCTCAGGCATGTTATGTCCACTCACATTCTCATCTCTCGCCTCTCACGGATTCCCATTTCTCCTCATCATCTTCCCTTTCTCCCAGTATATAGGACTACTGTATACACTTGTTCAATTTCAATCATTTAAGCTATTTAGAATTGGGGGGGACAATTTGTGTTTTTCAGAATTTGGGGGGGACATGTCCCCCCCGTCCCCCCCGGGATCTGCACCCATGGCGACAAAGGCCGACTGTTACATTGCCTCACGTTGCCTGTGTCTCGGCCAAAAAGTTGCACTGACCACACCGCAATGGGAACATACTGTATAGAGGAAATAACTTTCCACACCAGCAGGCGGAGGTATTCTGTATTCATCATTCAAAAAGGGAAACCATAACACGAGAGGACTGTTTCTTGGATTGTACTGTCCAAGCTGTGTGAGAGTTTGTAAACAGATGTTTTGCTATATGTTTGCTGTTGTTAAATGTGATCCAACACGACCTCAATTCATCAAGAACTTTCTGTTCTTGGATTCTCCCCAGAGGCATGGATGTTTTCTTTGTGAATTCAACATGAGTTATTGATACACAAATGGTGATCTGTGGGGTGACGTGCTGATCTCAGACCCCCAGAAAGCTGATTATCCATGCTTCATATACATGCTTAAATTCAGACATGCACTGTTGTTCCATGCCAGCGTTAAGAAGTGTTGAAAAGAGTCCAAAACACTCCTGTAAACTAACTTTCAGTTACATCACTGCATCTCCCAGGTTCACAATTACCATACAGCTTCATCTGACTGTGATTTAAAAGGCTTAACATTTTTACTTTCTCATTATTTGCCAACCCAGACGGCTGACATTTTGTCCCGAACATGACTGCAATTCCTAATTCTGCTGCGAGCTTGCTCCTCAGACATTTAGCACACACGGCGCTGATCTAGTGTGACATTTCATTTTCTGAATTTGTCTACTTGAGCAGATCCATTAGATGACATGATTGGGTGTTTCAAATTTAATTTACCTGACCTATATTGGAACAGCTCAGCCTGTTAGGAGGCACTGAGTAGACTTTATTATCCCTGCAGGAAGGTTCAGCAGAAACAGAATGATCAAAAATAACTACTATTCCATTATGTATCACTCATATTGCATATACCTTGATGCATACCTTAAACACAAACGGATACAGCACTGGACTGCTGTAAAGAATGTATAAAATGAAGGATTTTAATTGCAATATCAGAGAGATCTTACAAGAAAGGCAGCTGCACACACAACTGTAGGCAAAAACCACACCAGCTCTGCCAATAGGGGGCAGTAGTGCCCCATAGGAAACATGTTTTGACCACTTACTTTCTTTCCTTTCTTGACAGGAGCCTCCAGAGGCATGGATTCTCTTAACAACACTGGACATTAACACACACACACACACACACACACACACACATCTGATTTACTGAGTGAGTAACAGAGGTGCTGAGTCGAGGTAATAAAACTATGAAGTGTTGAGGAATGTGAACGGGGTCAGATAAAACCAGAGATATTCCCAGGTCATGTTGTTTGGAGCGAGAGACGTCTGGCTGTGATGACTCGTCAAGATAACAGGCCGTCCCATCCTTCAGGCACTTTCTCCATTCCTGACAAGTTAAACACACATTGCTGAACAGCTTTCACACACTGGCACACTTTCATGTGTTTCTATGCTTATGACAGCGGCCATCAAAGCTTCAGTGTTTTGGAGGATTTAAAGCAGATTTACACGTGGAATGTGAGCAGCAGCGGCGGCGGCGTGACGTGCTGACAGACACCCATCGATTTCTGTTAACAGTCAGATGATTGCAGACAAACTAACAGGCGTTTGATGGATGGCTGTGCTCGGGCTCTTTGCTGTGTTGGTAACATGATTAATTGGTCAAGCATTAAATATTCACAATATCACATTATGCACCGTAATGTGACAGCATCAGCTGTTTAAAGCTAAATGTTGTGTGATATTTCTGGTGTAATTAAACAACAAAAAGAACTTCAGGGCTTGCAACCCCAAAACTTCAAACTTCAGTGGAAGACAGAATATTACCTGTAAATTTCTGTGCCTTCTTTTGTTTGAGAAATACAAATACAAGGCAGTAAGAAGCGACACTGACAACTATAGCAACAAAATCAGTGCTTTGATGCATTAGCCATTCAAAGCAACAGTCAGCAGCAAAACAGCAATGCAATATAAACCTAAAACTGAAACAAAAAACAAAGAGCGATACTGTTAATGAGCACATTTTGCACACATTAACCCTACAGGAAGGGGATGTTTACAAGCTTTAATGTTACAAAAATACAATTTATTTTCCACATGATGTCTGTATCACAACACTTGCGGCAAGATAGCTCAGTTAGGAGAGCATTGGATGGAAGATCAAAAGGTCCCTGGCTCGATCGTGGGATTCGCTAGCGAAAGTGGATACCTTTTCGGGGCGGCAGTTGGAGTCCATGGGGTTTTGGCTTGGGAACCAGAGGGTCAGTGGTTCAAGTCCCCATAAGGGACCAATTATGGAGTGTGAATTGGTAGCTGGAGAGGTGCCCTTGAAGGCACCAAACCCCTAATTGCTCAGGGTTCCTGTCCAAGGCAGCCCCATTGCTCTGACATCTCTCCATTTACTGCATGTATAGGTCCTGTTTGTGCATGTGTGTGTATTTCAGACCTGTGTATACAGTGTTGAGCAGTAACGTGTTATTAGTAACGTGTTACAGTAATGCTGTTAGTTTTGGCAGTAACTAATACTCTAATGCGTTAGTTTTTAAATTCAGTAACTCAGTTACTGTTACCAAACGGTGCGTTACTCCGTTATTTTTGGCCAGGTTTTAAAACAGCACGCAGCATGCAGTATTCCTTCACAAGTTTCCTTTCACTGAAACATTTTAGCCCTAAACAATAAAAGATAGTCAAGTCAGATAGAGGTATATGAACAATTCTTACCAGAGCATCTTAATGAAACACGTCTCTCACCATCTCTGAAGTCACTGTTGGCCTGCTGGCCTCACCACAGTGCTGTAACGTTACATTAAGCGGTAGCGCTTCTGTAGATTTTTAGTCCCACTAACGTTATATCCAGTGATGCGATATCCATTGTTGTCCCAAGGAAGCTTTTGTGATGGACAGACAATGTCTGCGGTGGGCGGCAGACTCGACATCATCATGTAGCTCTTCAAAAGTTCTCTTTAGCTCATTTTCCATATTTGTATCCAAGTACTGTAGCTGTAAAACGTTTAGCTGCCTGACAGCGTGTAACTCCACTGTAGAAGATGGTTGCATGTTTCCTATACCGTTCAGTTGTTTTGTCAAGTTGTAGTCTAACAGTCCCTTGGTTAAACTCCATCTGCTGTCGCTTAGGCAATGTAGCTACGGGCCAATACAGTTAGGAAATGTTTTGTTTTGTTTTCCTTCTTAGCAACTGTCTTCTTTGTGGCTTAGCAAAACTACACTGCAAAAAAGAAAAGCACCTAGCGCCCTCTAGCGTCCCCACTTGGTCATCTACAACCAGGACGTACTCACACTATAGATGACACTAGTGCGTGTGGGTCAAGGTCATGGCGTGATGGCGAGCCAAGACGAGAGTCCTAAGTCCAGTTTATGTCGAGTATATGACAACAGAGTGATAAGAATCTAATTTGCCCTCGGGGATTCTTCCTCTTGTATTCACCCTCTGTCTGATAAGGCTCACTTTTAGCACCTATCTCTTTAAGCCCCGCCCCCGATCAGTGCTCCTAGGGTCTTTGTATCAAGTTTAACTGTGGCTGCAGACACGCCCAGGTTAGGGTTAGGAAAAGAAGAGATGTGGGTGGGAGTGGTTGTCATGCAGTAAAGTGAATAGTCTGCAAGACTTCATCTAGACCCTTCGTGTACCTTTGCCCTTGACCAGGCCTCCAGGAAGTGCACAGGAATTTGAAGCCAGTGTGACATAGTGGCCAACGACCTCCAGGTCTGTCACATGACACATTGCGTTCCAACTTTTTGAGCGTCACAACCCCTGCAGAGTGACTTGTATAACTGTCAGGATGTAATCCATTTTGTCCAATGACATTTAGAAAGAGAAGAGTGGAGAAGATCCACATGATCAAATTAATTTTTCCTCATTTAAGTCAGTGGAATGCTAAACTGGAAGTTAGCTTCTCTGCTGACGGAAGCATCTAGTGCGCTTGTTTTATGGGCCCCAAAATGTGTAAGATCCGGTTAATTTTACACCTGGGAAGTCAAACTTTTTTGGCTTCAGGTAGCAAATCAACTTCCATAGGAACAAATGCTGTATTCACTTCTCTTTATACATCCATGCTCTCTACGTCTCTGCACCGTCACTGAAGCCAGTAACAGAGTATAGCGCCACTTTCTACCGAGAAAAATCACCAATAAAAGATTTTAAAAACCAAAATTAACAGAAATTAACAACATCAGCGGCCATGATTCTGTTTCCCCGATGTTAGCATGTAGCTACATGTAGCAGTGTGTGTAATGTAAACACTTACGGTAGCGTGCCTGGAGCAAATGACCATATTATGAAATCTGTCACAAGCTGATCACAATCACGAGTCTGAAGCCTGAGGTTTTTGTTCAGAGGGATTACTTTTACACATTTTTATCTCATTACTTGAAACTTTGGCCACATGTTATATGAACATTCGACATTCATTGTTACATTTTATTTATGACAGAAAATAAGGAAAAGTACAAAATGTCCCCTTTGCATATCTATTTTTAAATGCCTGTAGAATTGCAACCAAATAAGATAGAGCAATAATTCTTTTTGCATAGAAAACTGGAGGAGCTACACGAACATATCATGCATTCATCGTGTCCTAGAGCGCTGCTTCCTTGCACTAATGGGTTTGTAGAAATCCAGTAAAAAGCACTCACAACAAAAACATTATAATCCAGACCGCAGGTACTCACAGCACTTCCTTCACTTGAATAAGTGTCATCATGTTGTGAGCATGAACTTTTTTTCTTTGTGTATTTAGAAAAATATGTGTAAAAAAAAAGAAAAACAAAATTGTTTGTTTGTTTGCTCTGGCGGACTTGTTCTATGGTAGGTCATAAAGGGTTAAGCAATAAGCTATAATGCTATGAACATAATATTCATTTTGAATACAATGTGAATAGTTTGAAAGTGAGTTAATGATCATTTCTGACAATAAGGACAGTTTTGAGACACAACTGTAAAATGACTGATACCACATTGTTAATGAAATGCAATAACTAACAGAAGCCCATGCACATCAGCTGCTTTCCTGCAGGAGCACACCAACACACTGATTCTCCTCTCTCCTGAGACGCTGGCTTTACTCCATCAGAATCCGGTGAGACCCAGTGAGACCAGATGAGCTTTGGTCTTACAGGCCTCGGTAAATTGATCAGGTTTGTGGACGGGCTCTGGTTCAAAAATGTTGTTGGAAGTAGTGCTGCTGAAAGGAATTCATCATCAGATTTTAATTAGGATTTGTGGGCTTTGTTGGATTTGGCATGAAATTCCTGTCAATGTTTCGGGTCTTTTCAGAATCAAGCTTTATATTCATATGACTGCATGAGATAGGATATCCCCGAAATAACCATAATTATCATAATTATCCCTAATCAAAGACTCCAATCAGTTTGGTTGGAGTTCTGACCCCATCTGCTGGATAAAATGGGGTAAAACACTGAAATACTGTTTACATATTGCAGTAAGAGGGTGATTCACAAAAGTATTTAAACTGTGCTGCCGTCTTTATGTGCCAGCAATCAGGATATCTGACACACTGGCCAAATATGACAAAGCCTGCAGGCCAAATGTGATGCGAGAAAGCCACTGTGTCACTGAATACGGGTTGAGAAAAGGACAAACATGAAAGTGGACGATGAAAATATAACAATCTGATACTGTTCTGGTACATACCCTGGCTCAGAAGCTGCGTGATGCTGATTTATGGTGTTGTTGCATGAACCTGACGAAGGATTTATTAGTGCTTTGCTTTGGAGAGAAGTCTTTTTTAAGAAAACGTGTTATTCTGTGGCAGAGAGCAGAGTGGACAGTTGCAGCTAGCGTAGAATAAGGTCTCACCCCAGTGTCAGAAACACCTCCTGGGTGCCAAATGGATTTGTTTTTTAGGAAGGGAGTCCCACGAAAACAAGCACGACTTCTGACAAGCCTGTGGTTCAGTGTCAGAAACATAAACCCAGAAGTCTGCTTTTAGAGGACCCTTAAAATGTAAACTTTCTTCCTATTTCTTTGTACGTAACTGTTTAGGATGAGTGTATGTGTGCGTGCGCATGTGTTTATTATTATGTAATAAAATCATCGTAACCATAAAAATACCAGCCATTATAGCAAGATGAAGCCTTGGCTATTTTTACACAACTATGATATAATTCTGTGAGCTTTATTCAAACCTTATGGAGCCTGTAGAGCTATATAGGTTTCTAACAGCTCAGAAGAGTGTCCCAATTAAAGGCATTTACTGTTCTGAGGGTGTATTCCAGTTTATATGGTCTCTCTCTACTACCGCTGCCTCCCTCTTGTATTTTTTTCTTACTTTCCCTTTCTTTTTCTGTTTCTCCCATGCTGGCTCCCAGTCCTTGTTCTTTTGGCCTCTTGTAATTTAAAGGGAGATTTTCATGGTTTACCAGCATTCTCCGTTCCCCACAGTGGCTCAGGCTGTGTGTTCCTCTTGTTATTTCCAATCCAGTCACTTCACTCTGTGCCACATACCAACTTTACTGAGTCTCATATAAAAAAACGTGCACAATAGCTCTCAGAGGCTCACTCTCGGGGCTGAGTGGTGCTGCTACCACGGTGCAATTTTATCATCTGGGAAACTCAAAAACTCAAAAAAGGAAAGAAGAGGGAAGTCTGCGGGGTGACGGGATTTATTTTTTAGCCTGGTCTCGCTCCCAGGGTGTCAAAAATGCTGCTTGGTCAGTGGTCCTCAGTGTCAGATACAGATGCACAACTCACCCTTTAGCATCTGTATAAGACACACTAGGCTTTAATCCAACTCTTGTCTAAACCCAGCCACATCATTATTAGACGTTTGGAGCAACAGACACAGTTTACAGAGCAAGAAAAAGTCATCTTAGGTGGATGCATGGATGAATTACTGCATGGGCCTACTGGGCACAGGCCCAGGGGCCCAAAGTGTCAGGGCCTCCTCTGACCTTCACCTGCAAAATGTCACTCAAAGAGACATGTATTGACCAGGAAGAGGCTCATAGGCCACAAAGGAACGTAAAAGACAACAAAAGACCATAAAGACACACAAAACAACTATAAAGAGATGAAACAGCTGCAAAGGAGGCACAGAATTACTACAAAGAGATTAAAAAAATGGCTTCAAAGAGACACAAAATGACCACACGGAGACAGAAAATGACTAGTAAGAGATGCAAATAACTGCAAAGATACACAAATTGACCACAAAAGACACAGCCCAAATACAAAGAGACACAAAATGATCACAAAGAGATCCACAGTAACTAAAACGACATGCAAAACAACTACAAAGAGACACAGAACAACTACAAAGAGACAAAACAACTACAGAGACATAGAACAACTACAAAGAGAAAAAACAACTACAAAGAGACATAAAATGACTACAAGGAGATGCAAAGTAACTACAGAGATGCTAAACGACCACAAAGAGAAACATAACAACTTTGAGACACAAAATTACAACGAAGATATGCAAAGCAACTACAAAGAGACATAAAATTATCACAAAGAGATGCGACGTAACAACAAAGAAATGCAAAACGACCACAGAGACACATAACAGCTTCAAAGAGACACAAAATGACTACAAAGAGATGCAAAGTAACTACAAAGAGATGCAAAGTAACCACAGAGACACATAACAGCTACAAAGAGACATATAATGTCTGCAAGGAGATGCCAAGTAACTGCAGAGATGCAAAACGACCACAGAGACACATAACAACTACGCAGAGACACAACATGATGACAAAAAGATGCAAAACAACCACAGAGACACATAACAGCTACAAAGAGACTCAAAACAGCTACAAAGAGATGTAAAGTAACTACAAAGAGATGCACAGTAACTAAAAAGACATGCAAAACAACTACAAAGAGACACAGAACAACTACAAAGAGACAAAACAGCTACAAAGAGACATAAAATGACTACAAAGACACACAAAGTAACTACAGAGACGCAAAACAACCACAAAGAGAAATGGAACAACTACACAGAGACACAAAATGACAACAAAAAGATGCAAAACAAAGAGACACAAAACGACTACGAAGAGATGCAAAGTAACTACAAAGAGATACAAAACAACCACAAAGAGACACAGATCAGCTACAAAGAGACATATAATGACTACAAGGAGATGCAAAGTAACTACAGAGATGCAAAACAACCACAAAGAGACACATAACAACTACAAAGAGACGCAAAACCACAGAGGGATGTCTATATGGCTGAGGTGGTGGGGGTTTCTGCATGTCAGCCCAGAGTCTCATTGTCTTGTAATTCGCCCGTGGGTGGAATAACAAGCATAGGACTTTGCCTTGGGAGACCGATGATTGTGTCCTGTGTGAAACTAAAAGTCAACGTTGAGCTATTTTGTTGTTAAATCTAACAACAGACCCCCTGCATCAAGATACAATGCCAAAGGTTTGGTGCTTGGACAGATCCTCCTGGTGTCATTGATGCTTGGGGCTTCTGCCTGAGCAACAAAATGCAAAAATACAGTATGATGAGCAGGGATGAGATCACATTGTGTTGTTGGCCACATTCAAACTGGTTAAGTTGCACGAGAGCAGGAGTAAGAGTTACCTGTGCCACAAACAGGTACTTGGCCCATCCATTTGACCTCTCAGTAATGACAAACGAAATGTAGATTTGGAATTGAGGAGTCATTAAAGTCACAGCCAGCATGTCAGTGGGTTGTAGCATGTTTGGTTCTGATCAATAGAACCTTGTTTTGAAGCTTGTGTGGTTTAGGAAAATAACCCACATAGTAGTTTAACTGTGTCAACTCAGATCATTTAAAAAGATGTCCGCTGAATGAAGGATGAGCAGCTCATAAGTGTTTCCATCGATTGTTTATGTATATGAATTTGGCTGAGCAGAGCTCACGTGAGGGGAACTTTTTTATCCGCCAAGTGAAGGTGACCTCAGGGAAGAGCCGAGAGGATTATACTCGTCTGCGAGGTGGAAACAAACGAAGGGCTTCCCATGTGAAAGTGGTTCCCTCGCGGCAAGAGCCCTCGTCCTAATTAGTGGGAATGAATTACGTCTGGAAAAGCTGAGCTCAGGCAGGCAGGGTGAGATGGAGCAGCAGCAGCAGCAGAGGCAGAAGCAGAAGCAGCCATACTGTCGTGCAGCAACACTGAGGCCATTGACCTGCCAGCGAGCACTCCCTGCAGCTCCTGATCCAAAGCAGCAAGGCTCAGAGGCCGACACAGGACTGGGAGGTGAATCTGCAGCCAACAGGCCTGACAGAACCTGGAAAACCTTACATGGGAACACTATGAGGTTGTGATGTAGTTAACAACAGCTCCTGTGAGAAAGGTAAAAATCAGACGGGTTCAGCGTAGGGTCAAGTGTACCATGGGGACGTCCCAGCAGACCCTCCGGCAGTCGGTGCTGGAGATAATGTAGGAACCACAAGGCAACACAAAGACTCATTTGTGCCACTGGTGCCACACAGCACCTCACAGCGCCCTCCGTATGCACCAGGCTCTCTGGGAGATTATGTTTCAGGAAAAATACCTTGCAGCGCAGAAACTGTTTCAATATGTATTTTCAAGGTCAGAGAGTTTTTTTGGACAGCCTTTAAAAACAGGGGATGGGGTTACATCAGGTTGCAACCAACAGAGGTCAGGGACGTTGTGTTTGGATCCTACACAAATCTGCCTGGTGTGTCTGCGTCGGGCCAGCTGCTTGAGTCAACGCAGGGCTAACATCACCGGTTACCTCGCCAATAAAGTTTTTCAATCTTTACTCAGGCTGTTCTCATGAACCATTCCTACATTTTCTATGAAAAGTAAAGCAACAAAATTCATACATAGCGCACTGATAGAAGACCCAGACTAGCAGACCTGAGGGGCCTGTTTGGACGGTACAGTGTGAGAAGCTCAGTTTTATACTCAGGTGCCAGATCACCTCGATTGTTTAGGCAGGTGAACAAGGCATTACGGTAATCATGGCAGGAAGATATAAAAGCATGTATGACTTTCTCTGTGTTATTTAAGGACAGAAGTGATCTACATTTGGAGATATTTCTCAGCTGGTAAACGCAAAACTAGACAACACTCTTTACATGTTGCTCCAGGGTGAAATTTCTGTCTAGAAAACACCCAGATTTTTTACACCTGATTTTATGTTTGGACTGATGGGGCTGACGAGTGGCTGAATTTGTCTTGAGTCTTGTTCTGGGCCATTGATGAGAACTTCTGTCGTTTCAGTGTCTAATCTTGAGAAGTTTTGGGATATCCAGTTTTTTATATCATATGGGCAACTATGAAGACTACTGGTGTCAGAGGGCTTAAAAGACAGGTAGAGCGGTGTATCATCTGTGTAGCTATGAAGGATTAGCCAGTACATAATACATAACCCATGTATGTATGACTTGACCAATGCACTGATGGGAGTAAAGAAGAAAGTGCTCCTGAGCACTCCAGTTAAGAAACAGGTTGGGGTGGGGGATGGATCACAAAACATAGGACTTTCCCCCAGGACTTTTCCCGAGAGGTCGGGTGTTCGCACTTTGAGTATGAGTCATTTTAAGGCCTAAAGCTAACCTCTGTAACTTTAATGTTGGTTACATAACTTAAGCTGAAGAACATAACATCATTCCTGGGGCGCTTATTCATAGGAAACTATACAAACTGTTGTGTGAGGATATGTTGCCACCTGTCACTGGAGTGTAACTATTTTCACAAACCAGATGAAATGCACATGAATCAGAGCCTCACCTGGTGATTAAAAATACATTCACATGCCAGTAAACCTCCGTTTTCTTCAGAATAGGTTAACAAGTACTGACCTGTAGTGATATAACTCACTGCTCAGGTTGTCTGATCTGCATGTGTGTGTGTGTGTGTGTGTGCCCACCGATGACCAGCTGTGTGTTTCTGAGTCATCTTTCTCTTGTAGTGGAGCCACTCATGAGGTTAGAGTGCTGCAGCTGTTTATGAAGAAGAGGAGGGGAGGGAGGGCTCGTCTATCATCTCTCCTACTTATCATCCAATATAACTGATGCAGGTATGGACACAGGTCGCAGAGTAATGAGACACAACCACTCTTCTTTAGAACAGAGGGTCTAAGGATAGAGTGTTGGATGATGTATAGATTTAAAAGCCCTTTGAGGCCCCAGCTTTTTATTTACTTTTCTGAGTTGGTTTTTGAGTCAGTTGGATCCCTTAAAGCTGCTACACTTAATATTTTTATACTGGCAAAGGATCAAATGATTATGTCTATGGTACCAGTGGGTACAGCCTTAATCTGTACTTCATCAATTGACCACAGTGTAGTTTTGAAAGCTGCAGTTTAAAAAGAAAAGAAAAGACTTTTGGCTATCTACAAATGATGGGTTTGTGCAGATGTCCTATATTGTGCCAGTGACGATTCTCTGACCAGTCAGAGGTGGTATCAAAAACACACCAGGTACTATCCACAAATTTTTCCAATGGAAAACTCAAAAAGAATGGATCAAAGTGAGACTCGTCGAGTGGTGCCATACCTTACAGTGGAAATATGGCATAAATAAATGTCATTTGATTCTTCCTTCAGCTCTATGGAACTGTATGTCACATTTTAGCCAACTGTTTTGGTTCTGGAGCTCGGAGTAGAGCCACTGCTCCTTCGCGTCAAAAGGGGTCAGTTGAGGTGGTTTGGGCAACTGATCAGGATGTCTCCTGGGCGCCTCCAGTTAGAGGTGTTCCAGGCACGTCCCACTGGTAGTAGGTCCTGGGGCAGATCCAGAACATGCTGGAGGGATTACATATCTCATCTGGCCTGGGAACGCCTCTGGATCCCCCATGAGGAGCTGGAAATCTTTGCTGGATAGAGGGACATCTGAGGTGCTTTGCTCAGTCTGCTGCCTCAATGACCCGGCTCCGCATAAGCGGATGAAAATGGATGGATGGATGGATGGATGGATGGTTTTGGTGCACGCTCATGGCTCTGATCAGCTCTAAAAACCGAGCTACCTGCCCAGCAGCAAACAGCAGATAGCCAAACGACTAGCTTGTGAACAAAGTGGTGCATTTAGAAGTTAATGAGATGGAATTTCTTTTCTCAGGCATTCATAGAGATCAAATCAGAACTAACAAAAGTGAATATTGGACTTAAATTCTCTGGGTGACCAGAAATGAAACTCCAAATGAATGACAGTGTTGCTCCATGTCTGCTAGATGTGTGATTCAACAACCATTGCAAACATATATCAGCCTAAAAGGTGTTAACATGTCACTGTTGTGCTCATAGCTTGTTTCTGCTGCCCCCCAAATGACCCAAAACTCCATTAATGCAGGTCTAAGATGAGGCTGCTTAACTTTTTTTCCACAGATTTTGGTGTCACAGACTGAATATCTACATTTACAGCTGGTGATTGATTACATTTACATACCTACCAGCATACTTACCTGTAACATGCACACACATAAGGCTCTAATGTGGTTAAAATCTTGAGCTGACTGAGATCATTAGAGGCTTATGCACAACAGTTCAAAGTACCGGTCTGAATGGATAAAAACTGTATACTCACTGTGCATGTAAACATGTTTACTGTGATGTACTGTGTGATTTGTTACCACAATGCCACTTTTGTGCCCAGGTGTTCCATTTAAGAAACAAACTAAATGTAATAAAATATAAAGGCACAACAGTCCATAGTTTCCATGCTGGTCATCATGTGGCCGCCCTTCAAAATTGAAAACATCTTACAGATTGTCCCTATTTTATTGCTTTTCCATTCATTTTCAGGTATGTCTGTCTGTTAATTTTGTGATTTTAATGCGTCACTCACATTCTTGTGTGGATTGGTAAAGGGCAGCGGATTTCACGTTGGAAGCGGACGGTGATGTTTTTTCCACAACACGTGCAGGACGTCCAGGAAATGTCTGGCTGCAGCTGCAGTAACAACACGCCGCAGCTCGTGGCCTCTGTGCTCGGCAGGAGCCTGTGCAGGGACACAGATGTTCTCAAACCTTCTGCACAGGTACGTGCTGCGATGTTTAGTGTGAACGGTGGTCATTAGTGTTGCATAAACACATCTATGGGAGGTAAGTGGTGCTGGGCATAAGTGGGAGCTCTCTTTAGTGATTCTGTGTGTGTGGCTGTCTGCACTCAGCTTTTCAGTTTTTCTTATCTGCAGCATATCATATGATATGTACAAAGTGATTTTAATCTCTCACAACTCTTATCACAGTGATATGCTCAATTCTAGCAATACAGTGTGAGAAATTGCTTAAAGCATCACAGAGCAATTGAATGGCAGTAACCGGACAAAAATACCCAGAACTCCAACCTGTACTCAATCCAGGGCCTCAAATACAGGTGCTTTGTCTCGCCCCTCTTTAGCTCATAGCGACACATAGGGCAACCTGTAACATATCTATGTAATGCACAGCTGTAACACAGGGTTAATGTTGTAAAACGGTCTTGGTTAGGTTTGGGCAACAAAACTACTTGGTTTGGTTTAGAAAAAAGATCAGGTTTTAAAATAAGTATCTTTATTACATATATAAATTACAGTCACATGACTGATGTCAGTGCTCAAATACCATACGTAAAATGTGTAACATCATGTTGCCACAACATTGACTTCTGGTTTCACACTGGAAACGAATCTCATTTCGGCTGCTTGTATTGGCGAGGTCATTCTTTCGGTCACTACCCAGAGCTCATGACCATAGGTGAGGGTTGGGACGTAGATGGACCAGTAAATCGAAAACTTTGTCTTCCAGCTCAGCTCCCTCTTCCTCATGATGGTCCAGCATAGCGCCCGCATAACCACAGATGCTGCGCCAAACCTCCTATCTATCTCATGCTCCATTCTACCCTCACTCATGAACAAGACCTTGAGATACTTGAACTGTCTCACTTGGGGCAGTAACTCACTCCCAACCCGGAGATATCCTTAGAGACAGGGTAAGGAGCTTGGACATCCGGATGGAGCTCGGAGTAGAGCCGCTGCTTCTTCATGTCAAAAGGGCTCAGTCAAGGTGGTTCGGGGTGACTCAGAACAATGCTGGAGGGATTACATATCTTGTTTGGCTTGGGAATGCCTCGAGATCACCTAGGAGAAGCTGGAATGTGTTGCTGGGGACGTCTGGAATACTTTGCACAACCTGCTGCCCCCGTGACCTGGCTTCGAATAAGCGGTTGACAATGGATGGATGGATGGACTGGAAACGAACTGTGGTCCCCTAGATAAAAGTCTGTTTTTTTTTTTAAACCCATCCACCTTCTCTTTCTCTCGTCCAGACTTTCCTCAGAGGAAAGTTTTGCTGCTCACAATCTTTTCTTTGTCTCATCAGAAATAAATGAGCTTCTTATTTGGAGAATACTGCATTCTGATCAGTTTCTCCTCAACCGCCCTCCCCCAGGAGAAATGAGACAAATGAGACATTTTTTGAAACTGTGCAGGCTCATTGTAAGCCAGTCAAGTTTTCTTTTGGATCTTAGGAAAAAGAGCATTTTAAGATCTTAGATTAGGATCGAACTGAGACAAGAGGAAGGCTATTTCTCAGGAGCCGGATTTAAGAAATAGGAAAAAATGATGAAAATCTCATATTGATGTTCTACTGAGCTCAGTTTCGTCTAAAAGAAATAGGCTGGACAAAGAAGAGATCCTTTTTTGAATTTTCCTTTAATAGGTCAAGGAAATCACTTACAGTAGCTAAATATAAGAATAGATAACGATGACAACATGTGTGTACAATCAGAGGAAAGGGTATACCTACAAAGTCACAAAGCAGATGGATGAATGTGAACACACACACTGGGAATAAAATAAAACCACAATACGACTTGATCGTGGACAACAGATACATCTAGTGCTGTGATGGTCAACAAGTAAAATCTGACACTAACATACTGATGTTCCAGCACATCACTAGCTGACTGAGATAGTGTCCCATTGAGATCCATGCAGGTGACATGCTTCTTTTTAATAGAAGTTTGACCTCAGCAGTCAGTCTGGGAGCATCAGCCACTCGAGGGCTTTCATCTCTGATGGTTACTACAGGCAGCAGACAGCCGTTATTAGGCAGCTTGCAGAGTGACCCCAGGCTAGTATTCATCAGCTGCTGATTAGTGACGTGCACCCCGTGGACTCTGAGATGTAAAGATGAGCAGTCGTCTCCTGGCAGACTTAATCAGTGACCTTTGACATCTGAAGACGGACAGAGTTGTCCGAGCCTTCTATCACACCTGATGTAGACTTAATGGGATACTGCATGTAGGACCTGTACTTGCGTGGCACCTCACTAGTTTTCAGACCACTGAGTGCTTTTTACAGAGTAATATTAACCTATACACACACATATTCATACACATGGACAAGGCTACCAAAGGAGGTACCACCTGCTACTTGCTCAGATTGGGAGCAATTTGGGGTTCAGTATCTTGCTCAAGGATACTTCAATATGTGGACTGGAGGAGCTGGGGATTGAACTGCGGATCTTCCAATTGGTGGACGACCCACTCTACCCCACAGCCACCCCGAGTGTTTGAGTGTGCAACAATAAAAGCAGTATTGATGAAAAAATGTATATTTTATAGTTTATTCAATTATTATTCTTTGCAATCTTTCACATGTCCCAACCATAGACTGTATATAAAGATGGACAATGCGTCTCTACTTCCTTGACCCTTACTTGATCAAGCATGATATAAGTTCAGGATTTTTTTTTTAAATTTTGCTTTTTTAACTTTTTGTTTTTATTAGATAGGACAGTCTAGGCAGGGGATAACATGCAGCAGGGGGCTGCAGACTGAAACTGAACGCACAGCTGCTGCAGCAAGGACACTGCCTTTGTCTATGAGATGCCTGCTCTACCCACTGCGCCACCAGATGCCCCACCAAAAGCATCTCCAGGAAAAATTAACTTTGGGTCATGTCCCATCTGCTAACATGGAAGGGGTGCGGTTTATTACCTATACTGCAACCAGTCACCAGGGGGCAATTGAGACGCTTTGGCTTCACCTTTGGGGAGCTGTCCTGCTGTCCATCTTTAGTTAGTCATTGGTCTTGGCTATTCAGTAAAGGCTGGGACACGTCTTTTGACCCCATGGGAGCTGTGGGGTAAAATGGTAAATGGACTGCACTTGTATAGCGCCTCTCTAGTCTTTTCTGAAAACTCAAAGCGCTTTTACACTACATGTCACATTCACCCATGCACACACGCTCTCACACACTGTGACCGAGGCTACCATACAAGGTGCCACCTGCTACTCATTAACATGTCACATGCTCTCACACATATACACTCGGTGGAACAGCCATTGGGAGCAATTTGGGGTTCAGTATCTTGCCCAAGGATGCTTCGACATACGGACTGGAGGGGCTGAGGATGGAGCCGCCGATCTTCCTCTTCTTCTGCTTCAGCAATGTAACTGGAGCTGCAATATTGGAGGGTTACAGTGCTAGAAATAAAGGAAAGTGTCCACTCAGGCACTCTTCGGGTGCGCTCTTTTTCGCCTCCTTGGGTGCACTCGACCTGACAGAACTTTGGGGTCATTCTATTGGATGGCGGTCAATATACAATTGTCTTGTATGGTCTTTTATTACGCACATTTTCAATAATTACAGAACTGTATTTCTCACTCATAGCTTTCTTTTTTTGTCCAAAAATATTCCAACTCAAGGCCCACTGCGGACACCTCAATGAAAGAATCAATAATCCTCATGTCCTACAATAGTGCGCCAGCTACTGAGCCTTTTGGCAAGTGCAGATTAAATTTTACTGCAGATGTGTTGAGTGACGTCATGAACTCTTTTCAATCTCCTTGGTCCCCACTAGGCCACCAGGAAGTACGCTGTAGTTAGAAGCCAATTTGACAAAGTGGCCAGACCCTGTAACTATAACTTCGGGGTTCGTCATGTGATGTCATTAGCCCCACAAAGACTTTTTCCTATTTACTTAAGTTAGTTTAAGTTAAGTTTAAGTTAAGTTTTCACTTAGGGTTAGGGTTAGGTCATTTGGTCTGCTAACATTTTGAAAAAATAGAAGTCTTGTGATCAAATCATTTTTATCCCCATTCAAGCTGGCAGAGGGCTAAACTTATAGTAGCCAGGATAATGTGCTTGCTCTTTAGGCCTGATGATGTAGAAGATCCGGGTAATTCCATCCTAAAGTCCTTGCGTTCCAGCACAATAAGAGTTACGACATACAGGATAATATCAGGATTTCTTGAAGAAGTGCAGAGGAGCAGCCTTATGCCATTATCAATTTTTCAGACGTCTTTGTCAATAAGCTCCTCACTTTGAGGGACTTGGAATGGAGGTTAATAAGGGGGGATTCATGGTCAAATGCAGCCAGAGAGACAGAGGTTTCTGTGGCAGAGGGGACATGTAAGTTACGATGCTGCAAACCAGTGAAACCACATCTGTTACTCCAGAGCCACCATTCACTCGTAATCAAATCATGTTGCTTGGGTCAAGGTCTCTGCGCTCCTCCTGGGATATTGACGTTGGCTCCTGCTCCCTTTGGAAAGCATTTTTACTGTTTGAAAAATGAAAACTGAGACTTCTTTATGCATCACTATGAAGAGCGTTGTAAACAAATACTGTGAGACCATGGATGACATGATTGTTGACTTCTGTCGTAACTGCAGAGGTATTGTTAATGCTCATGTTTCTCCAGCTGAAGACCGCATTTCCCATAAACCCTCTGCTCTCCCCTCTACATCAACAAATAATAAGCCCTGTCATCTGATGGTTAAACACATGCACAGTGTCAGGAAAAATTGTGCCACCACCCTCTTGTTAGGGGCCACATCAAGCCAGGGGGCCAAATCTGTAAACGACGAGGAAAGACACTGAGACGACGGCTGGTTTTGGGTGGTGCGCAGCTACATTTACGCTTCTATTTTGGAAAACTTGGCTGTGCCCAGATGGGAACTTCTCTGGCAGGGAAAAAGTAACGGGTAGAGAAATGTAAAGGGGGAATAAAAACATGAAGAGACACAGCTGGCTCATGTTAACTGTGGTCCTCAGTTTGTGTAGTTATTATGGCGGCTTCAGCCATGGAGACAGGACCACCTCAGACAGACACACACGGAGTGGCCTGACCTGAGCAGTATCTCCTGAAGGAGGCTCAGAAACTGAAGTAATGGTGATATTTCATCCACATCAACTGTGAGTTGAGACTGGTTTCACTTAGCTGACTTGTGACTTCTCAAGTTCCTCAATTTTCCAGTTCTGGTTATTGTACTTTTCTAAATAGACCAAGGATGCAGCTATTCAGGCCTAATGACACTAAAATTACTGGGATGCCACACACCATGTTAAAATGCATCATGGGTAAAGACTGTTAAAGTAATGGATAGAGCTACCGTGACGTCACCTGTTGGTTTCTGGACTCTGTTTTGAAGCTTGGAGTTCGGCGCTTCGGCCGTTGCCATTTTGTTGTTAGGTGCCAGAGCCAGAAGTGACTGTACTTAGACAAGAGGCAGGTGCTGTGGAGCAGCCAGGTGTGGGTCTGACTGAGAAGCTGAGGATACTATCAAAAAACAACCTGTCACTAAAAGTGGCCTGCCTTTAATTATGTGTAGCTTTAAGCCTGATAAAATGTAAAAGGGTGAGTTATATAAAATTTCACCCCCTGAACAGGTGTCATTAATGTTGAAGTTAGCTACAGAGACCAAAACTATTTTTGTACCAGGCTGTAAACATGTTCATTTCTGCTTTGAAGTTGGGCATTTTAACATGGGGGTCTATGGGGATTGACTCGCTTCTGGAGCCAGCCTCAAGTGGCCGTTCAAAGAACTGCAGGTTTTGGCACTGTGTCGGCTTCATTTGTTAGGCCTGGCAGTTCCCACTTAGTAAATACTGCACAGTGTAGCCACATATAAAATATAATCACAAAGTGTGTACTTGCACCCAGGTGAGTATAGTTACACTGCAGCTACTCAGCTATTTACACCCATCCCTATGACCTGCTATGGTTCCACTGCGTGATGTGATTGGCTAGTTCTCAACACGTGGAAGTGTCAAGATCAGAAGAGGTTAGGATTTGGGCGAAGAGGTGATTTTTAGGGCTAATATGAGCCAAAATTAAAGTGACAAATTTACTAGAAAAAACAAAGATACTGCCAGAAAGTGAGGTGATGTGGTATGAAGAGCAATACAGTCTATGGAGGATTAAACTTTGACGGATGAATGGGTTAAGCACAGGACGTTGACAAAGCAGACTGGGCTTTGATTCCCATGCAAGTCAACATTTGCTTATATATGTCTTATATATCTCGACATTGGTTTATACATCTCAGACCTCCTAGAGCCGTACACACCAGGACGTACTCTGAGGTCTGCAGTCCAGAGGCCAGCTGAAAACTAAAGGAGACAGATCGTTTGCTGTCAGGGCCACAATGCTCTGGAACTGTCCGCCCAAGGAAATCAGGTCAGCCGAATCAGTGATCTGTTTTAAGCCTTTTTGACTTAGCTGGTATATTGTTTTAGGATTTTAGGATGTTTAAAACTGTTAAACTTTTGCAGAATAGCTGAACAGACATGTTAATATCATATTTTAATGTTGCTAGAACACCCAGGAATATACATCTGGGTAAAAAGTTAATAGCCACATCAGCTGTTAACACCCCAGGTGTAAATAGCATTGTTGGCCATGGACACATGAGTAAAACAATATATGCCATAAAAGAATTATAACAGCTAAGAGTATGAACAGGATCAGTCAGTAATCTTTAGAAAAAGTAACGTACACATGAAGCATCATAATGTTACACTTTTGCTATATTTTGCACAAATGCCAATTAAATTGAAAACCAAATGCAAGCTTTGGGAGCTTGCAAGGATAAGATGCTCTTCTACACTGCAGTCAAACTTAATGAATTCAGCTGGGTGTATTTTGATGTAAAACAAAGCTTAAAAGTCATATGTACCCTCAGGCAGCACATTAAAAGACAGAAAATGTCACGTGTCACAAACATACACCACTGGTGGATATGAGTCACGGCCCAGTGTACACGTTTTAATTTATAAACTGCATCATGACCAAGCGCTCGTTTTTTGGGAATTCCCTACAAACAATTAGGCGTTTATGTGGAAACCTTGTTGATGTTTTCTTTTCTGCCGACGGAATTCATACATGTGGTTATGAAGTCACAGCTACCCGCTGAGTATATGGGCTGTGTGGGGAGGCCATGGCTTGACAGCATCCGATTAACGGTTCTGACTCCAGCAGACCACAATGACGGGTCCAAAGTTTAAATGTTCATGGAAACGCAACAAACAAGACATTTAAGGACAAATTGATTAACACTGTACTACCTTGACATTTCTTCACAAATACAAGTTCCTCATGCAGGAGTCACATTAAATACCTTTGTGGAAGATTCACAGTCTCGACATTAGTTTACTTTTTGGTTCATTATTGTGAATGTCTGTCCAAAATGAATCCCAACTCCTATTTTCACAGAAGAAGTCACATTTTAAAGAGATGTGTGTGATGTTTTGCACATTTGAAAACTGAAGAGGTGGCCTCACGTTCTTCAGTGTGAAGAGGTTTTTCCAGCTCTCCAAGGGAGTGTCAGCGCAAAGTATCACAGAGTGACTCTGTCTGAAGTTCCATATAAACAACATTCATAACGGACAACATCCAAGACAGCTCTTTGACGTCAGTAATGCCTCAGTTTAGGTGTATTTGATTTCACTTTGCTGGCGGCACAGTGGTTAGCATCGTCGCCTCAATGGTGGGGAGCCCTTCTTTGTGGAGTTTGCATGTTCTCCCCGTGTCAGCGTGGGTTTTCTCCGGGTACTCCAGCTTCCTCCCACAGTCCAAAGACATGCAGGTTAATTGGTGACTCTAAATTGGCCGTAGGTGTGAATGTGTAATTATTTTTGAATTGCCAGTGGAGCTGAGGTTGGCCTAGGTTACTATGGTTACACCTCTCCAACTGACAAGGAGACTTCAGTATAGTGACGTTTTTGCAGCCCAGGGCATTGGAAAAGATACATACTACTGTTTATTACTATATGTTGAACAATAGTACACATATTGGGTATGTAGTGCATAGTATGCAATTCAGATGCAGTGTATGTCTGTGCAAGTACCAGGACCATCAAATGTCAGCATGAAGTACTTGAACCTAGGTCAGCCGTTAGGAAATACAGGAGGGGAGACAACGTTTTAAAAGTGGGACCTTCTTCCACACCTTACAAAATAAAACATTGATTGAGGAAAATACTGCAAGGTATTAAATCATAAGATGAAATCATGACAGAACATTTTTTTGTCTTCATCTATTCATTCAATCTTGAGGCTACTTTAATAAAATATTGGTCAAATTGAGTGCAGAACTGAAATAGTGTAAATATTATATGGTTGTCAACTCTCAGTTTTCCAGTCAGACCTAATTTATTAAAGTTAAAGACTGTTCAGGGGGCCCAGTATGCAGAAATGTTTAAATACACCACTTTGAAAAATGGCAATATTCCTTTATCCCTCGCCTTAGGAGTGTCATTTGGCCCCCTTTCTCACAAGATAGCATAGCATGGTTGGTAGGATGCCTTACGTCCACTAGTTTAATATGATTCCAGTGTCTTCACTGTAGCTTTAAAACGGAGTCTGATACAGCAGGTTTTATTTGCTAGAAATGACTATCAGTGATATATGTCAGTGAGCAAATTGTTGTATTTGCTCCCATTTAAGGGTCAACCACACCTTTTCATGGGCCCCCAGTTGGGCTGAGGTAATCTGCACCCTTTGACCCCCCCTGTGAAGGTGGGCCTGCATGGACCACAAAAATCTCCAGCTAATATCTGCCTGGACAAAGAGCAGAATTGGTTGTGACTCACTGACTGATGGGTATATGGGACCCGCCATCACATGCTCACATGTTGGGGTCAGTGGTGGTTCCTTTCTATAAGACAGTTAAAGTTTAACACAAAGTTTGGGCTGCCCCACATGTGCCCTGCATTTTTTATGATATCATAATGCAGAGTTTTCTCTATCCGAGCTGTGTCAGTCAGGATAAAAAATGCAATATCTCAGCTCTGTTGTATCTAAGATTGCATTCCTGGTCAAGTGCTGTTGAAAGGTCAGCTCGACTCCACACAGACGGTGAAAATGAATTAATTTTCTCTGTCAGATTCTTGGAGGAGCTGGGTGGAGACAGCATCTGCTCAGAATCACTCGCCTGTCACTGACACTGCCACTAAAAGTACTGGATGGACTCCGAAAACAATAAGACGGTGGTTTGCTGATGTGCTTTAAAAGCTCTGTTTAAGCCAAGGTAGAGTTCAGGTCACTCTAATGTCAATCACAGATCTGAAGTGTGTGTGTGTATGTGTCATATGCTCCAGGAGATGAGAACAATCTGACTCTCCAGGCGAACACTACATCATCTTATGATTGATTATGATTTTCCATATCATACATTTTCTCTCGATTACAACACCCATTTAGGAGTTTCTTGGATGACAAATACTGGACTTCAGTTTTCGTTCTTTAATGGAAATTTATGGAGCAGGCTGGTGAGATTCTTCAGATGGACAACACAGTCTGCTCCCTGGGTTTAATACTGTTTAACATGAGTTGCAAATGTAAGCATGCTGGCATACAACCTAATGTAGTAACTTCACTTTACTACCAAGGTCGCTGTGTTAAAACATTCTGCGAGGTTACAGGTTATGTGAAACAGGGTTCTTCACCATCTTCCAGCAGCATGCAGCTCAATCAGGTGCCTCTCAGCTAAAGGACAACTGACTTTCAAGGGAAACAGTATTTGTACTCTCGGTCATTCTGTCTTATCTATCATAATCTATCACCGCCTACCTGCCCACCTGTTTGTTCATCTCCTTCACTCCCAGCCAGCCAAATCTCTCCAACTTAGTTTGCTTCCCTGCCATCAATCCACTTCCCTCAGCTTCCATCCCCTGGATTTTTCCCTGCTGCCACATTCATTAACCTGGCAATAAAACCCCTTTTTTCCTTCCTGTGTCTGTGTTCTGCGTTTGGGTTCACCTTGTTGATTGTAACAAAATGACCTCAAAGAGACAAGAAATGACCAAAAAGAGATGCAAAGGAACTGCAAAGAGACACAAAATCACCACAAAGAGTCTTAAAGGACCAAAAAAGACAAAATGATATCTCAACAAAACATGAAACAGTCACAAAGAAATGGAAATGAGCTACAAAGAGACACAAATTGACAACAAAGAGTCTAAAATGATCAAAGAAGACACAATGATATCTCAGAGAGCCAGGGCTAGCTGGGAGCAGCTAGCGGAGCGTTAGCAGCAGCATGACCAGAGGGCAGCAGAGCCAGTTAGCCTCCGCTAGCCTCTGAGCAAGCCCCAGCTCTCCGTTTGGATCCAACCGGAGCACCGAGCCCTGGTTTGTTATTCAGGTTAAAGTGGGAAGAAGCAGTGGGTTTATCGGTCAGCTGAGTGAAGCTGGGTGAAGTGGAGGCTGCGGAGGAAACACCAGGACCGTCTGAATGTAATAGTCTGTGGAGGTGCTGCAGGGCTCAGCTGCACAGATAGGAAACCCCTCGGCTAACAGGATGTACCACTCTCTCACTCCGCTCTCTCTCACGCCTGCGCAGAGCATACGTGCTACTTGGATGTAGTCCGTGTAATGTGTTCAAATGCAACTGACACAGGGCGACGTGAGGCCACAAAGAGAAATAAATCAACCTCAATGGCTCACAGAATTACCACAAAAAGGATCAAAATTTCAAAAAGATATCTAAGAACTGGAAAGAGATGCAAAACAAAGAAAAAACATCATAAAGTCTATATGTCTTGCTTCTGTGTAGGAGAGGTGGAGGGGCCTATTGCATATCTGTGCCCAGGGGCTCATTATCTCATAATCCGCCCATGGATTAATAGAAAATGGCAAGTTTGGTGAGTTTCAAGGAAATTCAAGGGCCTGGGGGAGGCACAGTGGCTGGAGACAGGAACAGAGGGGCAGACTGAATTTAATTCAGATAGGTCAGATATTATCAGTCAGAAGCAGCCTTATCAACACTCTCTCAGGGCTAACTAATTAGCTAATGAGCTACAGCTGATAAACTCTGATAGTATTGTCTTTTATATCATTTCAAATTGTGTCTTCTTGTCTAAAATCAAAGACACGAGACTTTCTAATGGTAAACCTCCTGTTAGTACCAGTGTAAACTCCTCAGGTGTTTGACAGGTGTACCTCAGGTCCACTAATTGAAGGGGGCGGGGCTTAGAGAACGTTCAGTGCACACCTGCCACCATTTTCTAACACTGGTCCATATCAACATTTAAAGTCTGAAGTCTGGGTTTCTTTACCTGCTGTGGACTCTTTCTGAAGGATTAACCTTACCCAAGCTGACACAGGGACTGCTGCTTCACTTCAACAAATTAAGTGTGTACTGCTAACATGCTAATGTGTTGTGAGTCCATGTTTAAAGTGGTTTTAGGTTGGTGTTAAGCTAATGCTGCTTAACCTGCTAAAGTTAGCCGTTAGCTGCTGTCCATGTTAGCTTGCTGGCTGACAGTTGGACAACTCACTGTTTCCTCGCACTCCTGTGTATTATATGTGATTGTGGATGAATATCTTGTGGTGTCTGAGCCTCTGGTGGAGGGTTTGCTATTGTTTAGCTTATTCTAACTCTTGGTGCCTTAGCAAGCTGTAACATATGAAGGCTGTAGTGATGTGAATAACTTTTTCTTGCATACATTGACATACAGACAATGGTTTGAATGTGAAATTTTTTTCACGGAAACTTGGCATGGCTTTTGTCTCACATTGCATATCTAGTTTTATTTTTTAATTTTTAATTTTACATTTTATATTTAACCAGAAGTAGAGAATGTTTTAAATTACTGAATTCATAGAAATAAGTTTGTGATTGCCTTCTTCCTATCACCTAAACTGCCATTTTTACTCTTTGCACTGCTACTACACCCATTTATATTCATACACAGATGATTGAGTCATTTCATTATAAATGTGAATTTTTAAAGGAGAAAACAAGGCAGTATAAAACTGTCAATATTGTTTGCAATGGCTGAAGACACTAATTTAAGTGTACTTATTAGCAAGAATTAAAATGAAATAATATAATTAAATTGCAGATTTTATGTTTTCAGTGAAACGAGTTCAGTCAGACAGCTCACGTTTTAAATGTTTATTTTAACAGCAAACCATAGCTAGAGTTTGGCGTCTAGACCCCGGCCTCATCGCTCCACGCAGATATGTTTACATGAGATAACTGGGAGTGATGATTGGGTGATGGGGACGGCACGGTGGTGTGGTGGTTAGCACTCTTGCCTCACAGCAAGAGGGTTGCCGGTTCGATCCCGGGCGTGGGAGCCCTTCTGTGCGGAGTTTGCATGTTCTCCCCGTGTCAGCGTAGGTTCTCTCCGGGCACTCCGGCTTCCTCCCACAGTCCAAAGACATGCAGATTGATAACTCTAAATTGTCCGTAGGTGTGAATGTGAGCATGAATGGTTGTTCGTCTCTATGTGTCAGCCCTGCGATAGTCTGGCGACCTGTCCAGGGTGTACCCTGCCTCTCACCCGATGTCAGCTGGGACCCTCAAGAGGATGAAGCGGTTAGAAGATGAATGAATGAATGAATGGATTGGGTAATGGATGCTGGGGTGGGGGTGGAGGTGGAGGTGGAGGTGGAGGTGGAGGTGGAGGTGGGGCCGAAAGAGCAAGCAGCAGGGCAGCAGTGGCATAGACAATGCAAAGGGAGGGCTGGGTAGATTTTGCAGCTTAAATAGGGAGGATGTGTTTGTAGATGACATATGGAAAATGATGTATGACATGTGTGTATGAATCAGTGCAGCTCGAGTTGACTGCCAGAACTGGCTTGCAGGCATCATTCCATATAGCCTATTTCTTTTTTTGGGGCGGCAGTAGCTCAGTCCATAGGGACTTGGGTTGGGAACTGGAGGGTCGCCTGTTCAAGTCCCCGTCCGGACCAAAATATGGAGCCTGGACTGGTAGCTGGAGAGGTGCCAGTTCACCTCCTGGGCATTGCCGAGGTGCCCCTGAGCAAGGTACCGAACCCCCCAACCGCTCAGAGCGCCTGTCATGGGCAGCCCACTCTGACATCTCTCCACTTAGTGCTTGTGTAGGTCCTGTTTGTGCATATGTGTGTTCGGACCTGTGTGTAATTGACAACAGAGTGAAAAAAAAAATTGAATTTCCCCTCGGGGATTAATAAAGTGTATATATAAAATAAAATAAGAAATAAAATAAAATAAATAAAAAGAGTCCATTCTGACAATTTCTCAAATTTATGTGAGGTAACAATAAATATTGCATAAATCTTGGATATTTTTTGCTTTGAGGAGTATAAATGCTTCCCTCTTCATGGGAAATATGTTCAAATATTAAAAAACATATTTTAGTTAATGTAGCTTGACTTATGTATGTCAAAGTTCAAGTTCCACTCTGTCACACTGATGTATTTCTGCACCAAAATACTGTACTGTTCCTTTCAGTGACATCACTAACAGAAAATGAAATCTTTTAAGAGTTTGAAGGAGACAAATTAAAATGCTGGCGAGCTTTGATTTTGGTTTTAAAACATTTTTTAAATACATTCTTTCTAAACATCATTTTTTTTCCATTCAGCTGAATTCTAAGTTTGGTGCTAGCTTTAAAATGTCGGCCATGTTATGTAAAATCTTTCCACCCTGTCAAATTTTCCCCCATCACAGGTTCATATCTGCATGGGTTAAAGACATTGTGCCTGAACTTGCAATCTATGCTTTATTGCAGGTCTAACATACTTTCTTTTGCTATGAAATACAACATTTGATTAGTATAAAAAAATCTTTGAATTCAGTTTTTATGGAATGACCCAATTATCTGCTGCAACACCCTTCTTCATATGAATGACTTTCTTGTTATTTGCTGCATTACTGACGCCTTTAACCTTCTGCTGCATATTATGTGGATATCACTGGGTTTATATTTATCAATCTCAGTATACTGGATGGTGGCTTCTTTGCAGGGATGCTATTTGGAGGCCCTGTGTTGGGGTTGGCAAAATCTCTCTCTTTATTTTGTTTTGCAGCATCTGTTCTGTGTATAGCCTAATATTTATAAGATACATTTTTGCCTGGAAATGATTTGTTGGTTTCCTTTAGTTTTGTATGAATTACAATGACATACGACGTTCATATCGGTGTTAATGTTAAACATGCATTAGCAACACCTTTTGATCCAGTTTTGGTATGTGGCTGCTCTTACACAACAGTTATTATTTTTGATACAGTGATTTAGTTGGGATCAAGATGCAAAAAGCAATTGTAGAGCTCATTTTGTTCCATCAGCTTTCATGCAATGCCAGCGGTGGCCAGAGGCTCAGCGTGCATATTGTTCTCATTCAACCATTTATACTGGTTATGCTTTACGAGAAGCTATCTGAAAACAATGGTGTCAAATGCAAATGTAACAATGTGCGTATCTTTGTTTTGTTCACAATGTTGGACAAAGTTTACATTCCCTTATTTTCTGGCCTTTGCGGCTTGTGCAGTCTGTTGTGATTGAGCGTAAATGAGACAAAAAAAAACACCTGCTTGAAATCACATCATTTATATTTATGGATGATGTCCCAACAAAGTGGCTACATTAAACACAATTCGCACAATGAAGTGCCACTTAAAATAAACAGCTTTGTTTATAGCTAAACACAATGTGAATGCCTCTGCCGTTCGGAGCTAGTGCGTGTCTGGATGGTGACATTGATGCTTTAATAATGTGTGGCCTCCGTGTGTGTGTGTGTGTGTGTTTGAGTTCCTACATCAATGGGATCCACATCCCTACCCCAACCCCTGGCCTCTAATCCAGACTCTTGTAATCTGGCCAGCTGTGGCTTGGCTGACGGAGCAACAGGCAGCCCTCCGCTTTTACTCATTCACTCACATTCCCTCAGCCGCATTCAAACCCCACAGTGACCCATATAGACAGCAAGCCCTGTTATTCGCCACTCCTCGCAGTAACTCTGCACACCATCAAAGTGTCGATTATGATGTTTAATCATAAGCAGCAGAGCCCTCATTTGGCTCAGACGGGTTTAAAACCAATGGAGAATTTACAATTTACAAGTATTTTGATTGGGGCTGCAACTAATCATGATTTCTGTTACTGATTAATGTGCAATTATTTTCTGAAATTAGTCAAATAATAATTTTTCCCATAAATAATAATGCCCTCACTCCCTTCCCAAAGACCAAAGTGATGTCTACAAATTGCATGTGTTATACTACAATCATTTCATACTTAATTAATTTTCAGTTTGCTTTCATGATTAACAAAGACGAGTATTAAATCATCAAATCTGTGAAGCTTGAACCAGCAAGTGTTTCACAGATTTGCTTGAAAAATTACGGAAAAGATTAATGAATCATTAAAATAGCACGACAGCTGCTGATTTAATTTGAGTTTGATAGACTAATTAATTGAGTAATCATTTTGGCTCTAATTTTGTCAATGCAATTATCATTTAAATCTTAAATTTAGTTAAACTGTCAGTTCTCTGCATATTAAATGGAAGAAATTGTTACTTTTTTTCTGTCTCTGTTAACCAAATTTAAAATAATTTGTCATTGAGCTGTTGGTCAGACAAAATAAGGCCTTGGGATCTAGGAACCTGTGATGATAGCCATTTTATTAGGGTACTGAAGAAACTTTTAAACTACATTTAAACCTATTAAAAATTATGAAGTTCATCACTCTGTTTTTTTCAAAAACTGTAAAACTTCTTAAACCTATCTCCTCCCACAATTTTTGTTCAATTGACACCAAACTTGCTACAGAGCATCTTCAGACTGTCCTACAAAAACTAAGTTTCTCAGATTTTTGATTTATCAAAAATTGAGCCAGCAGTGCATCAAAATGTTTGACTGTAAACGGTACTGTAAACATATACATGCAAATTCTTGCTAAATAAATCTTCAATGTTAATGAAAAAAATGACAAAATTCTAGCGTCATGGTAGATGATGTGTGGCAAATTTCAGAATTGTATCTCAAAAACTGAATTTTTGACAGGATTTTGAATTTTGCTCTAATGTGAACTTTTTTTTTTTTTTTACAGTGGTTTCAAATCTGCCTTTCCATGCACGGATGGCTGCTTTCCTACACAAAAGTGAATGGCTTACTCAATTTGTGAAGCCACTGTTGAGTTGCTACTTGCCAATTAGCTCAGAGTGGTAGATGACCGTCTTAGGTTCCAGAGGTTGTGGGTTCAAGCCTCAACTGGTGCAGAATCCACATTGTAATGTAAACATCTTCTTGTGCTCCAGCTTATTGCTTAAAATTGCCTGAGCGTGACTGATCACTGTGCAGCATCTTCAAGTCTTTTTTCTGCTAGAAAATCTGCCTTCTCATGCTTGAAAATAAACCAAATTTTGCACAAAGATCCAGTGTCAATACTTCAGTGTGAAACCATCTCAGGCTTCTCACTTTGCACATAGCTCAACTAGTTAAACATCAGTTTTTCACTTATGAAGCAAATCAATCATTGTTACAAACAAATTACCAACATCTCCATGCTGTCTAGATGCAATATGTGTATTTTCAGATTTTTGTTTCGATAACTGAATTTTTTACAGTGGTTTGAAATCTGCTTTTCCATGCATGGACGGCTGCTAAACCTGCACGTCTGACTTAGTCAATTTGTGAAGCTACACATGAATGAGATAGAAACTGATTCTTAGTCTCAGAGGCTGTGAGTTCAAGCTTCAGCTGATGCAAAAGGCAGATTGTGTTGCTAAATTCCTAAATGTCTTCCAATTTTTCTGCTTGTTGCTCAGAATTGCCTAAAAATGCCCGGACCTGACCTATTGCTGCACAGCAGCTGTAACATTTTTTTTAAGTTTTATAGAATACATGATTAATTGTTTAATTGTCATTTTTACAGTATTTTCACAATAAGAAACAAAAGCAGCAGGACTGTACGTGACTTAGAATTATTTGGATGTTTAATAGGAATATTTGAGTATTCACTTCTTTTTTCCATTGGCTATAGAATTTGGGACGGGATGTTCACGGCAACACTGATGTTCACGTAATTAAAGTAAATAAGCCAAGATAGTCCTCCAAGCTACTGCATGCTAAATGCGCTAAGGACATATTGGAAATGCTCAACATTTTGTGCAAACAGTGTATATAAACAAAAGGCAAAAAATGTGTTGTATTACATTTCTGTCAGCTGTGAATCCATCACTTCTAACTAGAAGGTAGAATATAATGTTATCTGAGAGCCTGACCAGGAAAAGCCTCTCTGCCTCCATCTCACACAGACTCACCCTGCGTGAGTTTGTCCTGGAGAGCAGCGTGAAAGTGAGGAGAGCTCACTTTGCAGCTTAATTTGGGAATCAAGACAACCCCATAACTACACTGCACACTGACTGACAAGACAAAGCAAAACAAAAAAGTGATTGCTTGACTTGAAGAATCTCAGTTGACTGAGGGGTCTCCAATTTATGATTCGATACCTTACTATCAGGGGGCAGCCCTAGAAAGCAGAGATCCAAAGTCTGTACATATAGTACATTTTGTACTAAACCAACGAGGAACCCAAAATCCATTTGTGCCTAGTGAAGTGATTGTTGAGTCACTGGTCTTGATCATGGCACCAAGCAGTAGCTGGTATACTAATTAGGGATGGGCAATTTTAGTAACTTCCATATTTTAGTGCTTGCATTAAATTATTTTTGGGTACTTGTTAGGAATGTAAAGTTGCCAACCATGGAAAACAAGTGCATTTTTAAAGTTGATTATGGAACAACCATGCTTCAATTTGTCTATTAAACCAATTGAAAGTTAACATAAGAGAAATCCGCCATCTTCCTGTTGCTGTCGTTAATGTTAGGTTAGAAATGGCACTGAAGGACCGTCCCTGAGCCGCTCTCTTCAAAGTCAGGCCACTGTCTGTCAGGTAGCACAAGCTAACACAGCAGCAGCGGCTAACATCTGACACTTAGTGGTTTAACGGTCTCAACAAACTCAACAAACAGCTTTACACCATCATTAAACCCGTTGATAGCCGTGTCATGCCAATAGTAAGCTCTGTTGCACTCCCACAGCATTAGTCTCATGATAAACGGAGTGAGAGGGACAGCGGGCAAAGAGGCGCTCAGTGAAGCAAAACATGCATCAAACATGCAGCTCTACATTAAAATAAGATTTTACTAATTTTAAATTGTTAAAACAAGTATAAAAGTCATCTTTACATGTGAGAAGAGCAGCAGTGAGTACTCATGCCCATCCCTATACTCTTTTTGAGCCATTGTGTAATAATATCCTGTTCCTCTGGCTTTCTCCAGCTTTCTCACTTGATCCCAATTCATTGATTTTCACTGAACATTCAGCTCTCATTCTGCATAAGAACTTGTCGACAGCTCAGTCAATCATTCTTGGTGGTGAAAGACTGTCGAGTGAACACAAATCAACAACAGTAGTGAGAGAACAGTTTTTCGGTGGGTGGCACTAATTTCATAATTCAGCTTGTATTTAAACTGCACACAAAGACATAAAAAGGCATTATGTTATTCTGACTGTGGTTGGGAAAAATTACCGAAAACCCTGAATATTTTATATTCTAAATGTGAACTATTTTTGACCTCGCTATTTACGAGGTGATGCTGTAATTGTTTTCAACATGATATCAGCATTCATCTGCTTCCACTGTGAATTTGGCATCCCCCCGCAGATTTAAATGAATCCCTCGCTGTTTGTGTTTGTGTGGTCTTTTATGAACACAGTTTGTCTGTGTTACTGGCAGCCATGACACCAGGGGGACCATTGCAAATCACCAACAGCCTCCTCAAAACATTTGGGTTTGAAACTGTGACTGCGTCATATGTGGTATGATCGCCCCCCTGGCGTACATCAGGAATCTGAGCAGCATATGATTTCATGGAGACGTCGTATGATAATGGCTGGTTGGTTTGTGCAGTCCTAAATAGAAGTGGGGAGTGGATGACAACAACAT
The DNA here is from genome assembly GCF_041903045.1 of Epinephelus lanceolatus. Taxonomy (NCBI): domain Eukaryota; kingdom Metazoa; phylum Chordata; class Actinopteri; order Perciformes; family Serranidae; genus Epinephelus; species Epinephelus lanceolatus. The sequence goes on from NC_135746.1 coordinate 25,391,147, forward strand.
CCGCGTCTGGTGTAGCTCAGAAACTTTGTGGGGAAGGAAACAGGCTTTTTACGAAGTGCCACAGCTGGATTGAGGTCAAATGAGAAATTTGACGTGTTAATCTGTCTTTTTATGCCATCACTTTTTCCATTTGATGTACATTTTTATCCACAGTCAGGGAGAGGATCAAGTCAGCAGCCCGACTAGAGTTAGTGTATGTTTCCTCGATGTGGATGGCTGTAACATCTGCTTTAACAGCACTATGTTCCTCCAATGTTCTCAACATGGAAACATTGCTTTGGAGAAGTTCATTCAAAATCTAGTGCACTTTTTGTTTTAGTGTACAATGCACTTAAACTCTGATGATGCCAGATAGCTGCACCGAGACTCAGTCTGTTTACATTGCTTCCCTGGACAATATAATCTAACAAAAAGCAACTCTAGGTGACAACCCCAAAACATGAAAGTGTATGGCAAAACAGAAACAGATGTCGACATCTGATAGCCAGCAGTTCCTCATGCTCAAAATGTCGAGCATAACAAAATCAACTTCAGGGCAAACCTGGAGTCACATGAGGTGAAATATGCTCAGTTTATGTGCCAAAGTATTACTGTGACCACTTCAGGTCACTTAGAGCTTAAAGCACAACCTTCTGAGAAATCATGTTTTGCCTGTCAGGTTGGTATGGCAGATGGCTCTAAGTACTATGATACCCCTGAGCCTTGTCCAGTGTCAGAGGCACAAATCAAATTAAAGCCGTAGCAATTTTACAAAACACTGTCTGTGCAGTTGGAAACAAAACGTGTCTATAGTTTACAATTTTGGTACAAGCGTAAATTGAAACAGCAGATTGCACTGTTAGTTTCTAAAAAGTATAACCTTTAGCTTCCGACAGTTGTTAAGGGCCCACAAAATCAGATTTCAACGTTTTTGTGAGTGGGTGTGTCTAACCGAAATGCCCCTGGGAGTTGTTGTTGTTAATTTTTCTGCTTATGTTTTACGTATTCAGGCCTTTCAGTATTTGAAGGTGTAGACCCTGTGGTCCAGCCACGGGTGTCCAGATTTCTCCTCAGTCATTATTTCAAGGTTCACACATTTTAATATATTTAGTGTCTGGCTATGTTGTCGAGCTACTTTGCTGTTAAAATGGTTGTCCGATATTCATTCATTCTACAGCAGGAAACGGAAACGGCACCCCAAAATAAAAGCTCTGTGCCTTACAAACTTGATACATTCCTGGGTCGTTTGCGGTCCATTCAGAATGGACCAGCGAAACCACTTTTGGACCACAACCTACCACTTGGGAACCACTAGTGTAGAGAGACAGAGGTGAGAAGGTGAGGAAAAAAACCCCCACACTTGTTAATCAGTTAACTGCTGAGCAAATTTCCTCAGAAATGTTACGTGCTACCACCATGGGTTAGGATGACGTTACCAACAGTAATCACCAAATTAGCGGTGTCGCTAGTTAGCTTCCACCCGACCCATGTGGTGTGCAGCACACAGTAGCCAAAGCTAGCTAACCAGTGGAGGCTGAAGGGTGAGCAGTGGGCACTATGTTTCTGCATGTTAATGCTGTTGGCCAACTGTCTGTCAGCAAAGTTCTAGGTCATTTTAGGACAGGACTGTGTTTGTAAAGTTTACAGCCTGCCATGCCGTTGCTCCTGCATTGCTCTGTGTACAGTGATGCAGCTTAAAAAAATGTTAACTCAGGGTCCTCACAATCGATGACTCAAATTATTGACTTTTAGGGGGCAGCATGAAACGGGACCCTAAAATCTATTACCTTAATTGAGTTGCCCATTAGTCATCTTCATGCATTCCTAACTGCAATCACACACATCTCTTTCTTACCTCAGTGTGCCACTCTTTTTCTCGAAATTGCGTGATATACAATCTCCTGACATGTCAGACCTGGCTTCATGCTTTCACCTTAACAGAAATGCTTTATTAGCTTCTGTGGAAGTGATGCAATCACTGTTTAGTCTCTGATTGGCCTAATGTACCAAGCAACCTCTCTGCTTTCCTCCTCTGCCTGCTAATAACTTTATTTTGACCTGGCCTGCTTAAACGGTAAAGAGGAAGCATGACGACAGTAATTCAGCTCACGCCAAGATCTCAGATATGGGATAGGTTTGACAATCTGCGTGTTTGTCCTTGCGAGAAGTTGACCGTATGGCATTAATACCGAATCTGATCTTGATGCTTTGGACAAACATGAAAAGTCGGTTATGAAGAGTTTTATAGTTGAGCCAGCGTTCTTCACTCCCTGGCAGATCCCTTTGGCATTCATTTAGATTCAAGCGAACACACAAAGTAAAGATATAATCCAAATGTCAATTATCTTTGTTGCTATAGCACATAATGTTTTGTGGTTGAGAAACATTGATTCTGGATTTCTTAGTAGTTTTGAAAATTTAGGTTACAGGTTATGTCTAAAAGCCAAGTTCAGTTGTAGGGGATTTTTTTTAGTGATTAATTCATTCATGTTGCAGATGTTTAGTTTTATGTTTAATGATCCAAGTTCTTATATTTTACAGATGTGTGATTTACATGAATTTGCATAAATTAAGTTTTAGCGTCACTGGGCCAAAGAGCAGCTCTGCTAACAGCTGGTGTGTTTGTGTTGTTGGTGATGCATTCCTTTCGTAACTTTGCAGATTGGTGTCAGCTTGAAATCCCACAAACTCTGCTGTCAGGAGAATACAAGTCTGAATGTATTTTGATGGGGAACTGCAAACTGGAATCAATCAGTTTGGCTCTCGGAGCTGAACATTTGGTCCTAACAGAGTTTAGTGGGATGAGATAATTCCTAGCATCTAGGCCACCCAAATTTCAGCTGATAAGATAGTTAGCCATTATTTGTTATAGTAGTATAGTATTATTTTATTGTTTTGTTAAGTATAAAACTGAAAATCTGTCAGCAATGAATTTTCTAATACTCCTGAAATATAAGTGGATGGTTAGGTCATTTTTTCATATTAGATACAATTGATTCATAATGTAGTTTGGTGCGGCTTCTGCAGTGATGCGGGCATGTCGTCAGACCGTCATTTTGACCATCGTTCTCTCTAAGTCCCAACCCTCACCTATGGTCATGAGCTCTGGGTAGTGACCAAAGACTGAGATTGCGGATACAAGCGGCCGTAATTTCTTCCACAGAGTGGCTGGGCTCAGCCTTAGAGATAGGGTGAGGAGCTCAGACATCTGGAGGGAGCTCGGAGTAGATCCGCTGCTCCTTCACGTCGAAAGGGGTCAGTTGAGGTGGTTCGGGCATCTGATCAGGATGCCTCCTGGGCACCTCCTGTTCGAGGTGTTCCGGGCATGTCCCATTGGTAGGAAGCCCCGGGGCAGACCCAGAACATGCTGTAGGGATTACATATCTCATCTGGCCTGGGAACACCTCGTGGTCCGCCAGGAGGTGCTGGAAAGTGTTGCTGGGGAGAGGGACATCTGGGGTGCTTTGTCTGGCCCGCTGCCCCCACGTCCCGGCCCCAGATAAGCAGATGAAAGTGGATGGATGGATGATTCATATTGTGCTCGAGTATGATTGCCCCTGTCTCCACTCTCCCGACGCTCAGCCTTTACATTAGTAATGCTGTTCTGTATCCGACTGCAGTTGCATCATCATGTACGTGACATTTTTGTTGTACCACAGAATAGAAAAGGGCGCAGCAGACTAACACTGCTGCCCCAAAGCTTTGCTCCTGGCTGGAGGAGGAGCTGCTACTGTCAGGCACAGAGCTCTCCACCTCCTGCTGGAACTGCAAGCTCTGCCATCTGATGTAGAGGCATCGGTATTAAATTGAAACTGTTGCATAACTGGTTAAAAACTCCTCGTCGGCACGTATTGGCGTAAACATGAACCGTACTCAAGACCGTCTGTTCAGGTGGACACGGGCACGGATCAGTGCGCTGTGCCTTGGTACGGTACACAGTGTGAACACTAATCTGGAACGAACTGAACTTTGGAGTCAAGTGTACTTAGATCTGGGCCTGCATCCCTATTGTGAAAGCCCCTTAGAGACACAAAGTGTGCCAGACGATACTGACAGGCTGTTAAAAGCAGAACAGACCTCCTGTGTCTTCCCTTGATTATAGACTATTGTTTGTTGGAAGCACAATAACCCATTAACTGCATGAGGCAGTGAAAAAAACCACAGTAAAAAAACAAGACTGGCATCCTTTCAGGCAGTGTTGCCAGTCATTGACTGCAGAGATATGGTGCTAACGTGGCATACCCTCTGCAGAGCAGCCTTCTCCCAGTCTGAGCAGCTTCCTGCATACATACGGCTCTTTGTAAGGCTGGCTGGCTGAGCGGACTCCCTTGCTGCGTGTGTTTCCTTGTCTCGGTTTCCAGCCCCGAGGTGAGATCTCAGAGCAGAGCTGAGGATCATACAAGGACAGGCACATCTGGAAAGTCTAACTGGCTGCACTTGCCAGTTAGCAAGCTGGTGCTAATGAAAAGCAGGAGTCTGCCTACCGCTCACTCAGCCTGGTTAGCATTAGTTAAGCCAATCATCTGTGCTTCTTACCATGCCTCCATACTCCCCCAGTCTGAGCATGCTTCAAAACATTTTAATCTTTTTCCCCACCTCCAGTATTTATAATATATTATTATATTTTTGCATGCACAGACTATGCATCAAACCCTTTGTGGTTGTAATGTCGAGACAGAGGGACAAAATTTAAAAGAGAATTATATGCTTGGACTAAAAGGACTCTATTTTTCCTGCGTGATATTGTCTGCAAAGTCGTGGCATGCTAATGTTAGACGTGCTGTGGCTAATACAGCATGTTCTGTGTACATATAGCTGCACAGTAAGAGAGATTGTTAGTGGTTTTGAGTGAGTAACTACACAAGGCACTAGTTTTTTCCTCCTCCTTGGAGGTCAGAATGAGTGACATCCCAGTCACATGGCAGTGTGTTGGTGAGGGCACTCTGCAAGGCTACTTGAGACTATATAGTGTGTTTACTTAAGCCCTTGCAAACTGCATGCTGTGTGGCTTGTTCTGTTTGAAATGTGCCAGCATTCGCTACTCTGAAATCCACTGGTCATGAATCTTTCCTAAGCACATGACAACGCCCTCGCACATGACCGAAAACCACAACCAGTGGTTCACACAGTACACAGCCAGAGTCTTTACAATGAGTTCTTGGGGTATGCCAGGTCATTGCCCCTTTCCGAGCTGTCCAAGGCCTCCCCTCTTCGCCTCTCATCTCAGCCTAAGCTCACCCACATCCCCGGGGTGCAGGCTGGGAAAGGTGAGCAGGTGTGACTGGAACACTGAGGCCCATTCAGAGGAGGAGGCCACAGGGCAAAGATGAGTGAAAGATTTACACCACGTCTACATCTTTACTGTATCAAGATTTACAGCCTTACCCAACGCAAAGCAGATTTAGGACAGAGGACTCCTCAACTTTTAACAGGACAGTCGGTTGTTTACAAAGCAGGCTGGTATTTTTAGAGCGCAGTCAGACCAGAATGAGCAGCCGGCAGTTCTTTGAGTCAGTCACTACGGGAATTTATAATTGTGACTGTAATTTTAAGAGGATGACAGTTTTGCATATTTGGCAAGATCACAAACAATCATTGCCTGATATCAGACAGAATTATCAACTTGTTACACTCTGTTTCTGCCTTCAGTCTGACCTTGTGTCAGTTCATCCAATTTCTGTGGGAGAGGGGGATTCAGTTCTCCCTAAACAATGACCAGAGACCCACGGATCTGCTGAAAGCTAATGTAATTTTAAGTCCACACTTATGAGTAGCCATGCAAACGTACCTGTTTAGCCAGGGTTTCAAGAGTGGAGTGGAGCAAAGCAAAACAAACTAGGATGTCAAGCGATATTGAGAAGACATGCCGTCTATGTATCAATTAGGGCTGCACGGTATATGCGGTAGACGGTAGAAATGATATAAATTTGCCCTACGGTAGAGATTTGCACTCTACTGTCCTATCGTCGATGACGTCATCGCACCTGCCTCAGTGTGAAAATGGCTGCGAGCACAGAGACAGCGGAACAAGAGGAACTGGTTCACGTCCGTGATTTAGCGTAGCACGTGTAACATGTGTTGCTGGAGAACTTGTGAGTGAGTGAGTTAATGTCTTATGAACAGCCCCGGACTTCTCAGACTCTTTTAGCAACTTACCGCTCAGAGGGAACTCATTCAGTGTCTCCTCTGGCAGCAGCACAGCGTCTCTCCCTCTCCTCTCTCGCCGTGCACACACGGGAGTTGGTTTTCGGCAAGAGAGTTTGTCATAAACCTTTGGTAATGTAAACCTATGTGACACTAGGGGCTCCACAAAAAACTCCATATGTGAATGTGTGATAGTTGTGGTATCATAACAGCCTGTCACAGGTTACAGCGTGATGATTAGAGGAGAAATGGCAGAGCATAAAGGTCCAGGTGGAAAAATCACAACTCAGTCATTTAGGATTTTGCTAAAAGAAGGAAATTACCTTTTTGATATAGATCCCAGGGGACATTTTGCACCATAGAGTACTGGGTTTTAATTTTGAGTTTTGAGATCTGCATTCTGCACAATAAATGCTCTAAAAAATACATTATATCTTTGCTTTTGTTGCTGTTGTTTTTTATCAATTTAGTTTTGCTAAGGGACTACAAAACCCATTCAGAAACACTTCTATTATAACTTTTACACTTAAATTTATACCGCGATATATACCGTTACCGTGAAGGGATTCGATTTATACCGTGATATAAATTTTAGGTCATGCCGCCCAGCCCTAGTATCAATTATGAAACAGCCTGGATGGCGTCTATCTTGTCTTTTAAGACAGTGACGTAACACCCTTTCAAAATACTCTTTCCAGGTCCAAGTCATGTATTTTTTACAATACTGCATTGTTCTTTGTTGTTTGAACACATCTGAGTCCAAAAAAACATGGAATTGTCAGTTTACTGCTTTCCTATGTATGAAAAAAAGGGAGGAGAAAATGGCTGCAGCTGATAAGGTAAGTTACAATTTTTAAAATTATTGAAGAAAACCAAAGTTTTGGCGCTATTGCTGACCTTAGCTACTGTTAACTGTCAATGCTAACTGTTACCTGTTAGCATCAGCTTGCAGATATCCCTGATAAAAGAGGGGTTTTATGCTGCATTTTTGTCCTAACCAAGCAAGAGCACAGTTGATATCACCTTCTACAGTCAGTTAACCTTTACCTGTTCTCATTATGTACATACTGGTCATGAATCTGTTAGTGGTTATGCTCTCCACGGCCTCGTTTATCTCGTGCTTAGAGGGCACAACCTGCTTACATTGTTGTTTATTATTACTGCTCACCTGCTACTACAGTAGGCTATTATATTTTTACCATTCTGTTGTATTCTTTTTCTAGCTATATTTTAACTTCTACCCTCTTTTACATCCTCTATTCGTATTATTACTTTTCTTTGCATGTTTTTCATTCCTATAAATACTCAAAGAGGGAGCCTGGGATTTACTTAATTGCTGTTGACTGCTTTACTGTAATTGTTGTGCACATGTCTTATAATGAACTTATGTAATGATGATCAATTCCTCTCTAGGCAAGAAAACTTCACCCAAACTACACCTCCAGGGTATGCAGTTAGCATTTCCCAAATGGCAAAGCTGCTGGGCCATCACCATTTGCTGGAAACAAGGGGGAGACTTTCCAAATCTCTGACAACCTCAGCCATACCCACAAACACCAAAGGTTCCATTACACAACTAATGTAATGACCTGTATGAGCATTAACTGACTCAGCAGCCCCAGAGACCTCTCAATATATCATGAGTATAGTACAGGTGAGTTAGACTTAAACAGAATATCAGTACATACTGTAGAAAAATAAATACAGTTTGCTGAATTGAGGGTGGCATTCTTTTATCAGTGATGGCACTACTAAAAATCATGTTTAAAAAACAAAAGTTATAAGAGCCTGCTTATCTCTTTACATTAGATTGAGTTTCTCATAATTATAGTGAGCAGTACATAGAAAAACGTTTACATTAATAATAGTAATGAATGATAACAATAATATATGAGCAGTTTATTAGTTTTATATATTTTCAGATCGTATTGTTATATTGTTTTTATTAATGCAGTTTCATACCACAATGCACTGTTTGCCTGCCCAACCATGGCTCTTTCAATCTGCTGCTTCTCCTGTTAGGTGAACACAAATGATGACAGCATATAAAGAGCCTTGTCCTCAGCTTCGGCATATACCTGGCTTGGTCACTAGCCCCTCAAATGCCTTGATAGGGAGAGTCTAGATTTGAATATAAATACTTTATTTCCATCCAAGTTCAATTTGGTTTCAGTGAAGTGGACACAGTGTATACAAAATAACTTAAAATTATGGCAGAAAGTCTGATATTTGTAATATCAAAGTACATTAGTCCTGAGGAGTGTCTGGACTCAAAATCCACCCCATCTCAGTAGGCCCGTTTCCACCGCAGGAACTTCGGGGTAATTTTACGGGGCCGGGGCCGGGGCTGTTGGTGCGTGTCTCCACCGCAGGAACCACCCCCGAAGGACAGAGTTCCGGAACTTTTACGGGAGCTAAACAAGTCCCTGCCTTGGAGTAGGTACTCAGAACGGCCCCGAAACACTCCTGGCTGGGGCTTGGGGATTACTTGGTGCTGATTGGATATACTCAAGGAGGGATGTGACGTCAACAGAAAGCAACAAAATAGCCGGCATTTTTAAAACTCAGCAGACGAGGGTTAGCTCGTTCATATAGCTTCCGCCACCATGTAAAAAAAACTCACTAAATGGCCCGTGAAAAAAATATTCTTTCCAGCAGATATCTTAGTTACAACATGATTGAGCTAGCAAAGCAGTTTTGTGTTGATATGTGTGGTATTTATTCAGTTTTGGGAAATCACGATGTCTAGAAAGCATCAGTGGCTGCAGCAGCAGCAAAGCTAACATCAGGACGTCATCTGTTAAAAGTCTCCCGACTCTGCTCTCTCAGTGAAGACACGGCGGTTGAGAGGGCCGAGCGAGAGGACGTTCCTGTAGTAGTTCCTGCTCCTCAAATAGTACCAGGAACTTCTTCAGTGGAAACGGGCCTAGTAAGTGATATTTTTTTTCGTAGGATGGTAGGGGAAGGTACCGCCTTTACCGCCTCTGATTGGCTAGAAGGGAAAGTATCCAAGGGACGAGGAAACGGTAAACTAAGCGATTTCTCAAGGCACTTTGGCAGCACGCTCTGTTACTCTGTTACTGTCGTGTGTTGTCACATGTCTGTCCTCCAGAGCGTGCTGCCAAAGTGCCTTGAGAAATCGCCTAGTTTACCGTTTCCTCGTCCCTCGGATACTTTTCGTGCCTATGAGAACATATGTTAAGATGTGGACATACACTTTAGGTGTCAACCTTAAATTTGGCGATGTGCTTTCCATTAATATAAATCTGACGGCACGCGCTTATCACACTGTTGGATTGACTTCGTTTACTTCTGTTGGTGGTAAAGACGATCAAAACAGACTAGCCGACAGCATGCCATGAACGTGAGATGACGTTTCACGGCCAAATCAAATAACCAATCGGCAGAGAGCCCTTCTAGCCAATCAGAGGCGGAAAAGGCGGTACCTTAGCCTACCATCCTACGGAAAAAAATATCGCTCCCAGTAAAACATGTTAGCTGTGATAGGAATGCTCGTACCTAGCTGTTGTCTTCCTGAGTGACAAGTCTTTTCCTGTCAGCTGAGTGTATGGTTGTTTGATAAATACGATTCATTGCACCAGTAAAGCCAGCTCAAATGACATTTTTAAAGGATAACTTTCCCCTTTAGCCCAGTATTTAAATCGCTCTGCAATACTCTCTGCTGCACTTTAGACTGTGTTGCTTTTATGTTGACTTATGCCATCTTTTGATAATATGATAAGTAGATAAAGTTTATTATTACTATTACACCACATGACGAATTCAAAACAAGCAACAACATCCAAAAGCATCACTTGCAAATTAATGTCTAACCTTGTGTTGTGGATAGCGCCATCTCAGACACTCTCTTTACTGATATTTGGTCCATACTCGGTGTGTTCACCCTCTTCCAGACCAGCTCATGGCACTAATTGGCTAATGGATTCCCCATGCGGCGTTTCATTCGTCAGTTTTTATTTTAACCAAGAAACAGCTGTTTCATGTCACAATGCTAGACGAATCGGTCCACTTGAACTTGGTGTAGTGGGTGGTTTTAAAGGTCTAGACCCAAGCAAAAACAATCATGCTGAACCTACAACCTTGCATCCTTTTAAGGGTCAGTTTCCCTGCATATTAACACAGAAATAAGCTATTTGAATTTGTCATAGATTAGCCTAAGTTGTCAAATATAATGCCATGATTTATGTAACAAGACACTGCGTTATTGGATTAATTTCATCCTGTTGTCATAGACACCCATTTTCCTGTTTCACCATCATTGTTTTTGTCTCAGTTTCATCAGCACACAGGCTGCTATGAAAAGACCATCCAACACACAAACACAAGGCCTCAGTTTATTTTCAGCAATAGCATGCATGTCAACCAAAAATAAACCAAAACACTGCAAACATCTCTTTTTAATGTCCGCTACATTGCGAAGACAGTCAGAGTCTCCAGCCTAAACACAGGGCTTTGAAAGATAGTGTTTGTGTCAGTTGTTTAAGACTTGAAGAAACCAACATGGCCTGTTCTCAAGTTTCTCAAAGTAATGTTTACGGTCCATGCTCCTGTGTTTGCCTGAGCCCTAACAAAGATTAAATGTGTTTCCCCAGACAACTCTTTGGTTTGCATTTGTTTAATTAAACAACTTTACGTTAATTTGTCTTGTTAAAACTTCTGTTTTGGCCCATGTGCCTGATTAAACACGTGCATTTCAAAGTTCACTCACTGTGTCAGGAATTTCTTCAAAGATCACAATTATGTCTCTGATATTTGTTTTCTGCAAACACATCATAGAGTTTAAGTGTAGACATTAAAGAAATGCCTGTTCACTTTATTTCTAAGAGGTCTTTTTGTGATTAAACAAACCTAATGTGTCAGAATAAGCTAGAATATGCTCAGTAGCACCCCCTAGAAGCCACATCAAGGCGGTTATGAATCATTAAATATGTCAAGCTTTTGAACCGTCAACATATTGCACCCAGACAGAAACGCTGGATTTTTTGCACATATGTTTATGCTTGTGATCAAATTGTTTTTCAAAAACAAAACACACTGTTTGAATTCAGTGCATTTCTTGTCATCCAATACCATTGCACTGATGCAAGCGTCTCTTTGAATTGAAGCCCCGATTGTTTAGTTCTCTCTGTCTCTGTCAGTGGTAATTATGATGAGTAATTGTGCATCATAAGTAATTACCATACTTTACTGTCTTATCATCTTTCTTTGCAGGCCTTTGTAGCTTTAAAAACAAAACAGTCTACTTGTGTTGGATGAGCAAATGTAATTTTCTGTCTGTCTTAGCTATGTGAGAAAGGACCACCTTGGACCACCAGTCCTTGTTCTGGTGTCCGCACAAACCGAAGAGAGAAGATATCATTATTTCTGCCTCCAAGGGAGTAAAGACGAAAGGAAATACCCAAATTTCCCTCAAGAGCCAAGCCTGACTGTTCCCATCCTTTTCAGATAGGCAGTGGAGATCTGCATCATATTAAATGCCTTGTGTGCCCTTTGTAGTTCGGTATCAGTAAGCTGCAGAGCTGCATCTGCGTTTCCGATTTCATTTGGAGAGAAACATGTTGAGGTAAGCATGATCCAGTGTAGATATGAAATAGTCTTACGTATTCTGAGGCTATAATGACAAACAGGCATGGCCTTTTCTGGAGAAGAAAGCAAAGTAAGAACAGTTATCGTCTGATCTGGTCAAAATCGTCCTTGATACCTTTTTATTCTCATTTAGACCATGTTAAGAGGAAAAAATTAGGACACTCCAAAAATGCCGCAGTGGTGCCATAAAGACTGGGAAACTTGTAAACCTCAGGGCCAGGAGTGTATAGGAAAGTATTCTGCAAAGAGAGCCTTTATAACAGGCGAGAGGTGGATTGAACAAGTGCCAACTGATGCAGTGAGGACACGGAGCCAAACACGAGGCTACTAAACAGCAGGCTTCATGCACATCAGGCTGGGGTTCCTAGCAGGCTGGAGTGTTTCTGAAAAATGTGCTTCTCCAGAGGAAAAATAACCTGACTGGTTGAGTTAAACCTCAGAAAGCAGAGTCAAGGAACCTCACGTTTTTGGGTGCACATGTAGGTCAACTAGCAGCTGGAAAAGGGCAATAAAAGGATGAATTCTTCTAAACTTCTTTACCTTAGAAGGTCAAGATGTGGATATGAAATAGCTACAGGCTAACTGAGATTAAATAACTAAATGCTATTTACAGGTGGTTTTCATTTTAAGGCTACACAACAATGGTAGCAACTTTATCTTTTGTTTTGTCTCATTTGTACTGAGGTTTAGTCTATTTAACAAAACAAGCTGTCTCTTATTTCTCTTGACATCCAAAAGGAGGCAGAAATAATAAATTCAAAAATCTCTGATTTGTTAATACCTAATGGGCCTGGTGTTGTGTCTGATGTGCTGTACTAAAAATACTGTTTAATCTCTGTAGGGATCTGAGTTTATAGAGCAAAGCCATGAGGTAACTTGAATAATAAAAGTGCTGCATTTCTTTGATGTGCATTGTATGTACATAGCAAAAGCACTACTTATGTTCTTGTTTGTCTTGATTTAACTAATGACTCCTTCATTTCTCAGCCAATCCACAGACTGCATTCCTCTGTAGTTAGTGCATGATTTTGGTTAAAAAAAAAAAAAAAAGACTGGATTATTGCCTGTATAAAATGTAGATATGAAACCACTGACTTGTATTTGCAACATCTCTAGACGTCAGTAATGATAGGTTGTCACTTTATAATGTAACGTAATGGTGTTATTTATTTATTTATTCGTTAAGTGTGACTGTAGCTTTCTGTTGGTGATATTTACACTGGTACTGATGACTGTAGAGGAGGGACATGAAGCTTGTTTTGTCTGGGGGACACTTTTGCATAACAGGACAGGAGGCCAGGGCAGGGGTGTAGCACCACATTCTAGGCCCTATGCGTAAGCAGTCTCTATGGGCCCCCCTGCTTATCCTCTCTTTGCAGCTTTTTAAGGGGTGAGAGTGGTCTCAGCGTGCCTCCACTATTTTTGTATCCAACGTTCAGTATTTCAACTCATTTTTGGGTCATTTTTAATTTAGTTATGTCAGTAGTTACTTAGAAATAATAAAAAAAAACCTGCAGACAAAACCAAACTTTGTATTCCAGGTTTTTCAAGGCCCTCCTCCAATTGGGGTTCTATAACACCCCTGGGCCAGCGGCCAGTTAATAAACAAACATTAATATTTAATCTATAAAAATTAGCCCAGACTTCTGTCAGGAAGTTGAGAGGATTCTCCCATGACACTTTTTATAAACAAAATCTGCTTTTTTATGCACTTTGGCACCTTTATATATGTTCAAAGTACAAAAAAATACCCTGTGTGAAGCAAGCTGTGGGTATTACTGCTGTAGAGGGTAGAGATGCATGATAATATCAGTACATCATCGGTATCGGCCAACATGCTTTTTGTTATTTTGCACAATGAATGAATATTGCATACATTGAAAAGTATTGTATTTCATGTCTCCATCTGCTGGTGGGCCATCACAATAAGAGTATGCATGTATAATATGATGATAATTCCACTACAGAGGAGACTTGATGATCACTAAAATTAGTTAGGGAAAAAAGTGGATATATCGATATTGATTAACGGCCAAATAAGTTGCTATATATCCACATATCGGATATTGGCAAGAAATCCAATATCGTGCATCCCTAGTAGAGGATTAAGCTAGGACCTTAAAACAAAGGAAATAAAATCCTTTTATACTTGAATTTATTAGTAAGATATTAAGATGTAAACTTTTAGGACCTACCTTGTATTCTAGCTATTGGTTGTATACTGAAATCTGGGTACTTAAGTGTTTCATTTTTCATATTTGGGACTCATTTGGGAGCAGATTGTGAGGAATTTGAAAGGAGGCAGGTATTTGTTTTTGTGGCCCCTCTGGGTTCATCAGTGTCACAGATCACAGCTTCTTCTGTGAGTCCAGGTAATTTGTGCAAAAATATACATATATGCTGATTTAAGCTACTACATACCTCTAGAGTTGGGGTATGAATTATTCTGCAGGAATTCTTGCTCTCTCCAGACCTCCCTGGGCTTATGCATTGTAGTACAGTAGATCCACAACCAGGCCACAACAGACAGCACCAGGGCTCCATCATCTCATTGTCTGGACCTACCCTCCAGAGATGGCGGCCTTTGTGGTCAACGTTTTCTCTTCTGTTTTGCTTCCATGATAAGCTGACAGAGTCAACCTGACATAATTAGTTGTCTGGGGTTTGTTTGGGTTGTGAATTGCTGCTGTGGTGTAAATCAGTGAGGAGCTGGCAGCCAATGAGACAGCTAGAAGCCACATTAAAGGACAGGGGCGGCTTCTCTGCCGCCGACCACATTCGCTGCTCAGCCGCTTCCCATTGTTTTTCCTCCAGAACCTGGCAACCGCAGCTGCAGGCTCGAATGCAGCAACAGCAGCCAGGGGTTTGGTCATATTTCTTTTCACAATTTGTTCCCTGTTACACCGTGTAATGTCGGTGTGGTGTTCTCAGAGTGAGTTTTAATGTGTCAAGATTCAACACAGCACTGCAACGCTGGTCATAGATTGTGGAGGCTGTTGTTGGATGTGAAGTGGACATGTTTTATTGTATTTGTGCCAAAGTAAAGGATAATGTTTACATCGTTCTGTACGTAGGGCTCACAAACTGTAAATTTTCCGTACAGTGTCATGCAAACTTAATAGGCGATGGTAGACAGTGTGCATAAGGGTCACATTCAGTCAGAAGCATAAATATAGCTGCTTTGGTCTTAAAATTATGAGGCCGAGTCATGGACAGGGAGCCAGGCTGTCTGAGTGGACCTACTTTTAGTCGAGGGGAAAGTCTCGGCACGTGCAGAAACAGTTCACCTTACAGGTCAACAAGCCTGAGAGAGGAAAGTTGTTAGAAACATAGAAACAGGGAAGAGAAACTGCGGCTGTCAGGACGCACCTCCCTCCCTCCCGATGGAGCTCTTTTTACAACACTCCCAAAGCTATAATCGTGGTCTCTTAACTATGTCTTTGGGATTGTGGAATGGAAGTGTTTATCTGAGCCCAGGGGAGAAGTGACAGGAATAGCTAAGGGCAGTATAACATGAAACAGCCCTCTGCTGGCCAGAGAGGAGCTCGAGTTAGACCTGGCTATTTTGGGTCAGGAGCCTCTGTGCTCATTTTAGAGCCTCTCCAACTGGCCCTGTCTCTAATCAAAGGATCAAAACCACTTTATTCTGGAAATGGTCAATTACAGTACCAACTACATAAAAATGGCCTCAAAGCAGTGTAGTTTTTGCTGAGTTGTTGATACAGTGGGATTTTCAGCACAGCTGGTTTTATAGGAAAACATGCTGACAAGATATTTTTCATATTTAGTCACTTTGAACAACTTTAGGAACTCTATTCTTGGTATTTACATTCATGTATTTATCAGTATTTGGTCTGAGCTCAGTTGTACATGTTTATTTTACACCATACATTTATTTCAGAAACATGTTCACCACATCACAGCTGGTTTCAGTTGTGGCCGTCATCCTCACAAACCAAAACATTTGCATATATTTTCATCTTTCCAGGCATGTTTGCAGCATTGACGACCTCTGTAGGGTTGCTTCTCTGTACTGGTCAGTTATGTTGCAAGGTACCCTCCCCTGAGACAGTAAAAGTTGAAAGAATGAAGTAAACTCACAGCTGATCTGTCCAGGGAATGCACTCTATTTATTTTTTTATAGTATCGGTACATTATAAACAACAAATCTGTGCTGAAATCATAGAAACAGTGATGTGGTGTGACTTCTCCACTAGGTGGGGCTACGGTCCAATAGGTAGCTTTGTGTATTATGGCTATATATATTTATATTCTTCTAAGAAATTTTTATTAGTATTTCCTATGTCATCAAAATCACTGAGTGTGACACTTGTGTTTTGGATGTACGGGCTCTCATCCCTGGCTCTTTGTAGCTCAGCGCACTGTTGTTGCCCAGAAAAGGCGGTAGTGTTGTGACAGTAACCTTGTATTTTAGTAGGGCCGTCAAGCAATTAATGAAATTAATCTTAATAATTACATGCTCTGTGATTGAATAATCTAAATTAATCATGTACGTGAACTTTTGCTGTTAAAGTATTTTAAAAAATGTTAGTTCAAATGAAGCTTTGCAGATGTGTCGTAAAGATGCTGAATTTTGGACACAATTGTCCCTCTGTCCTCTCCCACCAAAACTGGTCTGCAATCCATTTTGGGAGGGAGTTAGTCAGTCACAGGTAGACTTACTCGGTTTGCGTCTGTAGGCCTGGTCGAGTGTGGCTTGACGAGGCTGGCTGCTAGCGCTAGCATCAGAGGCTGTGCTAGCTAACTGCTAAATGTTTTACGTTGAGGTGATATTTCAGACTTGAAGTCCCCCGATGGTACGAAAATTCCTTACTGCAGAAACAGGGAACAGGGCTCCTATCACCAGTCCCATCTCAGAGTTTGTAAATGGAAATGCGCCATTCTTTGGGCAGAGCAGCATCATCTGGTCTGCCTCCATCATGTGACAAAGCCACTGTGGCCTTTAATGACACAAGGGGCAAAGGGCACCACGGAACGGGATCAATCAGCGTTATTTTTTTGTTGTTTTTTTAAGTTTCTTTTTTGTAGATTAATTAATCGAAATTCACACGTTATTTTGACAGCTCTAATTTTTAGGTTAATAAAATATATCCAAATTCTTGAATATACAGGATATTGTTACAGACATTCTTGTAATCTTGCGATGCAACGTCTGCTGTAACAGCTGATGTACTCATGTCAGTGATGATCCGTCCCGGGGATGCACCATGCTGAAAAAATATTCTTTACAGCCGACCACCATTTTCCTACCCTCTGTCCAGACAAGATCCTGTTTTGTGTCAATGAGTGAAAGGAAAACATAAAAATTCTTGTTAGAGAGAAAAAGAATAAGCAAATCTCTTAAAATAATGAACTTTTAAGTTTATACAATAGTTTTTTTTATGGATTATTGCATATCACAATCATATATCACATTTGATTTACTTGATACTGAGTAGATGATTTTGGTGCATTCTACACTCAAATGTGAAATTTGTATGATGTTTTAGGAATAAAATTTTCAGGATTTGGGATTTTATTTGTTTTTTCAGTTAGCCTACATTTTTCGCATACATGAAAAGACCATAATTGTAACATCAAACACAAGTTTAACTCTACAATTTGTCAAAAATCATAAATTTTATTGGGGGCCCACTGAAATGACAACCTTAGGGTCCCTGGGACTCACTACATCAAAGGCAACACCACTGACTATACTGATTTTCCTCCTTGGCATGAACTTGAATCTGAAAACTCTGAAGGAGTGAACTGGTCAAGTAAAGAATATGCTCTCTTATAGTGTTGTGGCACTACTCTATGTCTTTTAGCTGCCAACACTGACTCAAAGTGGATAAAGGCTGGTTCAATAATCAGATTTGCTTCCATGTTTTGATGTTCTGCAGAAAGACCATTTTTGAGTCCTTGTCTGGACCACATTGTGCTGTGATATTAGCTCACCCCAGCCTCCCCCCTCTTCACCCAAACACAGTCCATGGGGGTCCCCCATGAGAGGCGGTCAGCCCCGCCCTGAGAAGCACTAAGCTCAGTGACACGGCTGTCAAACAAAATCTCTGCGCTTCCCTAAGTCCTGGTTACCAGGGGTGAACATCAGGAATGTCGCCGGGTGACAAAGGACGATTAGTGGCCTGATTTCTCCATATGCTGACATTTGTGAGTTTTCACGTGTTGTATGGGAATTCTTGGTATTGAGGTTGGTTTGGACACCACAAAGGGTCCTGAAGGACCTCTTTTAGACACTACACACAAAAGATGTTGTTGAAACATGTGAAATTTTTGTCTCAATCTGACGACCTCGAGAAAGTGGCTGCATCAGTTCTCTTCTGCCTTAAAGGCTGATGTTTACAGCTATGTGACTTTTTAGAAAATGTTTAGCTACTTTGCTGTCATGTTTAAAAAGAACAGTAACAAGTTCATGTACAGAGTTTCTCTTGTTGGCAAGATAAGTTTTATATTACCAAACATACAGTAGCAGCATGGCTTATGCCTCCAAATGCAGCATTTTATGGTGCAGAATTACTTCGTCAAGATATTACTACATTTTTATGAACTTTAAGCCTTATAAAGCTTCAGGGAAAGTAAGCAGTGGTGCTGCATGAACCATAACAAGCCCTATCAGTGAGGGAGGCAGCAGTATAAATTGTCATCTTGCTTTTTTTTTTTTTTTTCAATTACAATGTGCCAGTCTCACTTGTCAAGTAGACTCGGATTGCATCGGTTCTACTAGAACTCATCTGCATAAATTAATATGAAAGTAGAATTACTGTTTTGCATTTGGATGCCTCAGAAAAAAGCCCAAGATGACGTCCTCAGATTTTTTGTTTCGTCCACAACCCAAAGATATTCGGTCAACTGTCATAGAGGAGTAAAGAAACCAGAAATTATTCACATTTAAGAGGCTGGAATCTGAGAATTGTAGCTTTCTTTTCCCAGAGAAATTACTCTAACTGATTAATCGATTATTAAATAAGTTCGCAATTATTTTAATGGTTGACAACAAATTAATTGATGGCTTGATCGTTGCAGCTCTAATAACCACAGTTTGAAGGTGGGCACCCAAGAATAGTGTCACCAAACAGTATCTGACCAATTGTCTTCTGTTCTTGAGCTATAGTGTTGAATAATGGCCAAAAAGTGTTTTTTGCAGAACATTATGATGTCATGGTGAGGTTGACCTTTGACCTTTTGGAAATAAAAAGTCATCATTTCATCATTTGTATGAATTTTGTCATATCAGTGTATGAATTCTTGAGTTGTGGCCAAAAGCATGTCTTGTGAAGTCGTAGTGACTTTGATCAGTTCATCCTTGAGTCTAAGGGGATGTTTGTGTGAAAATTGAGGAAATTCCCTCAAGGTGTTCTGATATCACATTCACAAAAATGGGACAGATGGACAAACAACCTGAAAACATAATGCCTTGAGCCACGTCTGTAGAATCCACATGCAGTCGACACGAGCAGACTTGTGTAGAAAAGGACCCCAACACTGGCTGCACTATGATTTGCCACGAGTTAATGAGCATACATTCTGATAATTGCAAGGTGCTGTGTAATCACAGCTGATAGCAAGTCCACCTGGATCCAGTCTACTATTAAATATATATGTTGACTCACAGACTCGAGACCTCAGGCAATATAACGGGACCAACCTACATACCTGACCCAGTTATACATAATAAAATATGAACTCAGCCCATCTCCAAGCCCTGACTTGTTGCCTGGATGAGCTGATGATATTTAATTTTTTTCCCTACAATTCAGCAGTTTGGATGAAACACAAAGTTACTCGTTTTTAGTAGTTATCTGAACTTTACATTATATTTCCTGCAGCCGTTTGCTAAACCTTTTCCCTTTTCCAGTTGAATTAGTGGCATGCTTATATCTAAATACATGTCAAGCTCTAAATAGCATATGATCGCTTTATACAACAGGACCGAAATGCCAACAGAGTTATGAAAATCTGCCCAGAAGGCACTCCTGTTTCTTCCATGTAAAACATAAGGTCCTTGTTTACCGCATGAATACTTGCACTTTAAAAATGACCCTTTGTTTAGAGAAATGAATCTGTTTGCATGCCCCAGGGACCCAATCTGATTTACTTTTGTTACCACAGTAGCTAATCGTGTTGATCCCGTAGTTAATCTCCACCGGACCTCTAATGGTGAGTTTGGGTGTTTTGGGACTTCCTGGTAAAGCAAAGCAGACCGTAATCACCTCACTGAACTTTTGAGTCTGCACAGTGAAGCGATGTAAACCACTTTTAGCAAAGTCTCGCCTTGATCCGATCCTTTGATATGACATGCGCAAGTGGCAATTAGGTGTTTGCTTATTTCTTTTGTTATAATGAGCGCCCTGTGCGAGTACAGCCTGAAACAAGGGCCTTAATCTACCTACAAAGAGGGTCATTTTTCAGACAAACAAAAAGCACCTCATTTCCTACTGCGGATTCAGAGGTTTGGATTCATACACAGAAAGCACAACATTAAAGGTCCAGTGTGCTGGATTTAAGGGGATATATTTGCAGAAATAAAAAGATAACAAGTTTGTTTTCTTTATTGTGTAATCTCCTAAAAATAAGAACTGTTGTGTTTTTGTTACCTTAGAATGAGCCGTTTATATCTAAAAAGAGAGCAGGTCCAAGTCCACGGCGCCGCCATGTTTCTGCAGTAGCCCAGAATGGACAACCCAAACACAGATAGGGCCATTTTTGGCCAGACATTCATGGCCAATTCATGGTACTTTGTTACTCTGTGCTATGGGCATATAAAAAGTTTAGGTTTCATACACATCCATAATATTTACACAGGTTTCAGACATTACCTGCTATACGTTCACAAGCTATATGTTTAGTCACAAGTTTAGTCCTGTGGTTGTATGTATAAGCATTTTTGTATTTAGGTTTGAGGAAGGGTTGTGTGTGATTTCTATTAGCACCCGTTTACCATCTGGAACACCCCAGAGCTGTGGCATTCACCCCCATTAATAGCCAAGCGGTTTGTGCCAGAGCCGGAGCAGGCCGAGCAGGATCACATCTGGCCACTGCAGCCGCAGCCTGGTTATACTGGGCACGTCTGACATGCCTGCTTCTCTCTTTCTCTCTCTCTCTCTCTTTCTCTCATATTGGACTTTAATTGCATCCAGGCCGTCCAGTAGCCGACAGAGAGAGGGGTTTCCTCAGGCTCGTCCAGAGAGGCGGCCTGGCAGCAGCAGCGCTTCCATTTAACTCAGTCTGATGTGAATGGCAGAGGGGAAAACACAGATGCTGTTATGTACACACATGCTGAGGCTCGAACAAGCTCAGACACACACACACACACACACACACACACACACACACACACACACACACACACACACACACACACACAGATCAATGTACTCTCGAAGATTTTACAGCTCACAGTAAAATAAATATTGCTCTCTGCATGACTTGTCCAAAATGAAGAAGAGGAGGTCTTCAACAGCTCTTTTCTAATCTTATTTTTCATAGTGTAACTATTGTTTGGTGAACCTGCTGAACTTATCAGCCACTGCAAGTACAGTGTTACTTAATAGTGAGAGCTGATCCATGCTATGTCCCACCTGTAGTACAATAAGGAGAATATGTTCATGTTGGTCTTTGGAGAATGAAGTGTTGGTGATGTTGTAACTTAGAAACTTCAACCTTCCCTTTTTGGGTCAAAAGGTTGGCAGTTATATGCAGGTTATATTCAGGCTGTTCTTGCACTGTTCATCATACACCTATGAGAGGTAATGCACCTGAATTCGTATGTAATCCGCGTAATCTCGAAATATGCGATCATGTGACCAATGCACTGATAGTATGAAAGGAGGAAGTTGTGTAAAGAGTAAAAGATGATGGAGGCAGGGTTGTGGTGGTGGATGGGTCAAACAAACACAGGACTTTCCTCAAGGTTCTGAGCAAAGCCAAGTGAACTTTGAGTTATTTGAGGTACGCTGTCACCATGTGTCTTTTCCTAAACCTAACCTATGTGACTTTACTTTCTTAAACCTAACCTACACAACTTAACGTTAAAAATGTAACTTGACGATATCCAGCAGTGTTCCTTTTCCTAAACCTGACCTATGTAACTTAACATTATGTATGTAGCGTGACGTCGCCCAGCAGTGTTCCTTTTCCTACACCTGACCTACGTTAAGTAAGTAACGTGACGACGCTCAGCAGTGTTCCTTTTCCTAAACCAGACCTATGTAGCTTAACATTAAGTATGTAACGTGATGATGCACAGCAGTATTCCTTTTCCTAAACCTGACCAATGTTACTTTACCTCAAGTGTGTAACGTGACGATGTCCAGCAGTGTTCCTTTTCCTAAACTTGACTTACGTAACTTAACGTTAAGCATGCAACGTGACAACATCCAGCAGTGTTCCTTTTGTAAACCTGACCTACGTAACTTAACGTTATGTATGTAATGTGATGACGTCCAGCAGTGTTCCCTTTCCTAAACCTGACCTATGTAACTTAACGTTAAGTATGTAACATGGCGATGCCCAGCAGTGTTCCTTTTCCCTAACCTGACCTGTGTAACTTGAGGAACTAACGTGTTGACACCACTGTGGGGCGCTAATTCATTAGACATCATGGGCATTTTAGTAAGATATCATATAAACCTTTGTATAAGGATATGTTGTTATATTAGATTAATAGTTCTGTACAGATCTTATGTTTGCTGTTACTGCATTTCTTCCCACTTTCCTTAAATTTACGGCTTTGTTTCTTCTTTTATTGCCTTTTGTACTTTTCTGCTTCCCAATCTACTATTGTACCTTCATCCAGCCATCCCTCCTTCTTTTTTCTTCCAGCTGTCCCCTGCCAATCTCCACTGTCCATCTCCCCTTCAATTTCTTTCTCTCTTTCATCATACCATCTTTTTTAATACACACATATTGTGTTCCACCAAAAAGGCCATGGCATTTAATCACAGCGCTGGAATCTGATAATTTTCTCATCTGCGTTAAGATAAAAGAAATAAACTTCGGTCATCCACCGGAGGGACATTGTCTCTGTCCAGTGAAGCACGCAGAAAAACGACAACAGAGCATGTCAGTGGAAGTGGAGATAAGTCGAAGCTGATGTAGCGTGGTGACCCTGCTCAGAGGGCAGTGTTGACTGACGCACAGTGGTGTTGTGTGCAGACAGAGACGTGTCAAACAAGGGAATATCTCTTTAACTCTTTGCAGGGGTGTAAAGGGGAATAAATACTTTGGTTCTGAGCATTTTGTAACACATAAAAGTGACATGACTCAAACTTATAACATGTACTGTCATTTATGAAATATCAGGGAGACTTTCTGTTTTCACAAAGGTCACTGAGGTCAGTGAAATCTGAAATTTTTAAGTACTTTTTGAAGTAAACTCAATTTGAGGATGATGACTGTAAGATATGAGAATTAAGCTGACCTGCAATTAACATTATTATGTCAAACTATTATCATACACAATACTATACTAACTGCTAAATTTCCCATGTAACATTAAACATGTAAACAAAGTTATACTTAGACTCCAGAACTTTTTACGTTGTTTGCACAGGTGTCCCTAACTTTTTCATTTAGGTGCACCAAAACATAATTTGGATGCACCCCAAATTCTTCACCCTGACATTTACTGCAGCAACAAATCCGTGTTACCTTTTTTGTTAGTTCCCACACACATTGGTATTTCTTAGGTAGGGGTGTAAGGGCACACAGAAGTCATGGGTTGGTTTGTATCCTGGCTTAGAAGTCACGGTACGGTACAGCGGGGGACAAAAATATGCATAAGGATATGTTTGTTTTCATTGATTTTGAAGACAGCAGTGCCAGTGGTACAGGCAGTACCACTGGCACTGCTTATCTAAATGTTCAATAGATAAAGAACATTTCAAACACTTCTGTATTACATATGTACGAACACAGAACAAAGACTTTCCCAAAAGGCAAAAGGTCTCAGCAGGGTATAAACCTGAAAATCATTTCTTCTGGTATGAAATGGAAAATACAGAATACCCAGAATATTATAAATAGAACTTGTCTCTTGTCTTAACTTGTCTGTATCTTATAAACAACTCTCTGTTGTTGTTGTTGTTGTTGGGAACCCACAGGCGCATCTTCCAGCACCTTCGTTTTATTTGCACTTACCATACTGTGACTCGCACGCCAGCTTGTTGTGGTAACCTCAGCATATTGCCAACAGCTCAGGCCTACGGCTAAAAGTTTCTGAGTGGAACGTGTGCTTGTGAACTTTGGTTCTGCATTGCTTGTATTAATGTAATAAATGTCTGACGCACCGGTGCAACCACTAAAAATGTTCAGCTGCACTGGGCAGATGTTTGGTTGCATGTGTGACGAAAATGACGAACCAGCTCAAAGTCCAAAAACAAGGGAGAGTACACAGATATTTATGGATTAAAATAAAACAAAATGATTTAACCCATATGGAACTGCTATATTCAGTCCTCTATATAGCACTCAAAAGGTGCAACCAGGAGGAATAGATAAAGACGTAACCTTCCTCCTGACACACCTCTGCCACTGTGACTGGCTCGTAAACAGGAACAGGGAAGGTACATGAAAACAAAACAACACACAAAAAGCCACAACCAGAATGGGAGGGGCGTCACAATACAGACAAATTGGGAAGTAGTAGTTTAGTTAGTCTCTCGTGTTTGTCTGAAGGCCGGGACCACACACTTCTGACAGGCAGCTGTTTTGTCTTTAGCTCTTACAAACCCTATCAAGCTCATTTGTGGTTCACCGAAACCTCCCGCTCCCCTCAACACGGCCCGGCTCAGCCCTGGGAGATCCCCGTCCCTACACGGACAAACCAGCTACACGTTTAAATGGATCGTTTCCACACTGATAATCACAAACCAGGATCGCTGCGGTAGATTAGATCTCATTCCTCGGCCTCGTTAAGACCCGAGACACATTTGAGTGTAATATTTTTGGACAAGTTTACAGACATGATGGTTACACCAGGCTTAACCCTCATCAGGCAGCGTGCTTTAAATGGCTTCATTAGTGGGGACGCTGACTAGCCAGCACATTGAAGCCCACTGTGTACTCCTCGGTTACTGTCTGAGAGCAAAGGCCGCACGCATGCTTTGAGGTGATGGAAAAATGAGAGCCATTCTCTGCCTTTTTGTGGTCAGCATCCTAAAACTCTTTAATTCCTAAATTGCTACGTAGATAACACCATAAATACATGGTTGCTAAGTGAGCGGAACACTTTAAATGTTAAACGATGTAATTACAGGAACCTTAGAGATAAAAATAGCAAATATGTAAATTTTTTTTGGTACAGTCATCGGAATTAATGCAGAAATATTCTACAAACATAAAAAACAGCTTTATTGTAAGCTATTTTTATCTATATTACCTCCATATTCTTTCTAAACTAGTCTGCAGCTGTATTTAAGTTTTTTTTCCTCCATAGTGGTGTCAGAAAATTTTTAGTTTCATCTAGAAAGAGATGGATGTGTTTTTGAGAAACCGCTGATCTACTGTAAGATTATAAAAAATAGGTTCATTATTTTTATGATTTTATTTAATACATTAAACTTTAACGGTATAAAAAAAACAAAGTAAAATGTGAAGAAGACCCAGACAGTTTCCCAGAGCCCGAGGTTTTATCTTCACATAGTTTTTTTTGTACCTCTAACAACTAAAACCCAAATGCATTTAGTTAACGAATGATATAAAATACAGTAAAACATTTCAATCAGGAGAGATTCATTCTGAGTAAAAGAATATTTATTTACATGTACACAAAAGTATGAGAAATGTGACCAGTCTTTGGTGATTAGACCTCATCATAGTGTCATAAGACCCTGTTACACTGCCTGTCCAAGGTAGAAATGTCACATTGCTGTCTCCCTGTTCTGTATAAAAGGTAAAATCATGTAATGGGGTGACCGAGTTGTCTCGCCTTCTGGCATTGGAGGTAGTAACAGCACAGAAATGACGTCTGTATAAACAGGACAGCCGGCAGGATGGGGCACGACCCACTGCGGGATATTTAAAAAGTAGCCGATAGCAGTCAGCAGCTAACTCAAAGATCAGCTGCCGAAAATGTTCACAAATTGGGATATACATGTACATATACAAAATAAGCTGCTATGTAACAGGGTTGATGAATGATTGTTATTGCTATCTTAATGCCGTTGTCGTTTCTAAAGCTCTGCCGTAGCGTATGTCATATGCCACACTAGAGGCTGACGCTGTGTTAATCATAATACCCATTAGCCTCTTTGCTTCTGCAATACTGGCAGGCTGTCTGATATCACACACAGGAGTGGTATGAGGCTGCTGCTGCTTGGTTCTGTGTAAAAATACAAAGGCGGCATAAAGAAGGGACTTCTTGGTGGTCCAACAGTGCAGTCTCTTTGTAAAAAGGGCAACATATTTGAAGGGGGCTGGTGAAGCCGTGGTAGAAAGGGAACCCGCCTATGAAGTCTTGGCTTCATACTTTTGACTGATAGGATAACTGGAGGTGGATGGGGTGGAGAGGGGCGTGATGACCCTGCCTAGATTGGCAGCTGACAGCAGTAGAGAGGAGAACAGATATAAAGTTTGACAGCAGCAACATGATTAGCTAGAGGTTTTGGTAAAATTTGATTGGTTAAACTGGAAGAGTGAACGCCTTAAATCAGCTAATTGGAAGAAGCAGGAGGAGTGAGATAGAGATGGGAGAGAGAGAATTATGAACGAATGAAACATAAAGAAAGTCCTCCTGATCAAACTTGGGCAGAGTTTCATTGGATTAAGATTAATGACGTCAGTGTTTTATATCACAAATGTGTATGCGTGTTATTTAAGTAAATGTGATCTGCAATTGCAAAATGTTTGTTCATTAATTTACCTTTTAAATTTACTGTTTTGGACATCTGGCAGCAGCATTCTCACCAAATATCACCACTCTTCTTCAGCATTCAGACCAAACTCTTCACACCCCACCGGACTTACCTGGTCTCCGCCATGTGGTCACAGACTCAGTAATTATGAGGGCAGTCCCACTCCAGCAGATGACAGCTGAAACAGTTTAGTGGCTCTTCAAACTGAAGGTCAGATTTTTTTTCCTACTGCTAAGCTGTTTGATGATACAAACACCAAAGTGTACAGTAGATGAAAGACGCCTGGTCAGGATTGTACCATTACAACCCATCTTAGGTTCGTACTGATGTTACCCTGTCATTTGCAGAGCCTACCAACCCAGCGAGAGAATTAGGTCACAATGTCTGTCTCCTGTGAGTGAGAAGCAGCCAGTGTTTTGAATTGTTTAATATTAAATTATTACAAAGGTTTTTTACCACAGACTGGGATCACATAACCTAAACTGCAAAAGCCTCACAAATGGAAGATCTAATGGTCCTATATTCATATTTAATGGAGACTGTTGGGTAATGTTTTTACAGTGGTTGCATATTTCTGTCATAATCATTTATATTCCCCAGCCCCTTAGCTGAATGGTTACATTTTGCATAGTCATCAATGTTATATTTTTATCCAGGAAATTGTGTTGGTTGAAGTCAACTGCAGGACAAAAAGCCCGCAAGTTTATTGGCCACAGTGACGCTTCTGTGTAGTTTTGGGAGCAATTCGTCTTGGATGTTATTGGTTAGACATCCTATCAAGAGCAATATACTTCCAACGGAAGAAGTGCTATCTTATTGGTGACACAAATCAGAGTTTGGTTTGATGGTTTATACTGCTATGAATAATAATTATAGAGTAGCGTGTCCCTTCAAATTGTCTTTATTTTCCTAAAGTAATGGCTGTGATCAGTGAGGTTAAAACTATTTCACCAGCATCAGGATCATATTATATACTTTTAAAGTCGCACTGCTTAACCTCACGTCTCAAGTCTGTAGAGGCAATATTGAACATTTTGAATAGACTTACCTAGAAATCATATAATATTATGTAAATGAACTGTAGGGCTCGATGTGAATGCTTTAAAGCTTCAATTGTTGCCATAGTAATCAACATCCAAATCAGTATTTGACTGCTTCATTTTTCTATGGCATTACCTCGAAAATTCCAAATAGCCCATGAATTCGGAAATAGTAATCATCAAACCATTGTTTATCAAGGAAAATTGACTGAGCATTAAGGTTTTTTACAGCAAGGCCTTGAGTTCACATGCAGTGGGCTAGAAAGACACAAATAAATAATAGCAATCACATTTAAATAATGAAAAGTCCATAAAATCAAATAACTAGCAACAATGTCGATCAAGAATTATAAACAGCAATAAAAAACAGTATAAAGACAAAAAATTAAATAACAAGAATAAAGTTTGCCGTAAATGTTGGATACATACTAACAACAGCAACAATAGAAACTCTAAAATGTAGAGAATGAAAAAAGAAAAAATCATGTCTGTCAAATACCCAAAGCAGGAACACTGTTAAACAACTATATCATCTAGCATACACTTGGAATGATCTAGTGACATATACCTGTCTAATTAAAATACCTATTGTTACTTGTTCCATTTATTTGGTGCTTAAAAACTAAAAGCTATTATACCAATCTCAGTACAGATCTGAGATGTTTCAAGAGATAAAAATTCCTGTGAGCGTGTGTGATGAGACATAATTCATGATACATCAACATTCATTATTAGGTATTAGCATCTTGCAGTTTGAAAACTTATAAAGATGACCCCCAACAAGTTGAGATATCACAAGTCTACACTGAGCATGGAAAATCACCTAAAAACTGTAAATAAGTAGTCTTTTTCTCTCGCTATTATGGCTAACGTTACTGCAACCAGCGCGCTTAAAAAGTGGCTAATTGTCACGTTGTTTTAGTGGCATTGACTGAAAACATATGTTTTAAACAGTGTCCTCTTGGCTCTCATTAGCTAACCCAAGTTGGACATTTTAACATGGGGGTAAATCAAGATTTAAATGCTTGTCAGAGCCAGCCTCAAGTGGCCATTCGAGGAACTGCAGTTTTTCTCACTTCTATGTTGACTTCATTTTTCAGCTCTGGAGGTTTATGGTTGGGAATCACCAGAAGTTCCACGATATGATAATATCATGATACTAAAGTCACGATACAATATTATTGTGATTTTAAATATGTTGCGTTATACTGAGTATAGCGACAAAATATATTGAGATTTAATACGTTTTTTCAACTGTAAATTGTGCCCAAAGGAAAACTTTGTCGACTTTTGTTTTATCTAACAAGATTACGTTTTCAGTCTGTTCATCTCACTTTTTTTTTATGCAGCAGCGACATGTATGTGGTGGACTGAAAAAGAAACAATCATGTTATTCTAGTAGAGTACCAAAAGCTGATTTGTATTTGTAATATTTATGATTATATAATCGATACTTGGCACTGTGTGACAATACGATATTGCCACACAAAAATATCACGATACTATGATGTTTCAAATTTTTTCCCACCCCTGGAGGTTGCCACTTGAGCATACCATAGCTATATGTTTCTGTGTATTGATGTAGCCATGTCGTGGAGTCTAATGTTGGTTTTTCAGTGTCCATTTATCTGTACATCTCTAACCAGGAGAAAACCGGTAGCACAAAGATGACAAAGACCTCAGGGGAAGGATGACTTCCTTATGCACCCTCATGCTAATTTAAGTTAGGACAGGTGGATTTTTACTTTAATCTTGCATTACGTTGCTTTATATTGCTTTCAATACCCCTGAAATGAGTTTCTGTCTGTTACATATTTTCTTTTATAAACCATACATAGTTCATTAAGGGACGTCTCATAAGACAGACTAGCATATTGTCTGTGTGCATATGTCTGGCTGCGCTACTGTATAAGGAGTCCACTGTTCTCATAAGCTGCCACGTTCTGAGCAGTAGCCTGTAAGTTCTCGGAGGAATGTTGGTAATTAGCTCAGTAATCATAAGCTTTAGGAAATCTGCAGGAAAACAGACTTTATCGCTGTGTGAAAGTCTTCTGTCTAAATTACTATGGCTCTCTGAAAGGCTGGTTTTATTGTGACATTGAAGCTAGCGACATATCAACAGGTTACATTATGTAGTGCTGGAAGAGGATGGTCCAGTCTGAGAGGCGTTTCTGAATTAAAGATTGTGGTGAACAGATCATAAAGTGGATATTAAGACTACACACCCCTTTTAAATGTCCCATTTCTTATTAGCTTAAAGCCTGCATAAACAATTAGATTAGAGTTTTTCAGTTTAATCTGGGTTTCCTCTGATTAAAGCTGAAACAAAAGGCTCATATTTTTCGTGTATTTAAAATGGAAACCCAAAGTTTATATGTTACAGTCAATTGACTTAGCCTGGATCTGTGACAGTTTGAGGGATTTAGCAGATGCTATTATCTACAGTGTAATATAAATGAAACACTGTGTGTGAGACAAAATAGGAAACTTAACTGGCTTTCATCATGAGTTGAAACAAATAAAACATCACTCTTCTAACATTGTTCCGACTGACTCAGCTCAGATGATATCCATATCCAGCTTTTCACATCATAAACACTGTGCTGTGGCTGTAATTTTAAGGGAACTGATCTTGGTTTCATCAGTGTAGAGACGACGTCATGTTACCAATGTTTATTGCTGACTGATATACATAGAAATAAGCTAAAAAATAAATGTCAACTCTAATAACTTTTATCATAAAGAGAAAGATAATGTAGGGCTGCAACTGTGTTGATAATATTTATGATTAATCATTTAAAGAGCTGAAATGAATATTTGAATAAGCAATTAGCTGATCAACAGAAAATTAATCAGCAACAACTTTGACAATTGATTAATTGCTTAAGACAAAATGACAAAAATATAATGATTTGCCAATGTTCTTGGTCTTAAATGATAGTCAACAAATATCTTTGGTTTTGAACAGATGGTCACAAAAAACAAAGTATATAAATATGTCAGCACAGGAAATAATAAATTGTGAATAGCAGTTCTCAGTTATGTTTAGTTTTTACCTCCGCCAAGAAAGTTTTATGTTTTTGATTTGTTTCGTTTGTGTGTCTGTTTGTTAGCAGGATTGTAGAAACTCTACTGAAACTGTTATGGAACTTGCTGGAAGGGTGTGACATGGGCCAAGGAGGAACACACTAAATTTTGGAGCAGATTCAAACCATAGGGTGGACACTAGGGGTGTAAATCACTGGTTTCATCACGATATGATATTATCGATAATACGATATTTGCAGATATTACAAAGTCTGCCATGATACAATATCAATTTGATGCAATTCAAGGGCCTGTGATCGATATCAGATGATACATGGATTAATAAGATTGTATTGTGTATGACACATTATTAGCTTAAGCATGTTTACATAGCATACATTAGCCTAGCAGCTAGCAGGCTTTCCTTTATTTCATAGCTAAGCAAATTATAAGTAACGTTATTATTTTTCATACTCACCGTTGCTGTACGGAACAGCACGGTTAAATTTCAGTCTGCATGCACGTGTTTTCAGCCAAACACAGTTGAAACAGAGCAGCTAATGTTGCTATAGTGAGAAGTAAGTGCCAGATGGCAGATATGTCCTGTTTCATCTTATAACTACATTGTTTACATTCACCATGACCTCTGTCTGTTGACCCCTTTTTTCTCAGAAATCCAAAATGTTTCCAAACTGCTGATTTATTCCAGAGTAAATAATGTAATCCTCACTGACTTTTTCCGCTGTTTGACAGCGACACCAGCTTTTCAAATTAAAGCGTATCCTCAATATGACGATATGGATCAGTGTTTTCAATTTGCATCAATGATATCGGATCCTTAATCACTGAATAGTAACAGAATAAATGTCATACATTTTTAAATTCAGTAGATAACGGCCAATTATAGAAATACAATGACTCCATATCACAATCCACATTTACGAGCACCACTAACCCTCTGGGGGAGCCTACATATGTAGTTACTGAAACTTCATCCCAAAAGTAGTAGTTATGGAAGACGGTTTCATGGACACACAGGTACAATGGTTACACCACCACAATTGTAATGATTTCAAAGTAAGGTGTAGCTCTGGAAACATAAATACACACATATCATGCAGCTAATTATACTTGAGACGTTGACAAAATGTTCTGACTTTATGCATCTCAAGAACAAACAATGTTATTGACCAAAATTTAAAACTACATAATAAATGCAAAGCTGAGATGCTGAGGCTTTAGTTAGGTGCAAACATATTTTGACATTTTTGTAAACGTTATGGAAACATATCCAGACACGTGCAGTGGTTTGCTTGCAGATTTGCATAGAAGACTGGACCATTGGCTGTGGCGAAGTCTGCGCTCTCCGAGTGCCCTCATAGTTTTTTTTAAATTTGATGAACAAACAGATTTATCTTTAAATAAAGTAATTGTTAGTTTCAGCCCAAATTATTTAGTCATTACAGTCAGAATATAGTGAAACGTGCCCATCACTTTTTCCCTTGGCTCATGGCGACATCTTTAAATTGCTTGCTTTTTCCAACCAACAAAAAACCTAATATAAGATATGTAATTTACAGTGATTTAAAAAACAGAAAAGCAGGAAATCCTCACACTGGACAAGCAAGAATCAGCTAATTCTAACTTCTTTGCTTGATTAATTTATTTTAAAGGAAGATTAATTAATGATGAAAATTGTTTTAAGGAAATTAATTTCAAAACGTAAGTGACAAAAACAAACTTTACAAAGTGTTCAGCCAGAGCAAGTGATACAAAACAAGAAGAAAAAAACAGAAGTGCAGATGATGAGATAAGAACTCCATTGTTCTTTATTTTTGTCCTCTTTCAACAGGTAGACATAAATCGAGCTTGATATTTGAACATTCCTCACATTCCTAATTATGTAAGCAGTCCACCTCACATATGGATCTCCTGATACAGGCAATATTACAACCTCCATGTCTTTTATGTGACGGTAGACAGAAACAGGAATGTGCGCAGGTGTTTTTGATAGAAATGTTAAGTTTAACAGTGGCCTTGATAGACAGAGCACTGAGAGATGTCTATCAACCCTCTCTGGGTGTCTGCAGACCTGAGTCATTGTATAATAGACCATATTCCTCGAGGGGATTTTCTGTTTTTCCTTTTGACTGAGAACTTGGCTTCCACCCACCTGGCTCAGCACTCGCGATGCAATTTCTCATTTTTGTTTTGACTGATTTGTAGTACAAGCTCCTTTGAAGCGAGGGCCATTGTTTAGAGCGCCCAGTCCTCATGGGAGCATCACGATGTTCTGCAGAACTGTCTTCTTGGGTTTTGAGCACAATGCGTGTGCCAGTTTTTCTCTCAAAGCATCTCGGCACTTTCACCGTATTTGTGTTCGGTGAAAAGACAGGATAGAAGAGAGAGCTGTATTTGTGTCAGGACTCCCACTCACACTAGAAAACTGACAAAAATCAGCGATGAACAGTCTGTTTTTTTTTCTCACAAAAGGCTTCCGTGTCAAGTGAGACGAGGACGGTGCTTTTCTCACTCTCATACTTTGTGATTCCACCACACAAATGTGACTGTCGTGACTCAGCGAGCAGGTGAATTCACACCAACACAAAATGCCTCAAACTCTCCCTTGCCTCTCTCTCTCTCTCAGGCTCTGGCAAGCGGAGGGGGCTTGTGTGTATGTGTGTGTGTGTGTGTGTGTGTGTGTGTGTGTGTGTCCATTATCAAGGCAGTCCATCTCCTCTCTGTGCTGAGTGCTTCTCCAAGGTGTACAGTTCAGCCAGACGGGCCGGACAGAGAAAGGACTCCATTCTTCTCCCCCTCCTGACTCACGGCAAAAGTGCAGCACTACCTCCAGCTCTGGTTTCTGTGGTCCTTTTGTCTCGCGCCACCGATTGAGGACACAAAATGGGTCTGGAGGGAACCCAACACCGCGCCCTCACGTTTCTCATCGCCCCGTGGAAGCTACAGTCACAGGAATGAAGAAAAAAGGAAGCTGGCCTCGTGAACATTCAAACATTTGCTGTTCTATCAGTATCTTTTACATAAAGCAAACTGACCAATCACATATATTTAACTTCTATATCCATCACCGTCAGCACTACAGCACTACCATCTAACTGTAACCTTTAGATAGGTATTTCCCGCTCACACTTGAAACCGTCCCAGGTGGGCTGCCCAGGAAAGCAATGCCACTGACCCAGTAATGTGAGCAAAATGCCTTCCTCTGAGTGGCTCCACACTGGAAGTATTGGCCCTGAATACTACAGAGGCCAGTCGGAGTGGAGACTCGTAAGTGGAGCTTTTTGGTGAAGGAATGTTGCCGGTATACAGATTTGCCATTAGATATGTGTGGTACCAAATCTGACCCTTACTGTCAAAGTAAGAATATAGTACCTGTGCGAGATCACATGCTAGTAGTTTGACTGCATGCGTTTAAGCCTGGTTTCCACTGAGCAGTACGGTTCAGCTCAGTTCAGTTCAGTACGCTTTTTTCTGTTTCCACTGTGAAAAGTTGTAGATGGTACCAATAGAACCGTTCCATATCGTCCCCATTTTTGGTCCCCCCTCTGTTGGGGTACCTAGCACACAGATCTGGTACTAAAAGGTGGAGCTGTGAACACTGCAGCCCATTGATTGGTCAATAGCGGACGGTCACTCTGCTCAGGGCTGAGCTGTGGCTGGTTTTGAGGCTCATGTAACCACTGTTCATACTGTGGAGAGTTTTATTAGTAAACTGTAACTATAAAATGAAAGGATGTTTTGCTGCCTCTCGCAGCAGCTGGAGTCAGAGAAAACATAACTTAATTCACTGGGTCGACTGCCGGCAACTTTTAAGGTGGAATGCTAACTTGTAATGCCCAAATCATGAGTTGATGACATGAATCATCAGCACACCTTAAATTTCACTGTGACAGCTTTGACCATCACTTTAGTTTTCAGTAATGAATGGATCTTCAAGCGTTTATATATTAATTTCGATGGGGGTTATGTGAACTGCATATATTCTAATCCTCACTAGAAAATAAAGCGTTGTGGTGCGTCGTTCCTGTGACACTCCTGTTGAGTGACAACAACCCCGCCCACATTTAAAAGTACTGTTTGCAGTGGAAACACTAGGGTCTAGGTACCATGTCTGAAGGGTTACTTTTGGTTTGGTTTGGTACTTTTAAAACACATCAGCGCAGTCTCATGTACAGCTGAGCAGCATGCCTGGGCCAGTGCGTGCATTTGAAATCTGCTCTAGTGGAGCTTATATGCACATGTGTTCAGGCACAGAAGTGTTTCATATTGTTTTCATATTGTAACATTTTCGCATTTCTCCATTCACAAATGGTCATTTTTGCAGTATTTGTTTATTACTTCAAGATACACATTCATCCTAGACATGTCTGAGAAAGTTTATTTACCAAACCTACTTTTCAGGAGTAACTCAAAACACTATACTTACCTTCCTACCTTACATACAGTCAGTCATTACATGCCATGTTGCTTCAAACACACCTAACCCTACATTACTTCCAGTGAAGGTCTAAAATGCAGGATCTACACAGAGAGGATCACATTCCAACCCACAAACTTGTTTTTCTGTGAAGCAACAGAGCTGTTGTGTGAAAGCACAGACTGCTTTCTTCTCCTTTAGCAACTGCCAATAGGTGTACCTTTAGTGAACAAGTGAAGACTGTGGTTGTTCTGGGCAGCTGATGTCAATGGGAAAAAGACACATAAGTCCAGTCAAAACTAAAACAGTTACAATTCTTTCATTTCAGTCATGGACCTGTATGAATAGTGCACAGATAGTCTTGACTCTATGGCTCCATAGAAGCATGTCTCAGGTCAGTGTTTTTTCCCTCAGTCATGCCCACCACCAGATTGGCATCCGCTTGTCAGTCGGCCTCATTTAAAGTTTTTTCCTCATCGACTTTCCCCACTTCCAACTGTCGCACAGCCTGGCACTGGCCCACGGGTGGCACTTTTGCAACCCAAGTGGAAACCTGGGGTCTGACCTGGCCCTGGAGCGCAAATTAGTCACTTGTGCAAACCTTGTCTTTGCGTCGACAGGAGCTCGAGACTGGAGGTTTGCCCGTCTGTCTCTGGTTCAGCTGTGCCAGAGGAGCTCCTGCTCTGAGGGACTCGGCAGCAGAGGAAAAAAGGCTCAAGCCCAAAGTTTATGTCTTGTCAAATGTTTGGAAAGGCAGCGTTTCAAGCACAGGTTAGGATGTGTACTGTTCGAACAAACAGAAACTGTGACATGTCAATCTACATGCAGATATGTTTACTGTAAAAAGGAAGCCAGTTGCAGAAATTTGATCGACAAATAATGTCCAGAAGTGCAGGGGAGACCACAGTAAAGGGGCCATAGCATCATAGATTGAGACAAAATTTAAAGAATATGAACCAAAATGTGTCCCTGTCATCCTTCTCCATCCCCTAGGACTAAACCCAGAAGCCGTCCTATCCAGACCCAGACAAATCGCCTTCTGGTTAAATCTCCAGAAGTTCAACGTTATAAAGAAGAATTACGAAAAAGTTGCAGGTTTCTTCCTGTTTTTTATAAAGCCCAGAGGCTGATGAAGGAAGCACCAAAAGCAACGTATATCATATAAATAACTTCAACTGAAGTGGGTTACTGGGTTATTCCTTACTTTTACGATCCACTTTTGTAAGCTGGTGAGTTTCAGCCACATTGCACCATCATAACATAAAGGAAACACAGGTGTCTCTATCCCAACTGTTGACATCTCCGTCTCTCACGCAATGCCGGCCTGTAGGGAAGTTTAGTGTCTGTGTGGAAATCTGTCTGCCACAGCTATCTCTAATATTTCGCGCCTCCATGTGGAGAGTGGGGGCGGCCGATTTGTGGTCAACAACACAGAGAATACTTGACTTCCTCTAGGTAGACATTCATCTCTGTGAGTGTTGAAACCTGAGACATCATGTCCATTTTCAGAGCAGTGTCCGTGGCCTGAAGCCAACTTTGGACTTGTGTTCATGCCACAAGCCTTGTTGCTTAGCATTGAATTACTTTTTGATTTGTAGGTGGCTGTTTTCGGCCCAATACCAAGAGGATCTTTTTAAATTTTTACATAGATTTGAAATTGAAATTGGAAATTTGTTAAAAAAAACAACTTCTTTGGAAAAGTCGAAAACATCTGATTTGTGGTTACTTTTTGGTCTTACACATTTACATTAGGCCAGTTGGATTCTTTGGTTGTTATCTTTACACATATTTGGCGGTGGCCATACCCATGAGTGTACTGTATAATTATTTGAATCTGATATGTACTGTACGACGCAGGCTTAGCCTTTGGAGTGCTGTTTAACCTTGACAGCTGGTCCCTTGATATTATGGTCATTAGAGCCTGTGGTTCTGCAGTGACGGTAATGTGCAGCTGAGTCACACTGGTACAGATAGTAGAGGTATACTGTTTGGGCACACTGTCTTTGCTGTGGCAGGGATGCTGTGTGTTTGAAGCTGTAACTCGACACAAGGCCGAGGCCAGAAGGAATTACAGGCCATCGGATAAACTGAAGCTGTAGTGCAGCAGCAGGGCGTGCTCCCTTCAGGAAATTAAAAGCCATGGCTTCTTCCTTCAGTCTCCTTATCCCCTCTCATCTGCTGCCAGTTCGGTTAATGAATAGCACACTTACAGTGTCTGGGGTCTTTCTTTTCTGCTGTTGTCTGTATAGGACAGTCATCTTCATGCTTGCAGTGTTATATCAGCACAAAAAGGAAAGGTGCATTGTCAGCTTGCAGTCAGTCATTGCTGCAACAAATCGGAAACACAGCTTTTTAAATTTCACATCGTTCTAAGTAGTGACAAAAATACTCATCAGAGTTTTACCAGAGATCTCAAATTACCAAAACCATCTTGTATTTCAACACCTCCTCAGAGGTTAGCAACCATTGCTCTTTATAGAAATTAGCCTACCGTTTTTGGCGTGCACATTAAAGGGAAACTTTGCTAATCTTCAACCAACTCTGTGTCATCACAGTGTGGGCGGTGCAGTGTTTCAACATGGACCGTATAAAATGCTGTAACGGATGTAGCTACCATGACGTCACCCGTTGGTTTGTGGACTCCAGTTTTGAAACCTTTGAGTTTGGTATTTCATCTATTGCCATCTTGTCTTTTTGGAGCCAGAAGTGACCATATTTGGGTAAGAGGGTGTAGCTGTTGAGGAGTGAAGGCTTGATCGGACTCATAGCCTGTCGCTCAAGGAGACATGCCCTTAACCATTTGTAGCTTTAAATCTTAATAAAATGTAAACACGTGAGTTATATATGTGAATGTTGAAATTAGCTATCGTGACCAAAACCTTTTTTTTTTTCTTTTTTTTTTTTGCACCAGGGTGTAAACAAGTTTATTTTTGCTGTTAAGTTGGGCATTACAGGGATTGACTTGGTCTTGGAGCCAGCCTCAAGTGGCCATTCATGGAAGTGCAGTTTTTGGCACTTCCGCTGTGGCTTCATTATTTAGCACTGTAGGTCCCACTACTGTTTCCCACAAAATCTGACTCTGTATGTGGCAGTAGCTCACCGTAGGGGCATATCACTGTTTTCAAAGCTGCTGTAGCGGTCACGTTTTGCAAATCCCACGGAAACTGCTTTTAATGGGATCACAGCAGATTTCATCAGATGGGTTGGAAAATGATAGGCGTGTTTTGTGTTTTTTGATGCATTTATAAATCCAGTCTGACACTCTACTGCAAGATGAAAGCGCTTTTGTGTTAAGAAACAGAGCATTCTATTTCTATATGAATAAACAAATGGTTAATAGATGGTGGATGTGGCAGCTGTTCATCACACAGTCACTGAGAGACTGTATGCATGCAGATAAACAGTGTTTGGCTTCCCCCTGTCTATCACCCAATCTATGACACGAAACTTGTCACCTGGTAGACTTTTGTCAGGTGGATGGGCATGGAGTTCTGGGCAGCAGCAGCCCAGGAGGAAGCCAAACACTGTTCATCCACCCCCACGGTCCACACTGCAATGACACAGAGCTGGTTGACAATCTGCAACGTTTTCCTTTAAGGAGACACCAGACGACTTTATAATGCTCAAATGTTTTCAGGTTGTCATTCTGTACATTTTTACATGTGTAGATCCGTCTGTCTGTTTGTATATGCGTCCCATTCTCATGAACGCCTTGATGGAATTTCTTTAAATTTGGCACAAACATCCCTTTGGACTCAGCAATGAAGTGATTAGATTTTGGTGGTCAAAGGTTAAGGTTATTGTGACCTTGCATCCATCTCATTCTCGTGAATGCAATATCTCAAGAGGACCTTGAGGGAATTTCCTCAAATTTGGCACTAATGTCCTGATCAGATTTTGGTGGTCCAAGGTAACTGTGAGCTCCAAAAATATGTTTTGGACCGTACCTTAACAATTCATATGCTAATTATGACAACATTCTACACAAATGTCTAAACATGATGACATTTTATATCCAAAAGGTCAAAGGTCAGCTTCACTGTGACATCATAATGTTCTGCAAAAACACTTCTGGGTTTTACTCAACATCATAAAGTCAGGAACAGAAGGGGAAACGTTTGGTCAGATACTAATCTTTGGTGTCCACCTTAAAACTGTGCTGATTGTATAGAGCTTGTGTGCTGCCGGGGGGAGGATGTGCATAAAGCATCCGTGTTTTAGAATATGTAGCTTCTTAAAGCATTGTCAACTGTCATGGCTACATTTAAGTCTGGACAGACATGGATGTAAACTGTAACTGCAACTGGTTCGCGTTGGCATACAATCACGTTACGGTAATTCTAGTTTGACACATATTTTGCATACAGCAAGGGGTAAGTGAACAGTGAACAAAGGGACATCCACCGTGTCTCTTAAAACATTTCAAAATAAGGTCAAAGCATACCTGATGATTTTGGAAACTTGGAAAACATTTAACAAACAAGTAAAGTTAAGAAAAAAGCAAAGTTAGGAAAGAATTTCAACCCACTTATTTCACTTAATGAGTTAAGGGAAAGAAAAACATCTAGTACAGAGACAAGAAAAGCTGGACTAAATTCTGAATCTGCGTTGGATGCAGGGTGTTCTTCATGGAAACCTACATTTCTGCTCTTTGACGTTTGAATTTTTTAATAACAAGCCACACATGAAAAAGAGATTCTCCCTGATTGTGGTTAACCTGGACAGTGGATGACTTGTATATTAAAGTCAAGGAGAGCATGTGCTTGGCGTTTCCACACTGCAGAGTAAAAGCAGGCATTTGGCATCCGTTTCACAGTAATAAAATAAGGAACAAGAACGAATTTCATCCATAATGGAATTTTGGTCACAAACACCCTGTGTTTCCAACATGGTCCTGTGTGGGTTGTTTTGGAACATTCATCTTTTCACTGTTCAAACACTTGTGTCCAGAAGAAGGAGGAAAAACAAACAGTAGCAATGCACAAAGAACATACCCAGCAGACGAGACAGGCAAACATGTATGACATGTATGGGTTAAAGCCTCTAAAACATGTCTGTGATTAGATACCAATGCATGCTTCTCATACCAGACACTTGAAAATTATCAACATTTTTTCACTTCTTTGTTTTTAAATGTTCACCTTGCTTTTCGTTACCTGTCACTGTGTTGCCCTCATGAGAGCAAAGATTTATGACATCCTTAAAATGAAGTTTGGAGATGGGTTTTTTACCTATCGCTATGTGTCAGAGGTCATAAAGGTCATGTTTTTTTCCATCGAAATACTCACTGCATGTTTGAGTTCACCAGGTGCAGCCAGCACAGGGGTCAGAGGTCATAGCACATCCTGGTCAGGAATCTCATTGCGACTGCCAACAATTACAGGAACCATATTGTTATGAAGGCTTACAGAGGAGAATTATAGAAAAGTAGCCAAAGTGTTTATGTGATTATTTCGCAGTTATGTCACTGAGTCTGACATAATCAAAAGAACATTGTTTCCCCAAACAGTGAGTGTTGTAAAACTAATTAAACTGGCCTACAGTTGTGGGTTGGGGCTGTTGAGAAAGTCTTCAGAAAGTTGTTAAAGCATGGCCCCAAAGTGTGCCATTATATACTGACGGTTGATAGAATAACAACGCCCAACCTTCACAAGAAGCGCTTTTTATTTGTTCTTAAATATGAAGCACTCTCCACAGTTCAGTCCAGTTTAGTGTGACAACTTCTGAGCATTGGCAAGGCTTCTAAAAATTAGATAAATGAATAAATCGGTCAATAAATAATTATTTTCCAGATCCAAGAGATATCTAACACCTAAACTACAGCACTTGTCAGCCAAAATCACTTGGCAGGGATGCACTGTAGATATCATAGCTTTCTCTAGTTAATACTAGTGCTAGAACCATCAGATTATTATTAATTGATTGGTCGAATCAACTTTCAAAGTCATTTATAAAGCAAAAATGCCAAACATGTTCTAGTTCCAGTCTCAGATGTGAGGATTTGCTGCTCTCTCTGTTTTACATTATGTTAGATTGACTTACC
This sequence comes from Epinephelus lanceolatus, assembly GCF_041903045.1. Classification (NCBI taxonomy): domain Eukaryota; kingdom Metazoa; phylum Chordata; class Actinopteri; order Perciformes; family Serranidae; genus Epinephelus; species Epinephelus lanceolatus. The sequence goes on from NC_135746.1 coordinate 25,432,298, forward strand.
TTTTTGTTTTGTACTGTTCAGCCTGGTCTCACTCCCAGGGCGTCATAAAACACAGTGGCCCTTGGTCTCTGATACAGACTAACAAAGGCCTTGTTAGAATCTGTACAAGACGCACCGGGCTCCAATCAACTTCTATGAAAACCCATCTGTGTCATTTTGAGACCTTCTTGTTGGTTTATATGGTCATTCAATGTGTAGGGTGTACATTTTTATTGCTGTGTATTCTTGGAGAAGTTTTATTTAAACATATCAAAAGAAAAAGCGTAACTACACACGTAACAAAGTGTCTGACAAAACCTTAAATGCTAGGAGAGAGACCTGGCTGGCAGCAAAGTAATAATGATAAAAAAAACCACAGAAAATCAAATTTTTACAGGACATAATAAAGAATGAGAAACTCCTCATGTGTGGGTGGAGCAGGTGTCTCGTGTGTGGGGGCGGTGCCCTTGCCACTGTGGCTGTGGGTTTAGTTCTGGACTGCTGCCCTTTGCTGTGTGTTGTCCCCTCTCTCTCTCTCTCTCTCTCTCTCTCTCTCTCCCCTTTTACGTTTGGACTGTTCTATCTATTAAAGACAGAAAGCCAGAAAAATAATCTTTTAGAAAGTCCCCATAGGTTGATGGGTTCAACAAACACACAACCTTTACCCTGGAGGCCTGTGTTTGTGTCCCATGTGAAACAACAAGTAAGCAATGAGCCATTTTTTCATGTCAGTCATCACAGCAGCTCCAAATTGTTCAAAATTCAGCAGCTAGACTTTTGACCAAAACAAAACGATCCCCACACATCACACCTATTTTGGCCTCCCTGCATTGGCTTCCAGTCTCTTTTAGAATTCATTTTAACCGCTAACCGCCAAAAGCCTGCATCAAGATACAATGCAAAAGACTACACAAGCATAGAAATATGGTGAGTAGGGATGAGCTTACATTGTCCTGTCAGACAGCCGACAAAAAAGCAGCCCTAAGTGAAACACAAAAAGTCCTCTAAAAAGTAGTGAGAGGATTTTGCAAATATCACTGGCAAATATTACATCTTTTGGATCTCAGCTCCTACAGTACTTTGTTTCTTGGTTTCGACATTTGGATGCTTTAGCCATTTGAAGCCTCCAATATGCAGACAGAAATCTCCAGTAAAAGCGAAGCGGAGCATGTGTCAAACCAGAAACACAAATGCTTTCAGATGTTACATAACAGCGGAGGTGATTAAAGTGATGATTTTAACAAGTGTGGTGCCTGCAGCTGTTTTTTCTTAGACACCGTAAACTGCAGGTGTCACTGAGGTTTTATTTTGATCCCACCCTACGCACCCAGCTAATACTATAATAGACTGACTAAACCCTGACTCAACCACATTCCAGACTTATTTTCCCCAGGTCTTTATTGTTCAAGAAAATGTTATTCTATTCTTATTTGAGTCTTAAATACTGTATGTACAGGTGGCGTCCTGCAGCTCCTGTGCTCAACAGACGTGCATGGTGGGTAAATGCCGCCGCATTTGGTGGGGGGTCCTCAGTCTTAACATAACACTTCAACACCTCAATACACAGCAGCATGGAGCACAAAGGTGTTAAATGACAGACTGGAGGAAGAGGGAGGCCAGATCAAATGTAGTGTTTCAGGTTTAGAGTTTGAGGTTTGAGGCCAATTGTGGCAGTGGGTTCTGCAAATGGAGCGCAGTCTCTCCACTTCCCTGGGTGGATTACAGGAGCTAAATAAAGCCGTTGTAACTCCAGGGCGGATGGTCTTTGTTCCATTCATCAGCACTTTGCATTAGTCACTACACTTCAAGGCTAATGTCTGTATCCTTTTACTAGAAAAGGTGCTTTTTGCAGACACATTAAAGGTGCTGGAGGTAATTGGGTGGGTCTGTTTCAGCTTTGGTCTGTCATTATTTGAGGAGTGTGCGTGGCAAGTAATCATGGTCGTGACTTGCGACCAGAAGGCTGCCAGTTTGAGTCTTGCTGGGAAAAGAGTGGGCAACAAGACACGGTGGTTCCCATAAATATTCACCACCAAGGTGTCTAACAGCAATGCCTCTAACTCTATCAGGATAGAGCTACTAATACCAGAATAACTGTACATTGCTTTATTTATAGAAGAAAACAAAATGTGTAATTTCCTTAAAATTGTGCCCTCAATTCAGAGCTGAAACAATAAGTCTGTTCATCAATAAGTTGATGTACAGAAAATTCATGTGTTTTGATCGGTGGTTATTTATTTATTTATTTATCTTTTAAGCAAACTTTAGCTACTAAAATGTGACAGTTTGCTGCTTTTCTTTCTAACATATAATTGTGAACTAAATATTTTGGGGTTTTGGAGTTGAACAACAATTTATTGAAATATGTCATTTTACATTTTGATGGGTATTTATTTTTTTTGTCTGAAATTATAGACCAAATGATTACTTACTAAATAATACAGAAAATTATCAGCTAATCATCAGAATCAGAAATACTGTATTGATCCCTGAGGGGAAATTGTGATTAATTACAGTCACTCCGATGTAAAGAGTAGAGAATTATAAGAAGTAAGAATAAGAATATGAAAAAGCAGTATGGAAATATAGATTAGAAATAAAATAAAATAAAGTGAAATAAAAAAAAATTGAATTAAATTCAATTAAATTAAAATAAATAAACACTAGCACCTAAGAGATTAAGAATAAAAATATGTTCACTGTGCTGAGTCTGTAAGTGTGTAAACATACACAAATATGTGCACACTCTATAAACTAGTATATTACATTCAGAAATGTAAAATATGTATCATGCTATAATGGTCACTAAAATATATACATCAATAAAATAAAAATAAAAACAAGAATAAGAGTAAACATAAGAAATATGTACAGTCAACAATAATGACCAAACAAACACTAGTTGTAGCTGTTGTAGCTTACAGTATCTCTGTTAATGAGCTGGCTTAAACATGATCTTAAAAGTCAAATATCTGAATTAAAGATTTCCAAAAACACCTTGTGACTTTGTTTTATGTAGAAAAGCAAAGAGGATAGTTATGGAAAAAATATCGCTCCAAAATATAAGGAAGAAAGATAATGATTTATATAAAAACAGATTACCAGAAGACAAAATTAATGTTAGAAAATTGTCTGTGTGCCAGGTAAGTAGTCTTTAAACTGTTGGTGATTCTCAGTGTAGCAACGCTCACATCCTGACATGCAGCCTAAAAAAGGGTCTGAGAGTAAACATGTGGGTGTTTGTAGACAGTTGGCAGAGACGTGTGAGAACTGCAGCTGGTATTAAGATGTCTAGCCGTCAGTGTTGCCACATTGTAATAATCCATAATAACTCCTGCCGGGCTGTCACCATTAATAAGAATGAGTCTATAATTGACTTCCTGGATTAAAAGAGGCTAAAATTTCATAACGTAGCCCGTAACTGTGTATGAGCTTCACTCTGTCTGATTGCTATAGAATAACAATGAGTCATCCTATACTCACTGCTTAAAAATCTCTTACTGAACATGTCTTAACACACTATGTCTGGTAGGTCGTTCGTTCCTGGCACACAGAAAATTTAGTTTTATTTTCTTTTTTAGACTAAACTGAAGAAGAGCTTGGTTTTTGCACAAGCAGAGATGTAGCCACTATGGCTAAACAGACAAAGAAAGTCACCCAAACATCAACAGACAGTCTATGTTAGATGACACCACTGTGCAGGAGACACTAATCAGTAAGCAAGTGAAGCAAGACAGGTGTGACATATAACACTTGCAGTGTCAGCCTTTAGTGTGACATATAACATAGGCATCGGCAGCGCTTTCTAAACAATAACAATGGCATTACTGTCCCTGTTATATGCCATTTGATCTCGCCCTCTGCTCGGAGGTTAAGGAGCTCCAAAATGTCATTGTCATGCTCATTGTCACCCCACTTTGCGGGCATTTTCGGTTGTTCATCCTCTTTGAGTTAGCTGCTAACTGCTTTTAGCTGTTCTTTAAATCTCATGATTGTGGTTTGCACACATAACACATCATCAAAACGATGCCTGCCGGCTGTTACTTTTACAAAGACGTCGATTTGGCGCTGTTACTGCTAGTTGCGTGTTGTACCTTCATAGGCCCATAGTTTACTAGTATCAAAGACCCAACCCGGGACAGGAGTCAGGCCGTCTGTGATTTACATTCAGTGTACTTGGGTTGTGCAGAGTCCAATTGTCTCAGTGGGTCTCTGTTTTGTGTGACATAAGTGGGTCTGAATGAACTTGCTATCAGCTCTGATCACATGTAGCATCATTAACATGGCAGAACAACATGCAGTTTTATTGATGTGAGACAGAAAGCGAGTACAGGAAACAATGACATGTATGTCTACTCTTTTGTACCCTGCTGCTCATTAATTGGTAGCACACCAGGCTGTTGCCAGTTTTAGTGTTCTCTCTTTGTTTTGATAAGGTCCTTGAGTTTGTTTGGATCAGGTCTAACTAGCGTTGGGTGCCTTTTCAGACCAGGTCCTTTTGTTTTTTTTGGACAGTGAATTCACTGTATGCACATCAGGTTCAGGTAGGTTCTCCAAAACTGGGTAACAGATTGTTTATCTAAACTTTGGGCATATTTAGAAGTCTATCAGTGATCATCCAGTACAGACACATTTCAATAGTGAAATCTAACACAAAAGATGGGGACATTGCATCTGTCAATCAATAGGTATAGGTATATATAAAAAAAAAGAACCAAGAAAAAAAGTTACAGCATAAAAAAGCATTTATTATAAAATTAATTTATTCGCAAACTTATAAGGTCAAAATTTTGTTGAGACTAGTAATATTTCTTTCTATACTCTTTTGTGGTTTGTGGTCTTGCTGTGTTGTGCTCCTGCTTATTTTGTCCACCAGTAGATTTCTTTAGCCCCTGTCACGAAACCAGTCAGCCAATGTCAAGGTTTGTGTCGGCCCAATATTTGCTCTCTGTGTTATTTAAGCTTCTGCAGAGGTCAGTGCAGATCACAGAGAGGTCAGGCAGATCAAGCTGAGGAGCAGATGTCTGTGTCACATTCCTCATGTGGCCTTCATCACAGAGAGACGATGTGTCTCTCTCTGCAGGGAGACTGGTCTGAAAGTACAACTTTGTGCCGTAGGGTACTCTGAGCCATCATTTTGACTTTGGGAGTATATTCACGTTTTGAGCATTGGTGCTACAGTAGACCTAATCAAAGCCAGTTGTCTTTGTGGCCTTAGTATATCCCTACCTTATATATTTCCACATCATCTAAACAACTTCTAGACTTGTCTTGACTCAACAATAATAAACTTGGATGAAAAATAGCGACAACAAAAAAAGCGCAGACATACTTGAGAATTTTAACAACTATTTATTGTCTTGAAGTATGTAACAAAATAATCGCTATGAATAAAACAGCATTTTCGCTTTGTACAACTAAGAAAATGTTTACAGACAAGCAAAACTAATTGTACAAAAATAATGGTAACATCGATACACAATAACAAAGAAGGTAAAAACGATAAAGAACAGAACATCCTCACGTCAGTGTGCAAACCGTTTATACAGATGGACGTGTGGCCTTTGGTAAGGCGACAGATCCTGATAAATTATTTAAATAGCATTTATCTACACACACGCACACACACACAAATCAACCTCTCACAAACAGCTAAGACAAAACAATAATTTATCTGCTAAAAACAGCATTGGACATACGTGATAGAGCAAAATTATTTATATAAAAAAAAGAAATCTCCCATTTTACTGTTATTTTCACTGGGGTGGATCACGGGATTGGGAGCTCGTTGTGTTTTTAGATATGAATTGTCGTATTATTTACAGCTCATGCTACAGTGGCACTTAGATGTCCATCGTTGTAAAGGAATATGAAAAAGTACTTAGGTTGTGTTTTTGTTCGATCAAATTATACAACAGCAATGAGGTAATATTTGTACATCAAAGATTTCCTTTGTTTTTCATCTCTCTCTGAAGAAAAGGCACACAAGTCACATACACTTCATGCTAAATAGCCCTATCTGAATACCTAATTCACTTTGTACAGCGGGGGATGATAGACACTGAAACCTGGCTGTACCTGATTTTTGAATCCCTGTGATATTGGATGGATTTCTTTTAACTTTTTCAAAGCATTTAAATTTTCTTTGCTGCCTACATTGTAGGCAAGAGTCAATAAATTACATGTATTTACATAATTTCAAATTTGAAATCCTCAAAAACTGAGGGAGATACATCTCTTCAATGACCATGATGTAAAATGGGAAGTATTTCGGAGGGAACACTGGCTCTAGAAATTTCTGTGAATTGTAATCCTTATATTTTTCTTACTGGTTTGATATGGGAAGGTCTTCACTTCCATCTCACCCTGAGAGTTGTTAAATTAACCAGACAGCATCAATAAAAACCAATACATGTAAATTCAGAAGATAGCTAACCTAAATTTGATTTTGTATTTCTCTTCTCTACAGAGATTCTTAGGTAGATAGGTAAAAGCACTTTCTTGTTCCAGTCTTCCACATACAGTACATGCGTGACTGCAAACATCCACAACGTCATGTTCCCCTTTTTTCTAACTCGCTGTTCTCCCAACAGTTTTCTCAAGTCCTCAACAACCAAAATCCCTAAAAAATGTTATTGCTGTCTTCATCCTCTGAGTCCTCAAATGTTGTATCATTCAGAATCTACATCCTGGCAGATCTGGTAAAGCAAAGGGAATATTTCGTCGTTTTTTTTTTTCTTTGGGATGTCCATCCAAAAGGTAAGGTAGAAAGGCACACAGGCTGAAGAGGTGAGACAGAAAAAGAGAGAGAGAGAGAGAGAGAGAGAGAGAGAGAGAGAGAGAGATGTAAAGGCTTGGAAGTGCATAGTTGTCTATGGGGAGCCGTTCCCGCACAGAGATGAATGAGGTCTTTCAGAGAGCAAGAAAGCAGGCAGAGCTGGGATAGAAAGGTGTTTGTGTCCTACTGGCAAAGCTAGATTTTTCTTTTTTTTTCCCCCCAGCTCTCCCTGCTCTCATGGATGCTAAGGGTGGAGGAGAAGGGGCTCTCTGATCCTCAACTGGCAGTCAACCGGTTGGTGCTCTGCCCGAACCAGCATCAAGTTACCCTGAGGCTGACCACATGCCCTTCGCCTCGTCCGAGTGTGCGTGCCGCAGAAGAAAGAGTTGCGGAGATAAATCGGTCCCTGGACTTTGCATCAGAATACATAAGTTCATACTTTATACAAAAAAAAGGTGCATTCCTCAGAGCTTCCTGCGCCGTGCATTTAGGCATCTGTTGAGAGAAAGAGACACAATAAAAGGAGTTAGCCTCGATTTTAAGAACAGAACATCCAGTGCTTTCTTGGACCTTGATTCTACGGAAATCCTTACCTCTGCATTCATACTTGAGGTCTGAGAAGTATACCATCTCTTGTGAGAAGACAAAAAGACCTAGCCTGCCGCCAGCATATGTCTTGTCATAGATATTACCAGAATCTGCCATGATCTTCTTGCCCTCATACATCACAACTCTGTGGGAATAAAGGAAACATGGAAGTTGGTCAGGTCCATGGCTTGGATTTTGACATTAAACCCATGTGAAGAGTGATCTTCTGTGTGAATTAAAATATCCTTTGCACACCTAATAAGTCCTGTTCTCGGTCTGTGGATCAGATGCCATCTGTAAGCGGTGAAGTCTTTCCATCCAACATTCTTTGGGTCGTGCCAGAGAGTGCGGACCTAAAGCAAGGGGAAAAAAACAGCCATGGGTTTATCTTTGTACTCTTCCCAAAATAAAATCATCCGTTGGGGAATAGCACAGAATGTCTCACCTGTCCTGGGGTATTTCCTGTGTGCCAGAGGGCATTCCTGAGGTGCTCTCCTGGGCCAGTGGTGGAGTTAACCACTTTAATGGACAGGCCAGAGTAGCCCTGGGCCTTGGTGGGTTTATTCGACCAGTACGTCTGCGTAATCTGCTTCCACATCACCACGTAGAACCTGGAACTGGACTGGTAGCCGAAAACAAAGCCAGCGTAATCATCATCCCTCTCTGTGTTGATGAAGAAAGTCCCACTGAAGTCCACTGAGTTGAACTCGTGGTAACCTAAAGGAGAAATGCAAGTTAGAGGCCAGAATTCCAACTGACACTCCGATACTGCATTTTGTAGACAATCACAGCACATTATTTTCACTTACCAACAGCAATGCCAGGGTCACAGTTGACAGTCTGAACCAGCTCTTTACCCTGATGGCGGACGACCCAGTTAGGATCAATCTGCGAAGTGCCTTTGGGGTCCAGAGGAACCATCTGGAATTTGCGGAAGTCTGTCTCACTAATGTCAAAGTTCTCTGGGCACACATCATAGATGTCGGGCACGTTGTCTTGGTCAAAGTCATCTTTGCAAGCATCTCCACGACCATCACCTTAAAAATACACAAAATATTTGTCAATGATAGTACCTAAGGTATTTCAAAGATGTCTAGACATGCCGTAAGCTGTGTTTCAGGGTATTACTGTTGTGTCCTTAGGGTTGAAACATGGCCCATTTTGCTCACCATCAGAGTCCAGTTGATCAGGATTGAAGGCCAGTCTGCAGTTGTCCTTGTCATCAGGGATGCCGTCATTGTCGTCATCATGGTCACAGGCATCTCCCTTGCCATCCTTGTCATGGTCAGCCTGGTTGGCGTTGGGAATGTATGGGCAGTTATCCAGGTTGTTCTGGTGTCCGTCCTCATCAATGTCCTGGTTGCTGTCACACTTGTCTCCCACCCGGTCATCATCTGAATCCATCTGCAATGGCACAATGTTTTGGCGTCAGACTTATGGCTTTCCAAACGGTTAAGAAAATCAAGACAACACCAGTGTTACTGATTACATCGGCTATTTTGCCAGAAAAGATACTCGACAATGGCGCTCAACATCTATGAAGCGCTGTATTAAGTAAATGCTCGTCCAAACCCAACATTTCCTACTGCTGCAGTTTCACATTAAAAGCATTTGACTGGTGACTAACGACCTCACTTATTATGACAGAGTCAAATGAAACACAATCAAAAACGTATCTATAAAACAAGACAATGGCATTTCTCAACAGCGAAGCAGTGTGACACATCGCAGGGAGCAATGGAACAACAAGGAGCAGCCACAGTGAGCTGTTAGATAATAATTTAAACCCACTGATAATGTTAATGAGGGAAAAGGACTTTGATACATCGCTAAGAATTGCCAAATAGGTGCTTTTGCTTTTTGATTTGACATCAACCTCTGCTATTGTCTTGTCTCCTTGCTCTCTTCAGAGAAATCTGTAGGGCTTCCCCCTAGAAGTCGAGGAATCTAATCATCAACCGACTGAGATTCTTCAAGTTGAGCAGTTTTTTTTTGTCAGTCAGTGTGCATTGTACTTCTGGAGACATTTGTGTCCCCAGATTTAGCTGTAAAGTGAGCACTACCCACTTTCACGGTGCTCTATGCTGCAGGCAGCTGCTAACCCAGACCCAGAGTGAGTCTGGGTGAGACAGAGGCAGCTGCATGGAGGAAAAGAGACTTTACCCGGTCAGGCTCCGAGATAACATTACCTTCCATCCTCTGTTTAGAAGTTGTGAATTTACTGCCCATGGCAACTTAATAAGATTCAGTCTCTTGCTTTTATTTGATATCTCCTGTCTGAAAAACATGCTGTTGCACATTTTTGATCTGTCGTTAGCATAGTTAGCATGCATTAGCTTGGAAGGCTAACTTTGCTTGTTTACTATATTATATGAATGTCACTGTCAACCGGAACCCTATTTAAATTCTCAAACTCTATATAAAAAAATACATAATGAATAGTCAAGTATACATATTGAATGCACAAATCCAATTTTGACAAGTCTCAGTTGGTTACAGCTCCAGAAATCTGACTCCTGCTATTTTGTGCTGTGACTCTGCTGCTACTGCTGTACAGAGCAGACACTTTAAGTTATAATTGTAGTATCTGTTGACTGAGGTACTGATAAAAAAGTGCAACAACAGTGGTGGCGGTGGATATCTAATGTAATCAGTGTATGCCTGAACACCGCGTAACAACGGTTCAGACTACCGCAGCAAACCTAATTAGCATTCTAACATAGGTGATTACATTCCACTGTGTTTATTTCCTTTCACCGCAGTGTTTCCTATAACAATTATTCTGTCATCTCTCCTCTCCCGCTTTCATTAAGGACTTTCCTTAAAATCACTTTGCCTTTGTAAAGCTGAAAAGCTCAATTTGTCCAAAATCTGTCAGCAGTTTTCAGCTTTTGAAAATCAAACATCACTCAGCAAGACTCTGTTGCTCCTCCTCCTCCAGTTTGCTTGTTGAACACCTCCAGCATCTGCAGTGAAGGGCGAAGTCATGCTAGCCCTACTTGGCAGAAGTAGATACACCCTGCGGCACTAAGAAAGAATAGGGGCAAGGAGTATGAATGGGTGAGCGCAGGGGTGGGATGTGAGGATTTGGGCAACTGTGTAAAACCATAATTCTGCTGTCAAACTCCTCAATGAGACCACAACTTTTGAAGAGGGCATTTTTGTGCTGTTTTGTAGTCTTTGGAACAGCATGTAACATTGCTGCCTCCATGCCTGTACTTGTTTCAATTGACCTTCAATTTCAGCGTGCAATTCTGCCTTTATTCACTCTCACTCTCAATCCACTCTTTAAAGACTACATAAATGTAGATTTAGACTCACCCCTCCTTCCCCCATTTTCTTCCTGAGTCCTGTTGTTTAACACATTCCTATTTCTCAGTGTAGCATGGCACAGGTGGACTGAGTAGGCCCGTGGTGCACACAGCCCAGGGCCAGCCCATTTCTTAGTAATATCCAGCCTAGGGCCTCTTACCTCACATTAGCCGGCTCACGTCAATGGGCTATTGAAAAGACCCCTAGACCCCCACCACGCCTTATTGAACTGATGTGTCCTTGAGCTGCATACAGGATTTACTCCACCTTTACATGGCGTGATAAAGCTTAGACAGCTATACAGGGCTAATCACCACCGCTCCGTCTCAATTGAAAGACAGATATATGCTGAGCTTTAGAGAAACGCAGGGAGGTGAATGTAGATTATTTTTGGTGGGTGAGGTGGAAGGAAATGGGGAAGGGGGGTGTGTATGTATGTATGTGTGTGTGTGTCTACACACCTGATCAGGATTATGTTCCAGGGGACAGTTATCGCACATGTCTCCCACTCCGTCCAGATCTGTGTCTCTTTGGTCGACATTGTACACATAGTCGCAGTTGTCCTTCTCATTCAGTATGCCTGGGGAATTAATGCAGACATATGATATGATAAGTATGTCACAAGGCACTCAAAAAAGCATGACCTTACTTTACCGAGAGATTTAGATTTTCCCAAGCATTGTTTTTAATCTTCCAGTCCTCACCATCGCCATCAATGTCCACAGCGCAGGCATCGCCCTCTCCATTGTTGTCTGTGTCTGTTTGGTCTGGGTTGCTATTGTAGGGACAGTTGTCACAGCGATCACCCACATCATCACGGTCGTAGTCATACTGCCTGGGGTTGTACACGAATGGACAGTTGTCCTATTTCACAAAGAGGAAGACAAAGGGGAAGAGGAAAGAGATGAGGATAGGTTTCAGGTGCGGTGCTTGTCATTTGCCATCTGAGTAGATCTATTACAGAGAGGGAATGATGCAGGATGAAAAGGTGCTTTATTTTTAGGCCCTGTCCCAAATCTAATGTTGGGATTAGCAAACACACAGTGCAGCTCCTTCAGAGCCGGACCTCAGTATTGGAATTTGAGGTTTTGGCTCAGGCGAGGGAGAAACATTTGCTTTCCTGCCTCCCCCGCCCTCCTCTCTCTCCACCTGCCTTCTTATTACACAGCATGAATGATGAATGCAAAAATCACAGAGCACACACACACACTCCCTTGTCCACTGCGACTGTATGGCCACATCTGGAGAGTTTCGCTTACCCTATCATCAGGAATGCCATCATTGTCATCATCATTGTCACAAGCATCTCCAATGCCGTCCTTATCGTAATCTTCCTGACCAGAGTTGGGGAGGTTGGGACAGTTGTCCTAAATAACACACAACACAGTCAGATGGTCAGAGTCTGCAACAAACTTAAAAGTCAAAAACTTTCCTCAGTGACTTCCATTCACAGAACATAATCAAGTCTTGATACGTCTCAGCGACATACCTTTTTGCAGTGGTAGGTGGCGTTCTCCACACAAACCAAGTCAGCGTTGGGCCATCCATCAAGATCTGTGTCCTCTCCGCAGATGTGGCCGTTGCCAGCATAGCCGGGCTTGCACTCGCAGCGGTACATGGGATCGGCAAAGTGTCCAAGATAGTTACAGCGGGCGTTTTTGTTGCAGTCGTGGCTTCCATCAAGGCAGGGATTACGGGGCGTGCACACCTGGAAATTGAAGGAGGGATACATAGTTTGATCAATCAGTGATCAGACCGGATAGGCATACTCTGAATTCATGACATTCTGTTCCTGGGAAAGGCAAACATTAATCGCAATAAATGAGCACGGTCCTGCCCCGGAGACGCAAATGTACTCGTACTAATTACTCCTGTTGTCAGTATAAATTTATCATATGTTGAATCTCTTTTTAGCAGAGCATTTACATTGGGCTGTTCCCCGATTGGCTGCTTGACACAAAGACATGACTGCACTTGCCTGTTTCTTAGCAGCAGCCTGCTCCACACCTCTGCCAAACGGCTGGGGTCCTGAGTAGCGAGGAGGGCAGGGCAGACAGTTGTAGCCAGGATCTGTGTTCTCACAGCGGTGCACACCATTGAACTCAAAGCAGGCATCTGGAACCTCCTTACACTGTTTTTAGGATTAAAAGAAGAACCATTAAGCTCATTAAGACTTGCATGTTACAACAGACATCAAACCACATTTATACCTGACAAAATCATAATCAAAGGTTTTTACCTCATCAACATCTTTACACTTGATCCCATTGCCAGTGTAGCCAGCTGGGCACTTTCCACACTTCCAGGAACCGTCAGGGAAACTGGTGCACTTGGCGCCGGCAAAGCAGGGGTTAGACAGGCAGCCATCTGAAAACAGAAACGTTGGCTCATTAACAAGACATCATCTGCAACAAGTTATTACGTAGATGTAACCTCGTTTTAATCACATAAAGCCCATTCCAGTAGTGATCTCATTGCGAGGGGAGATCTCGGTATATAAAAATATAACAAGTAATTAAACAAACATGCCAAATAACAACAGTAATATAGCAAATTAAAGCAGAATGAGCACAGCATGTTTAAAGTAATACAGATACATGAATTCAATTTTAGAAGCTCTGTAAGTAATAAAAATGCCTCACCAACTGGGCAGGCTTTCTTGTTGCACATCTGGGTGTCTTTGGCATTACCAACACACTCTTTGCCACCATATTTTGGTGCAGGGTCATTGCACAGACGTTTACGATGCTGGACACCACCTCCACAGGTGAGACTGCAGGTGTCCCATGGTGACCAGGGTCCCCAGTTGCCATTGACTAAGGGAGACAAGAAGAACACGCGATTCATTTCTGTCCCTGCTGAATATAGCACATAAATGCAACCAGGCAGCAAACAGCAGATGTTGGGACTTACTGGGGCACGGAGACTTCTGGCACTTCTCTGTTTGCCGGCCTTCTCCCTCGCAGTCTTTGCCTCCAAGCTGAGGGGTGGGGGAGTTGCAGAGGCGGATACGGGTGATGACACCAGCACCACAGGTGACGGAGCAGGATGACCAGGGTGACCAGTGGCTCCAGTTGCCGTCCTGCTTGACTGAAGGCCGCAAAGAAAGGGTCAGAGAGGTTAGTTATCAGGGCCGCTGTAGCATTCTATTGATGGGCTAGTATATCTCCCAGATGTAAATGAGGCTGGCCGTTTATTCATTGTTGTGTTTTGGCTGGTGAGTGAGAGCATGTTGTGTTAACTCACATCGCTTGTCACACTCCTGGAGGTAGCAGTCGCGGGTCTGCACAGAGGTGCCCTCGCAGTTGTTATTGATACGGTCGCAAGAGCGCCCACGCTGCTGGATGCCCCGCCCACATGACACGGAACAATGGGTCCATTCAGACCATGGCGACCAGCCGTCCTCTGCATAGTCGCTCGCTGAGCAGGAGGGAGAGGGACAGAGTATGAGAGAGAGAGAGGGGAAGAGGGAGACAATAAAAGAGCTATTCCAGCAAGGCAGCACCCCCTCACAAACACCCCCGAGCCTAAATGAGGAGGGAAAGCTCTTAAAGCGGAGGGCTAATAGCGTGGATTTAGCTGGGGCTCGGACAGATAGAAAGCCGTCTGTTGAGGCGGGCAGAGACTAACACACTAAGAGGAGCTGGGGAAACAGAAAGGGCCACTGTCCTCAGGATACACAGGGATGCCCCATTGGCTTATGTTTTCCTAAAGAGGAAACAGATTTTGCAAACATGGCCCTGGGTGTGTAATGACTTCAACAAGTGGCTGAGGTCTCAATGAATGCGGCTCCCCCTGTTTATTTAGGTTTTAGGGGAGCATTGCAGCCAAGCCTGCATAGGTATAAAGAACATGTCACTTCTCCTCACGCAGAAGATGGCTTCACTAAACAGCCGACCAATTTTCCATCCCGCTTTAACTAATTTGGCAAATTGCAGCCATTTCAAAGATGTTTGGGAGCACAAAGCGCCAATGTTCCAAACACATAAGCACCCTTTCATTTACGCGGATGTTATTTCAGTTAAATCATCTCTAAAGTTAACATGTTTTCTCTTGAATAGAAACCTTTACATTCAGGGAAATATTTGTGGCTTTTTGTTTAATATGGCAAATAGCATAGAAACGGCTCTCTCTGTGAATGGCATAGGGTTTGAATGCTCTGTCTGTTAGTTGAAACACATACACTCCAGCCTACAGGGACCATTTATACAGTAGCTCGCAGTGTGGGTTTACATAAATGCAATTACAGTGTACTTTTACAGATTGTAACAATGAGTTTATAAATCAGGAAAGCTTACGTGTTCCACAGCGTGGGCAGCACTCTCCATCAGGAACAGTAGCATTAGCACAGGGGATCAGGGGGCAGGAGATCTTGCGGCACACAGTAGCAGAGTTCTGCACAAGCACAGAGATCATATGTACAGTTAAACACGTGCTGAAATATGTGAAAATCAACCAAATATTGCAGCAATTATCTTTTAAATCATGTCCAGGTACTGGCTTAAACCCATTTTTCCAAAAGGACACTACAGAACCGTGTCACTAATGTGAAGTTGATTGTTTTGTAAACCTTTTTTGAGCTAGTGCGTGTGGTAGGGTCATTTCGTATCCAAGATTTAGTCCATGTCCGTGCAACCAGCTCATTAAATTCTCCGCTCAACATCTGAGTTTGTGCAGACTTACCATGCCAGAAAAACTAAAAAGCAGGATCCTGGCTGAGAACAGAGACCCCTGCAGACAACCACCTGCCCACTGGGTCAGGGGAAGGTGGGAACGAGGCCAGAGTCCTAATAATGGAAGTCGGTTTGAAGCCGGACTGGGCGCTGAGCCCCAAACAAGTAAAGCCACCCTGCCAACACAACCTGTGTGGGTGCACTGTGAGTGACTCAGGGTAACAACTGCTTCTGACTATGCATGCTAATGCTCTCCCTCCTGGATCCAATCAGTGACAGGCAAGAAAACAGGGAAAAAGGGACAACTAGCGTATCAATAGAAGAGGAAATCAGGAAATAAAGCCTGTCGGTGAAATGCAGCAATCTTCCCTGCCAAGTGCTCTGCACCTGGACCTATCCCTTTCCACTTACTAAAGCCAAAGTCTTGTTCTTAATTACACTGCATCACTTAAAGCCTGGTCAAGTCCCTCTAGGCCACACTTGAGTTAAACTTCTGTCAACAGACCTCTCATTACAACAGTAAAGGCTGCTGGCCCTCTGCCAGGCCTTCACACTACTAATTACTGACCAGATCAGTTGAGTGGTGGTTAGTGTGTGTGTGCCTAAGTGTGAGTTGTCTTTGTCCAAGTGTGTGTGTGCAAGCGTGTACAAACAAGTCATCCCCTCACACGTGTATTCAAGTACATAAGAGGCTGCATACACTCAGGAGATCTCACCTGACAGGTGCACTCGGTGCAGTCGTCCACAGTCCACTCCTCTCTGTTCTTGCGCACAACGCCGTTGTGGATGCAGACGCCACTGTGAATGCCGATGCGGGTCATTATCAACTTGTTCTCATCCGTCTGGGAGGGAGGTGGAGGAAAAACAGAAAAAAATGACATTGCTTAATGATCATTTAATTTCCAAATTGCTGTTAGCTTGGCAAAAACGACTTATCATATTAAAATTCACTGTATAATAAAGATATGTTTAAACGTACAGCACATTCAGTAAATAAAGCTGTAATTGAAAGAGCATGGGTGTAGATGTTTATGTGCATATGGAAGTAGTTAAAAATGGGAATATGCATGACAAGGCCATTGTTAATCCAACATTATATGATGTGCAGAGAAAAGGTGTTTCAGTTTATAGACAAAATTTATAGACAAACTGATGCCATAAAGAAAATAATAAAGCAGTAGATCTTGCAGCTGTGTTTATGCAGATTTCAGTATCTGTGCAGGGCATTATCAAATTTAAAGGTCCCATATGTTAATCATTGTCAGGTTCATATTTGTATTTAGGGTTTCTACTAGAACATGTTTACATGCTTTAAGGCTCAAAAACACATTATTGTTTGTCATACTGTATCGGTATTCACCCCGTGTCTGAATCACTCCATTTTAGCGCCTGTCTCTTTAAGCCCCCCCTCCCAAAGAAGCCCAGTCTGCTCTGACTGGTCAGTATACTACGTCTTCCACATCTGCATTCTTGGTGTTTCTGCACCATCCTTGCAGCCGAGGAATGACTGAAACTGCACTGTAGAGGCAGTTTCTGGTATAGTTGTGACATCACAACTTCACATTAGTCCTGGCAGCTCATTTAAAGGCACAGGTTGTCAATACGGACTGTGTGCACTCTGTGGAATGAGCCTTTTGATTCTGTCACAGTATTTTTGTAGCACCTATACCTGCTTTATAGTAAAAAAGCAATAGAAATCTTTTTTTCTGAAAAATCTGAATTTTTTTTTTTTTTTTTTCACAATATGGGACCTTTAAAATCAGAGTCTGAGGAGCTACTTACTACAGGCTCTGTTGTTTTCTAAGCACTCAAAGTCTTCTTAACCCCAATGACCAACATGTCAGAGTCACCACAACTCCTCAGCTGAATATACAGCATGTGTTGTGACGTTATTTGGCTGCACAACTGCACACTGGCGGTGACGGTCACCCAGAGACCAGACACATCCAACAAACACACAAAGGCCAACAGGCAGACAGTCTCTTGCACTCCTGCCACCAGACGGTATTGTGGGTTTGCTGCTTACCAGCTTACGGAGTTCGTTGGACAGCTCCTTGACCACTACTCCGAGGCCCTTCAGCTCCTTAAACATGCTGACCAGGTCTTCACAGGAGAAGCCACAGACCATCTGCAGGTCTTCACCAGGGCAAAAACACAAGGAGAAAGGTCATTCATAAAAAAATCTTAGGTTAGTGTGGTCAGTTTCACCATTCTGGAGTGTGACAGTGGTGTTTACCTTTAGTCTTGTGTCCAGTGTACTCTGTCCTGATGGCTGAGGAGCCGTTAAGGTTCTGCAGGATCATGGAGTCAGTCGTCATGGCTGAAAGAAGAGCAGCACCGAAAATCAAACCACATATTTGCACACTCATCCTTATTAACGAGGGAGGATATGAAAATGTGACACATCCCACGCTGCAATACATCCTTATGAAAACTAATAAGAACATACTCTGAGACCACAGCACCCTGAGATATTTGTAGACTAGCATTCCTGCGTGACAAGCTGAAAACAACATCCCATTTAGGGAGGGTTTTTAATTGTAGAAATCAGCACGCAAATTAAGTATACAAGCTGCACATTACTTTGATAAAGACATGCTCGGACTTGGCAGCGCACGAGGCAGATGAGTGATGAGTAAACACACAGGATGTCTGATTACTTACAGCTTTGGCATCCTTTGTTGCGGAGGATGGCTTCCAGAGATGTTCCAAACACAAACCGCACGTTTTGCAGGACTCCCTGCAAGTAGAACCCGGTGCATCAGTGAATACAGCCGCTTATTATCAATGCATCAGTCTGAAAGCATTAGAATAAACTATAGTCCTGCCGTGTGCGCGTTTTTACGCATTTGGGTATCATTACGCACCACTTTCAACATATAAAAGAGACGTGACAGATTGCCTCCTTAATATAATGATAATAAAAAACACATCTCCCGGCTCGTGCTCTCACCATGAACCTGTCCTTCACGGCTCCCTTCCCGATCCTGAGCTGCGCGCTGCCCGGGGTCTCCTGCGTCAGGATGCTGGTGATGGGCGCATCCATCTCGGCTGTGTTCACCTCCTCGCATCCTGCGTACAGCTGCGCCTGGTCCTCCTGCACGAACAGCGTGATATTCTTCCAGTGGCCCGTCGCCAGATCCACATCTTCAATGGAAACCACCTGCTGCTTGTTCTCGGTGGAGTAAACTATGTCCAAGGTGTTGGCTTTGCCGTTGGAGACGATCTCGAACACGGGTCCGGAGCCGTCCCGCTTCTCCACGGTCAGGAGGCTGCCCCTGGTCCGTTTGAACTGCTTGAAGTTGAGCAGGAGGAGGAAGCCCTTCTCGGCATGGATGGAGTCGATCAGGTCCCTAAAGGCGCTCTCGGGGACCGGGGGGATCAGGTCCGGCATGAGGATCTTGT
The DNA here is from genome assembly GCF_041903045.1 of Epinephelus lanceolatus. Taxonomy (NCBI): domain Eukaryota; kingdom Metazoa; phylum Chordata; class Actinopteri; order Perciformes; family Serranidae; genus Epinephelus; species Epinephelus lanceolatus. Next base: position 25,451,033 of record NC_135746.1, read on the forward strand.
AGGCGGGGCTGTACGGGTCGTCTCCCTTCACCATGGTGACCGCTTGGCTCTTCTTCGGGACTTGGACGAGCTCGAACAAGTCATACACGCTGTTGTCGTCTCGGCTCTCTGCGGGGGGATAATGACAAGCAGTCAGCCTTTGTCTGTCACTGAGCTGGTGTCTCTTCAGTTTCAATACACTGCAAACTTTTTTTTTAAACAACACCAGACTCTTATGATAAATAATTTCCTGTCTTGCAGAGAAATAATGCTGCGTAAAGTTCAAGTAAACTCACCTGCGACTCGCGCGCTCTCGCAGCTCCAAAGCATCAATAGCAAAAATATCCCTGTCAACTTCATGGTGAAGCACCAACCTGCTGCTGCCTGCAAACAACCCCACCATTCATAACATAAATGTCAAAGTCAGACTAAATCAGCGTGCAACAGGTTGAAAACATACATAATATTAACATTAATTAATAATATAAAATAATGCCGGTGCAGCTGCAGAAACAGCCGCATTCCTCCAATATTCACCACTCACCTGCTTAACAACAACAGCAAGGCAAAAGCAATAAAATCCCGCAAAAATATATTTAAAATTCCAGCAATAATCCTCAAGAGTGACTTATTCAAAAATAAAAATCTCCACAGCGCAAAGAAGACAAATAATAAAAATCTTGCGTGTATTTTCTCTCTTGATTGAAACTTGTCCTTGCTGGTATCGGCTGCTTAAAAACTCCCTTTTAAGCCGAGGGGGACAAAGTGCTATTTAAATAGTTTGATGCCATTCCTAAGAAGTGGCGTCGTCCAATCACGGTAAGGGGAGAAAAAGGGACGAGCTTATCCTCTTAGAGAGAGAGGGAGGGGGGAGGGGGGGGGGGGGAGACCAACTTCAGTGTGTTGCACTCAGACTTTTAATGGACCAGTGTTTCCTCTCACAGCGTCCATCCATCAGTCCTGCAAAGGAAAAAAAAAATCACGTGCAAAATCTTTTTCAATATGACATCATATATTGTTATTGTAGAGCCCCTATGGTGCCGGTGGCTGCAGTGTTCATATACCTGTGTTATGCACTCTGCATGTGGCCCATAATACACATCTGCAACTTATTTTAAGTATTCATTTTTGGTTTTACATTCTTTCATTTGTTATATGTCTAGGCGATCCTCTGGGGAATATTCTATCAGCTATTTCAAGTTTGGAGTATTTGATTTTAATCATACGACTGTATTACTCATCTTTACAGTTTTGACTGTTAAAAAACAGCATTTTTCATGTCACACAGGTCACATATCGGGTCTGAACAGTAGTCAGTTTCAGTAGTGAGTTTCAGTGTGAGCCTCAGCTTGTTGCAGTTCCAGCTCCGGCCGCTAGGAGCTGATGTGAGTTCACTGGAGAGGTGCCTGAGGCAGTTAGTGCTGCAGCACACCTGAGCTGACACTCAGCTTCACTGTTTTTGATGAGCTTCTGTAAAAAATTTAAAATGTTTTTGGGCAGTTTTATTATTTCATTTTTTATTTATTTAAGTATTTCTTGTCGTTTTTCCTTTCTTTTCTTTCTTTGCTATCTGAAATGACTGATGGAAGAGGTGTAGACAGAGGAGTATGTAAGTGCAGGTATGGATCTGTAAATACACAGAAGAACAAATATGCATAGGCTATGCCCATGTGGATGTAATGGTTTGAAGTACAGTATAGTAAAGTGCCCTTCTTTATATTAATGTATGTAGATATGCATGTAGCCTATATGTATATTTTGTTTGTTTGGTTGGTTTTGTTTTGATACAAAAAACAAAACAAATGTAAATGAGACAAAAAAAGTGCCTGATGGAAAGTGAGGCTGTTGCCTCAATGAAAAGAGAATTAAAAAAAACTTATTAGAATTTGGAAAAGGGAGATAATGTAATGCACCGTATTATTTTAAGTCTTTGAAAACTGTCATCCAGAGCAAGCCGATTATATGTCATTAAGCAAGGCACTTAATTTCTGACAAGGAAGATGATTTATGATTTTTTATTTTTTTTTAATATATTTTTCCCAAATAAAACATGACCTGAAAAAACATGTAGTGGCCCTAAAGCATATGGCACTGCTAAAATAAATGAATGAATAAAACTTGAAAAATCTAATCAAATTACTCAAAATGTATAGAATAAGACCAAAAAAAGTTCATTTCAAGTAGGAATTTAAAGATGACACTGTCTATTATTCTGTTTTGGTCATTATAGACAGTCTTGTTTAAGTTTTGTGTTCCTGGTTGTCACACAAATTTCAGCCCTGATTTTACACAAATCCAGGAAGCACCGAGCACAGATGCTTTCTCAGAAGTGTCACACGCATCAAGATGAATATTCATAGTTATATTAGTTAGACATAAGTTGTGTAAGAGCACTTCAACTCTTTCTTTGGAATTGTTGGCTTAGTTTGTGCTGTTGTTTCAAATCAAATCCAAACACTCACTGAGCTGTTCATACTGACTAAGAAAATCACTGTTTGCGGTTTATAGGAAGAACTTTATTTTATACCAGATGGTGACAGGAATTTATTTGCTGAATCACATTCTCTTCAATTTGTTTCTCGACTGTGCGTCCACTGTGGCGTCGGAAAAGTATCAGTCGGTCAAATGTGAAGCAGCTGACACATACAGTAGGTGTTTCTGGACTGAACAGTTCTGGGGACTCCTTGAGAGGCACTGCCCACTGGAAGCTCCCATAAGAACTATATGTCTTCAAGGGCAGGGTTGCTAACTCTTTTCCAATGACAGTAGCCAGGGCTAGCTCCAAAAGTTGATACCAGATGATGTCTCATGTGCATAATGGTGACTCCATTGTGTATTTATTTGGGAAGCATTCTACAACTCCGCTGACTTAGATTCAATAGAAAAATCCTCAACAAAACATTTGAATGGTGTGAGAGCTATGGCGCTTAAACCATAGAGCACCATTTTCTTCCACTCCCAATCCAGAGAGCGAGAGCATCGATGTAACCGTAGATAATCTTTACATCCGAACTCCCACAGAGAGCGGCATCACACCTACTGCATGGTACAAGATGAAAGAGGGAGAGCAACCCTGCACTGACGGCGGAAGAGTCATCGACCATGATTACTCTGAGCAGCATGCATCTGAATGTATTACGATGAAATAGGCTATATCTGGTGGTATTAATAAGGGCTTGTTTATGCTCAATGTTCGATACGTAGATGGAGATGGACGGCGCCCTCTGTCCATTTCGTCCTAGTTGCACACGTTTTCTGAGAGCTTACGGATACAGATGAAATGGCGCAGTACCATCAGAGACCATGGAGGCAGTGAAGCGTAGTTCAAGCAATAAATGACCGTAGGAGACGACAAAGACATTGAAATAATGGCAGAACCAGAATCTGTAATCTATAATAATATAAAGTTAGTAAAAATAACTCATCCACATGTCAGGATGTATATAATGGCCGCAACGACCTCCGCTGTCAAGACACTGCCTCTGTTAAAAGGTACAATATTACGACCTCCTCCACCATCGCTGCATTTGTTGTTGAGTGAAACTTTTGACTCTGCCCTCTATTGGCTGTACCTATGCCACCATAAAGGACACATGGAAGCATGAGGGCAGTGACATTTACAACATTTGAAATGGACGTATCTATTTTCGTTTGTAAAGGGAGTATAAATAAGCCTTAAAGTTGCTAAAATTGTTGCTAGTTGCTTTTTAGAAATAAAGTCTCTAAGAGGGTCCAAAAAGGCATCGCATCTAGCGAGAAAGGCACCAAGTTGACAACACCATTTAAGTTTTTTTTCCCCAGTTTGCATTTCCTCTGCCAATAGGAACGTGATGCAATCTAGCCGGCAGTTGGTATAGCAACGTCACTTTTGTGTTGTCTTTCCTGTTGCATATAAAGCCATGACTAGTACAGTTGTCCACATTTTCTTTAACTTTTTTTCATTAAGAGCTTTTAGTTGTGTTTTGTGCTAATGGTTTTTGAAACTGGCTGTTGTTGGTGTTGCATTAGCTCATGTGTTTGACCAATCAGCATATACTTGCGCCACCCAAGGTCAATCTTGTGCTGGGATAATACCTGCTCTGAAATAGGAGCTAAAAAGTCCCTCAAAGCAGTGTTCTGGGAACTGCAATTGTTCCTAGCTCTTTAGGTGCACACACATTTAAAAGGGGGGTTCTTCCTCTGGTCCGAAAACGCCCGATGTCAAGCCAGTAGCAGGTGTGTTGGAATTTTAATCTTATCAGTTTAATCATCTAAACCATGAGGTCTTCTATCAGTTTCTTATCTCAACCTTTCATTCTTCATCCTCCGGAATCACAATATTTCCGATTTAGACAAGAGAAATATTCAGACATGAGAAAGACAGAGCAGACAGTGGAGACAAATGTTACAGTGAGTGTCCTCTGCTGTGTAAATCAGCCAGTGTTTTGACTACCTGGTGACAGTGCACAGATCTTTGAATAGATAAATACCTACTTTTGCTGTTCACTGTCACTCAGGCTTCTTCTGGCCCTACGTAGCATTGTAATTTATCCACTTGACTCCAAACACGTCTTTATATGTAATGTGACAGGCTTTAGAGCTTGTGTGCTGATATAAGGGGGTTCCTGTGAGCTGGTTTAGACGTCTGGGAGTGGAGGCTCTACCCAGAGGGGTCCTGAGGTCCTGAGGTCAGAGCTGAGGTGACTCCTCTGGTGCCTGTGAGTCTCTGCCTCAGATCAGGACCCTTGATGGAGACTGTAGGTATCTTGTCTCAGCCTGTGGAGGACTCAGCTGGTGCCTCAGGTGTCAGGATAGTTGCCTATAGAGTATCAAGATATGAAATGATAAAGATTTATCAGCTTGGGGATGCGCGATTTGGGAACCTGTTTAAGCTTGTCTAAGACTCGTGTTAGTGTTGGGTTGTTATTTTGTAAACCGGGCCTGTGAAGAAGAAAGCACATGTGCGGACTGAAAAATGCACTGCTGTTTTTGGCAGGAGGAAATATAAATAAAAGGATTTAGAGGAAATTCATCTGAATACACACATGCTGCCACACACAGTCACTACAGACCACTGGTGTGCACCATGCATCCTCTTCTTTTTCCTCCCTCTTTCTTTACTGATTTGGAGCTGAGAAGATAAATAGAGAAATGAGAAGAGGAGAGGAGGAATGAGAAGGGGAGAAACAAGGGTGGAAGAGACAAGGAAAGGAGAGGAGTAACAAGAAGAGGAAGGGACAGGAGGCAAGATGCAGAGATTTTAAACAAGGAAAGGAGGACACAAAGAAGAGGAGTAACAGGGAGAGGAGAGGAGAGGCAAGGACATGATGGGATAAATAAGAAAAGGAATGGAGAAACAGAGAAGTATTGACAAACAAGGAAATGAGCGGCGGAACAAGGAAAGAAGCTGGAAAATGAGGAGAGGAAACACGTAAACAAAAGGAGAAACAATTGAAATGGAGAAATAAGCACAGGACATGACGAACAGGAGAAATGGGGAGGTGAGAAACAAGGAAGTGAAAGGAGAAACATGGAGAGGGAACAAGCAAAGGAGAGGAGAAACAAGCAAAGGAGAGGAGCAATGAGGAGAGGAGAAACAAGGAGAGGAAACAAGCAAAGGAGAGGAGCAATGAGGACAGGAGAAACAAGGAGAGGAAACAAGCAAAGGAGAGGAGAAACAAGAAAAGGAGAGGAGCGATGAGGAGAGGAGAAACAAGGAGAGTAAACAAGCAAAGGAGAGGAGTAATGAGGAGAGGAGATACAACGAGAGGGAACAAGCAAAGGAGAGGAGTAATGAGGAAAGAAGAAACAAGCAAAGGAGAGGAGTAATGAGGAAAGAAGAAACAAGCAAAGGAGAGGAGTAATGAGGAAAGAAGAAACAAGCAAAGGAGAGAACAGAAAAGGTAGAAACTACAGAATAAAGAAGAGCAGAAAGAAGGACAGGAATGGCAAATAAGGAACAAAGTAATGATGAGGGGAGAGGAAAAGAGGGGGAGGACAGGACAAAGAAGGAGGGAAAAGAATTAATAAACAAAGAGAATAAATGAGAAATAAGGAAACAAGGGAGAAACAAGCAAAGTATGGGTGAAACAAGGAGAGGACAAAAGGTGATGAGTAATAAGGAGAGAAGAGAGATCCATATACGTGCACACACATGCCATTTGACAGCCCAGTCACTGACTCCAATAATAGGCTGCTGTTGCTCTGAGTTTCTCTAAATGCACCCACAGGAATTATTAACAATTGAGCATCCTGACAGGTCCTGACCCAGTCCTGCTCCAGGTAATTGGCGTCAGAGAGCTGATGAATCAAGTGTTTGGTATAAACGGTGATGAAATATGGGAGATTTATTGTTAGAGCTGACAGAAAGATGCCACTAGCTCCGACGATGTTTCTGTCAGAGGTCAGACTTCCAGTAATCTGGTGGGTTTGTTCACTTGAAGTTATGTCATACGTTATGGGGAAAACATAAACGAATGATTTACTGTTTTGCGGTTAGTTTGTTAAAGGGATTATTCAGATCTCTTAATGTGGGGTTGTATGAGGTACTTATTTGTTGTCAGTGTGGTGCATACTGTAGATGTTGGCTGGCATGGCCACGGTTTGGAGAGGCAGACAGGAGAACCACAGGAGCCAAGCAATGTACTGCTGCAGCAAAAAATATTCTAGCCACCTAAAAACATCAGTGTCAGTTTAAGTGTACGCTATATTTAGAATATTGTCACCACTTTACCTTGCCATCAGACATCTCTTTTTAGCAGGGACGTCGTTAATGGCTTCAGTTCTCCACCTATGCTCTCGTCAAAGCCACCAGCCGTCATTGACAAAAACAGTAGTTTTTCTCTCTGAACATGGGAGTTGCTGGTCCACTGCTGCTTTGATTGGTAGTTAGTTTCTGTCATTGAGTGACTGAAGTGAAACTGCACAGACATTTTTTAATGTCTAAAGTCACACAATAACGCAAACAGACTGGCTGATCCAGGCAGCAACAGACCAGCTGCTCCTATGGTCAGCTATGTTAAATTACATTTTTTCCAAATGGAGTCTGGCTTATAACAAACCTGGTCTCACTCCAAACGTGTTGAAATCCAGTACTTGGACAGTGACTTCCAGCGTCAGATACAGTCGAAGAAAGCCATCCTTTCATGTTGGCATGATACACAGCCAGTTGTCGTTATGGTGTAACGACCCCTGGTGGCGTCAGGGGGAAATGTAGCTGGACAAAGATAAGGTGATGAAAGTCTGAGTAGGGTGTACGGGAGGGGTGATGGATGGGTCCACCAACCACCGACTTTCACCCGGGAGAGTGGTGTTTGCTTCCCGTAAGATTCTAAAGCCAAACCCTGTTCTTTTTTCCTAAATCCAAACATATTTGTGTGTCAACAAAACGTAACCACGTGCGTTTGTTGCTGAAGAGAAAAAAACCCCTTTTATTTGCGTTTATTTTGAAAAAGACTGTATGTAAATGGTAAATTTCCTGTGAAAATGGAAGTGTATTTTCAAAACAAGACAATGCATGTAACAGCAGAACTTTACATGGCATCCCAGAATGTCCACAACCAACGCATCCAGGGTACCTTTCACGTCGTATCAGGACGTGGAAAGTCCATGACCAAATGTCGATATGTGACGAGGTCGGAGTGAGAATGTATTGGCACAACCACTTCAGTTCCATGTCTGAAATCACTGTCTTACGGCAAAGTAAAGCAGTAAAAACATTCTAAATAAAACGTACACTTAAACTGATACTAAAATACATTTTGCTGCTGCCCCTGTTCCACAGCACTACATTGCTTAGCTTCTGTGCTGGTACTCCTGCCTGCTTCTCCAAACCTAGGGCTGTGCCAGTCGACATCTACTGTATGTAATGCGCTGACTATGGATAAAGTACCTCATGCAATCCCACTCCAAAAAATCTGAACTATTCCTTTAAGTTTTTACTCCAGATATTAGGAAATGACAGATGACAGATTTACAAGATAGTAAACTGACAGTGTGGTCACTGGCCTGTCCTGGTTGTTCTTGTCCATAATTTGACTCTATCAGATTAGAGCAAGAATTGAATGAGTGGAAATTTCAGTAAGTTGGAGGTCCTGGTTTTGTCGTGGGACTCTCAGGAATACAATTTGTGTTGTCACACTTCTACAATCTGTGACTCCAGCCGGAAGACATCGCAGCCTGCTGAAGTTATTCCCACGCCCTACTCGCAATTATGCCAATAAGGATGACATGGGGAATTTTCCCCCAGTCAGCAGCTCATATTTACAGTATGGCATGAACTCGGTGTCTGCTCTTCACTGCTGCATAATGAGAGACAGAGATCCTGGGTCAGAGCAGAGCAGGGTGGAGTAAAGGTTAATTTTGTCTTTAAATTTCTGTCAGTAGAAAGACCTTTTTTGTTTTAGAAGAACTTATTTATCAAGCATATTTTCAGTGAAGCAAACCTACACATGGGGCTGTACACTGGTGCTGAAGTGTGTGTGTGTTCAGCTGAGAGAAGCTGCCTGAGGTCACACACTTCCATGGGAGATTACTGGTGTTATTGCTCCCTGCACAACACCCAGACAGACAGACACACACACACAGACACAGACAGCTCCAACCCTCTGCTTCTTTACGGCAATTAAGCAGCACAAAGCACACAAACACAGAGCCTCAATGGCCAAATTACGCCCATATACATTCACTTGTCAGCAAAATCATTGCTGTTATTAAAAAGAATAGCCACTTAATACAAAAAGCCTGCTAAGTATTTATAATGTATGTTACTTTTTGGTATGTTTTGGTTCATAAATCTGAACAATGAAGTGACCGTTTGCACTCTGGGTCCATGTGGGACCGATGCAATTAAATCTGATGCACTCTTGAGCTCAGAAATTTTATGGCGACGCAGGCCCACAGATGACCACCTGAGTGCCTCTTTCATTGGGCCCCTCCGCTGCTCCCACTAGCTCCTAATAAACTACTCATTGGAGTGTTCACCCATGACATTACTGGGCCCGAGCCAGGA